>NC_139996.1:28006432-28091032 GCF_964263955.1 Coregonus lavaretus | reverse complement strand
GTACTTTGAAAACTGATCTGAGGACATACAGGCTGTAGAATACCAAACTCTACACATTACACACATCTATGGGGGATAGAGATATATGGTGAGAGAGGGGGAGAGCAAAAGAGAGAACAATTTACAGGGAGGTATAGATGTAGGTGTTTGACTGTGTAAGCATCGATAGATCAATCCATAGCTTTCAGAGAAAGATGCAGCTTTGTTATCTCTAGTCTTTGTCCAAAACACTTGAATACCTAGATATTGGGTTCAGCTTGGCTATTGGGTTCAGTGTGTTATTGTTATTATTATTATTTTTGTAAATATTTTTTTAGGGGGTAGATCAGCTTTAATATTGCAGATAGATTGTAACTTCCATCAATGTAATTGTCTGCATCACTACAAATCCCCCATATATATTTTTTCACAAATAAATATATATATAGTGCCTTGCAAAACTATTCATCCCCCTTGACGTTTTTCCTATTTTGTTGCTTTACAACCTGTAATGTAAATGGATTACTATTTGGATTTCATGTAATGGACATACACAAAATAGTTCAAATTGGTGAAGTGAAATGAAAAAAATAACTTGTTTCAAAAAATTCGAAACAATTAATAACGGAAAAGTGGTGCGTGCATATGTATTCACCCCCTTTGCTATGAGGCCCCTAAATATCATCTGGTGCAACCAATTACTTTCAGAAGTCACATAATTAGTTAAATAAAGTCCACCTGTGTGCAATCTAAGTGTCACATGATCTGTCACATGATCTCAGTATATGCCCCAGAGTCTGAAACACCACTAAGCAAGGGGAACCACCAAGCAAGCGGCACCATGAAGACCAAGGAGCTCTCCAAACAGGTCAGGGACAAAGTTGTGGAGAAGTACAGTTCAGGGTTGGGTAATAAAAAAATATCTGAAAATTTGAACATCCCACGGAGCACCATTAAATCCATTATTTAAAAAAAGGAAAGAATATGGCACCACAACAAACCTGCCAAGAGAGGGCCGCCCACCAAAACTCACGGACCAGGCAAGGAGGGCATTAATCAGAGAGGCAACAAAGAGACCAAAGAGAACCCTGAAGGAGCTGCAAAGCTCCACAGCGGAGATTGGAGTATCTGTCCATAGGACCACTTTAAGCCCTACAATCCACAGAGCTGGGCTATACGGAAGAGTGGCCAGAAAAAAGCCATTGCTTAAAGAAAAAAATAAGCAAACACGTTTGGTGTTCGCCAAAAGGCATGTGGGAGACTCCCCAATCTAAAATTGAGCTTTTTGGCCATTAAGAAAAACGCTATGTCTGGCGCAAACACAACACCTCTCATCACCTCAGAACACCATCCCCACAGTAAAGCACCAATGTTTTTCATCGGCAGGGACTTGGAAACTAGTCAGAATTGAAGGAATGATGGATGGTGCTAAATACAGGGAAATTCTTGAGGGAAACCTGTTTCAATCTTCCAGAGATTTGAGACTGGGACGGAGGTTCACCTTAGCATACTGCTAAAGCATCACTCGAGTGGTTTAAGGGGAAACATTTAAATGCCTTGGAATGGCCTAGTCAAAGCCCAGACCTCAATCCAATTGACAATCTGTGGTATGACTTAAAGATTGCTGTACACCAGTGGAACCCATCCAACTTGAAGGAGCTGGAGCAGTGTTGCCTTGAAGAATGGGCAAAAATCCCAGTGGCTAGATGTGCCAAGCTTATAGAGACATACCCCAAGAGACTTGCAGCTGTAAATGCTGTAAAAGGTGGCTCTACAAAGTATTGTCTTTCACAATAACAAATATTTTGCATCTTCAAAGTGGTAGGCATGTTGTGTAAATCAAATGATACAAACCCACCAAAAATCCATTTTAATTCCAGGTTGTAAGTTAACAAAATAGGAAAAATGACAAGTGGGGTGAATACTTTCGCAAGCCACTGTGTACATATACATACATACATACATACACATACATACAGTACATAGAGTACATACATACATACATATATACATACATACATACATACATACATACATACATACATACATACATACATACATACATACATACATACATACATACATACATACATACATACATACATACATACATACATACATACATACATACATACATACATACATACATACATACATAAATACATACATACATACATACATACATACATACATACATACATACATACATACATACATACATACATACATACATACATACACACATACATACACATATAAATAAATACATATACACATACAGTGAGGGAAAAAAGTATTTGATCCCCTGCTGATTTTGTACGTTTGCCCACTGACAAAGAAATGATCAGTCTATAATTTTAATGGTAGGTTTATTTGAACAGTGAGCGACAGAACAACAACAAAATAATCCATAAAAACGCATGTCAAAAATGTTATCAATTCATTTGCATTTTAATGAGGGAAATAAGTATTTGACCCCTCTGCAAAACATGACTTAGTACTTGGTGGGAAAACCCTTGTTGGCAATCACAGAGGTCAGACGTTTCTTGTAGTTGGCCACCAGGTTTGCACACATCTCAGGAGGGATTTTGTCCCACTCCACTTTGCAAATCTTCTCCAAGTCATTAAGGTTTCGAGGCTGACGTTTGACAACTCAAACCTTCAGCTCCCCCCACAGATTTTCTATGGGACTAAGGTCTGGAGACTGGCTAGGGCACTCCAGGACCTTAATCTGCTTCTTCTTGAGCCACTCCTTTGTTGCCTTGGCCGTGTGTTTTGGGTCATTGTCATGCTGGAATACCCATCCACGACCCATTTTCAATGCCCTGGCTGAGGGAAGGAGATTCTCACCCAAGATTTGACGGCACATGGCCCCGTCCATCGTCCCTTTGATGCGGTGAAGTTGTCCTGTCCCCTTAGCAGAAAAACACCCCCAAAGCATAATGTTTCCACCTCCATGTTTGATGGTGGGGATGGTGTTCTTGGGGTCATAGGCAGCATTCCTCCTCCTCCAAACACGGCGAGTTGAGTTAATGCCAAAGAGCTCGATTTTGGTCTCATCTGACCACAACACTTTCACCCAGTTCTCCTCTGAATCATTCAGATGTTCATTAGCAAACTTCAGACAGCCCTGTATATGTGCTTTCTTGAGCAGGGGGACATTGCGGGCACTGCAGGATTTCAGTCCTTCACGGAGTAGTGTGTTACTAATTGTTTTTTTGGTGACTATGGTCCCAGCTGCCTTGAGATCATTGACAAGATCCTCCCGTGTAGTTCTGGGCTGATTCCTCACCGTTCTCATGATCATTGCAACTCCACGATGTGAGATCTTGCATGGAGCCCCAGGCTGACAGTTATTTTGTGTTTCTTCCATTTGCGAATAATCGCACCAACTGTTGTCACCTTCTCACCAAACTGCTTGGCGATGGTCTTGTAGCCCATTCCAGCCTTGTGTAGGTCTACAATCTTGTCCCTGACATCCTTGGAGAGCTCTTTGGTCTTGGCCATGGTGGAGAGTTTGGAATCTGATTGATTGATTGCTTCTGTGGACAGGTGTCTTTTATACAGGTAACAAACTGAGATTAGGAGCACTCCCTTTAAGAGTGTGCTCCTAATCTCAGCTCGTTACCTGTATAAAAGACACCTGGGAGCCAGAAATCTTTCTGATTGAGAGGGGGTTAAATACTTATTTCCCTCATTAAAATGCAAATAAATGTATAACATTTTTGACCTGCGTTTTTCTGGATTTTTTTCTTGTTATTCTGTCTCTCACTGTTCAAATAAACCTACCATTAAAATTATAGACTGATCATTTGTTTGTCAGTGGGCAAACGTACCAAATCAGCAGGGGATCAAATACTTTTTTCCCTCACTGTATCTCTTAACACCATCCATATTGGATTTCTATTTGCCATATATTTTTCAGCTGTACTGTGATGTTTCACAAAAGTTCTGAACCTTTCTATTTTCATTGTTTCTACAGATTGTAAATTGAAAATAAACATTTTTGCTAAAAGTATTATTATATTATTGATCGATTGACTATGACCTTTCAGATCACCCAGTAGTGCTATCTGCAGGGTTAGCTCCTGGTAAATATTGCAATCCTTCAGCCATTCCTGGACCTGTGACCAAAAACAAGCTACAAATGGACAGTACCAAAACAAATGATCTAATGATTCTGTCTCTTTGCAGCAAAATCTGCAGCGCTCGGAAGATTGTATCCCCCATATAAATAACATTCAATTGGAAGCAAGAATTTTGTATAATAATTTAAATAGAAAAATTCGAAGTTTTGAATCCAGCGTCGTTTTGCGTATCAGTTCATAAACCGTTTGCCATGGAATCTGTACGTCACAAATCTCTTCCCAACTATTTTGCAATCTCTATGGGACGGCTGTCAATCCTTTGGTCCATAAATGAAACTGGTATACTTTTTCATTTATCACAATTTTCTTTAACAAATTACGATATTTAATGCAAGGCTAACACAAGTTCCTTACTTTTCCCCCCTTCCACTTTCCTCTTCTTTGGGTAGAGCAGACATTTCCATATGTTTTTGTTAGCTGCATGTGCGACATAACTCCACCAGTGCTACCTATGATATCATTTACGAAGATTATACCTTTTTAAAACTTTTTTTCAAAATATAATGTTTTTTTTATCAATTAGTATATTTGAGTTTAACCACAATATTTGTTGCATTATTTGTTCTGTCGTTTCTGGAGGGTTACATTGAAATTGCAACCAACTTTCTATGGCTTGTTTTAGAAAGAGTGATATTTGGGAGATTATTTCCTTTTCAAATAACTGAATTTGAGAGGTTGTAATGAATGAATGTAAGAAAACATGAATAATCAGCGTGACACCTTTGTGTAGCCATGATTAGATGTTCAGGAGTCTTATTGCTTGGGGGTAAAAGCTGTTAAGAAGCCTTTTGGACCTAGACTTGGGTCTCCGGTACCGCTTGCCGTGCGGTAGCAGAGAGAACAGTCAATGACTAGGGTGGCTGGAGTCTTTAACAATTTCTAGGACCTTCCTCTGACACCGCCTGGTATAGAGGTCCTGGATGGCAGGAAGCTTGGCCCCAGTGATGTACTGGGTCATACGCACTACCCTTTGTAGTGCCTTGCAGTCGGAGGCCGAGCAGTTGCCATACCAGGCAGTGATGCAACCAGTCAGGATGCTCTTGATGGTGCAGCTGTAGAACCTTTTGAGGATCTGAGGACCCATGCCAAATCTTTTCAGTCTCCTGAGGGGGAATAGGCTTTGTTGTTCCCTCTTCACGACTGTCTTGGTGTGTTTGGACCATGATAGTTTGTTGGTGATGCGGACACCAAGGAACTTGAAGCTCTCAACCTGTTCCACTCTAGCCCTGTCGATGAGAATGGGGGCGTGCTCAGTCCTCTTTTTCATCCTGTAGTCAACAATCATCTCCTTTGTCTTGATCACGTTGAGGGAGAGGTTGTTATCCTGGCACCACATGGCCAGGTCTCTGACCTCCTCCCTATAGGCTGTCTCATCATTGTCGGTGATCAGGCCTACCACTGTTGTGTTGTCGGCAAACTTAATGATGGTGTTGGAGTCGTGCCTGGCCATGCAGTCATGGGTGAACAGGGAGTACAGGAGGGGACTGACACGCACCCCTGAGGGGCCCCCGTGTTGAGGATCAGCGTGGCAGATGTGTTGTTACCTACCCTTTCCACCTGGGGGCGGCCCGTCAGGAAGTCCAGGATCCAGTTGCAGAGTGAGGTGTTTAGTCCCAGGGTCCTTAGCTTAGTGATGAGCTTTGAGGGCACTATGGTGTTGAACGCTGAGCTGTAGTCAATGAATAGCATTCTCACGTAGGTGTTCCTCTTGTCCAGGTGAGAAAGGGCAGTGTGGAGTGCAACAGAGATTGCAACATCCATGGATATGTTGGGGCAGTATGTAAATTGGAGTGGGTCTAGGGTTTCTTGAATAATGGTGTTGATGTGAGACATGACCAGCCTTTCAATGCACTTCATGGCTACAGATGTGAGTGCTATGGGTCGGTAATCATTTAGGCAGGTTATATTAGTGTTCTTGGGCACAGGGACTATGGTGGTCTGCTTGAAACTTGTTGGGATTACAGACTCAGTCAGGGACATGTTGAAAATGTCAGTGAAGACACTTGCCTGCTCGGAGTACACATCCTGGTAATCTGTCTGGCCCTGCGGCCTTGTGAGTGATGACCTGCTTTAAAGTCTTACTCAAACCGGCTACGGAGAGCATGATCACATAGCCATCCCGAACAGCTGATGCTCTCATGCATGCTTCAGTGTTGCTTGCCTCGAAGCGAGCATAGAAGTGATTTAGCTCATCTGTAAGGCTCATGTCACTGGCCAGCTCGCGGCTGTGCTTCCCTTTGTAGTCGGTAATAGTTTGCAAGCCCTGCCACATCCGATGAGCGTCGGAGCCGGTGTAGTACGATTTAAGTTATTTACGTATCTGTGGTTGTCAGTTGTTGGGTTCAGTGTGTTATCCATATATGGTTGTTGTCAGTATGTTCATCATGTTAGACAGATGTAACAGGTTTATCAGGACAGACAGAGCTGCTTAAATCACCACCTGATGTAATAGAAGGCCCCTGAAAAAAAGCTGCTCAGGACTCACACACACAGACACACACAGACACACACACACAGACACACACACACACACACACACCACAGAAAACATTTTGTGTGTGCGTTAAGAAGAGTAAAACATTGCCTTGACAGCAGGACGTGACCTTCTCACCTTTCTTGACCTTTCACCCCTAACCCTGCGGCGTGTGTGTGTATGTTTATGTATGTGTTTTGTGTTGACAGGAGAGCCAGAAGACAAGACATCAAACATGGAGACCCATCCAGCCAGTGTTGGGACACAGAGGAAAGTAAGTGATAACAAAATACTTACTGCTTCCTTGACCTGACTCCCTCTCTATGGTGTCTGTGTTTGTGTGTGTGTGTATGTGTTGCTCAGACATTCACAATATAACACGTTAACACTTTATGGATACATTTCTGTGTTCTCAGCTCTGCGTGGAGGCAGGGTGGAGGAGAGGATCATATTTGGTGTGGAGAATAACTCAACCTTCCTGGAGTGTCTCCCCAAATCACAACAGGCCACCATACGCTGGTTCATACACAGACCTGGAGCTGAACACAGAGAGGAGGTGAGACAGAACACACACACGCACACACACAGGCATACACACACACACACAAACACACAGTCTTGTACAACTACCCTTGTGGGGACACAAAATTCAGTCCCATTCAAAATCCTATTTTCCCTAACCCCTAACCCTAACCCTAACCCTAACTATAACCCTTACCCTTACCCTAACCCTAACCCTAACCTTAACCCCAAAACCTAACCTTAACCCTAAACCTAACCCTAGCTCCTAACCCTAAAACTAACCCTAGCTCCTAACCCTAAAACTAACCCTAGCTCCTAACCCTAAACCTACTTCTAACCCTTACACTAATCCTAACCATAACCCTAATCCCCCCAAAAATAGACAAAGTTTCCCCAGTTGGTCAAATTGTTGTTTGTTTCCTATTCTTGTGGGGACTTCTGGTCCCCACAAGTATCGTTAAACACATCCACACACACACACACACACACACACACACACACACACAGGATTATGGAAAGAGAAAGTCTCTACTGTGAAGAAACAACATCAACTTTCGAGTGAAACATCAGTCCAAAAGTGGGACGGACGGATATGCTGGCCATTTTGACTAGGATTTAGTCTTGTTTTCGTACGGTCACTTTGTCATGCACCTTCCCTCCTTTCTTCTTTGTGATCTTGATCTGTCACAACTGAATAGGTGAGCTGTTCCGCTAAAAATCTTTCACCAATCCAGTTCTTATTAAATGATGTCTACACAGTGATATATTGTTACAGTATTCTAACAGTCTTAAAGTTACCATTGAGTCAGCCATTTTAGGGTTAAATATTTTAAGTGTGTGTACCTGAGTGCACTGAGTTCACCGGAAGCTGAACTAGGTTTTCACTCTAGTTTTTAGAAGTATGATCTAGTTGACTTTGGAACTGCCGGGGTTAATGTAGAAAGAGGAAGAAGAGGAGGAGAGGAGGAGGAGAGGAGGAGGTTAGGAGAAGGGTAAAATGTAACAGTAGATGCATCAGGTGTTCTTTGATGTTTAATGAGTAACCTTGTCTGAGACCTACACAGTCAACTGTCAACTCTCTCCTTTGTAGAACAAAGAGCCGATGACCAGCGGTCAATCACTAGTGGCTTCCAGATGGAGATAACTGATAGTGATGCACAAGCACAGTCCATCCATCACTCTCTTTCTCTTTTATTCTCTCTCACTTCCTTTACTCTCCTATTCCTCATCTTCATCCTCCTCCTCTCTCTTCCCTGCTCCCTGAACTCATACTGGTCGATATGAGGAGAATTATCCTTCTAAAACAACTGTCTCTGGTTGAGGTGGCGACTGACTGAGACCAGACACTGGAAGAGAGAGAGGCAGAGTAAGAGGGAACTGGAGAGAGAGGGGCAGAGAAGGAGAGGGAGAGGGAGAGGGACAGAGAGGGAGAGGGACAGAGAGAGGGACAGAGAGAAGGAGACTGGGAGATAAATGTGTTTGTATTGGAGGAGTGGGACTGGGAGGTGAAGTGAGGAGAATGACGGGGAGGGGATGTTTTGGTGTTTTGGAAGGGGAGGTGAGGAGAGAGAAACAGGTTTTTTGGGGGGAAAGGAGAGGTGAGAACAGCAGCTCATTGAGGTTGACACTCATCTCCTGAACCAGACCACAGAGACTGTGTGTGTGCGTGTGTGTGTGTGTGTGTGTAACCCTAAACCTAACCCTAACCCTTATGCTTAAAATAGCATTTGAACTAATCCAGGGCCTGAAAAAAAGTCCTGACATTTCAAAAAAGTTATTGTTTTCCTACATTATCAGGACCCCAATGTCCTAACATTTCCCCTTAATGTCCTGAAAAGGTAGGAAAACAATAACTTTTTTAAAAAAGTCAGGTCCTGAATGAGTTAAAATGCTATTATGAGCTTAAGGGTTATGTTTAGGGTTTTGGGGGTTAGAGTTACGGTTAGGTTAAGGGTTAGGGTTAGGTTTAGAGTTAGGGTTAGATTTATGGTTAGGTGTTAGGGAAATAGGATTTTTAATGGTGAAAACATTTTACACTCCAAAAAAAATGCTGATATTTCACAAAAACAGCTGTGAGAGAGAGAGAGAGAGAGAGAGAGAGAGAGAGAGAGAGAGAGAGAGAGAGAGAGAGAGAGAGAGAGAGAGAGAGAGAGAGAGAGAGAGAGAGAGAGAGAGGAGACAGAGACAGAGACAGAGACAGAGACAGAGACAGAGACAGAGACAGAGACAGAGAGAGCATGCACAATCCCCCACATGGGAGCTTTACTTTATTAACCATAATTTTATATTGTGTGTGTGTGTGCGCAAATGCATGTTTGTGCATTCATGCGTGCGTGTGTATGTGTGTGTGGTCTTACAGCTGGACTTTAATATAGGAGCAGATGATTTTATTTAATAATTTCACTCTCCACCCTCTTTTTTATTTAATAATTTCAGTCTTCTCCCATCACCCTTTTCCCTTATTCCATCTGCCCCCGACCTCTCTTCAATCCCTTCCTCCCTTCCAAAATCTTCGCCCTATGTTTCATCCGTTTCTTTCTTCTCTCCCCCCTCTCTCCTCTCTCTCTCTCTCCCTCTCTCTCACCATACTCAGAATCATGTCAGAATTATGTGAAAAATACATTCCACTCTACAATCTACATTCAGATTCCTCCAAAAACCAAACTCCTGACACTTTTATCCATTGATGTGATTGTAGAGGATGTTTGTGAAATAGCACTGTGGTAAATACTACAGTCGTGGTCAAAAGTTTTGAGAATGACACAGGTATTGGTCTTCAGAAAGTTTGCTGCTTAAGTGTTATGAGATATTTTTGTCAGATGTTACTATGGTGTACTGAAGTATAATTACAAGCATTCCATAAGTGTCAAAGGCTTTTATTGACAATTACATTAAGTGTATGCAAAGAGTCAATATTTGCAGTGTTGACCCTTCTTTTTCAAGACCTCTGCAATCCGCCCTGGCATGCTGTCAATTAACTTCTGGGCCACATCCTGACTGATGGCAGCCCATTCTTGCATAATCAATGCTTGGAGTTTGTCAGAATTTGTGGGTTTTTGTTTGTCCACCCGCCTCTTGAGGATTGACCACAAGTTCTCAATGGGATTAAGGTCTGGGGAGTTTCCTAGCCATGGACCCAAAATGTCAATGTTTTGTTCCCCGAGCCACTTAGTAATCACTTTTGCCTTATGGCAAGGTGCTCCATCATGATGGAAAAGGCATTGTTCGTCACCAAACTGTTCTTGGATGGTTGGGAGAAGTTGCTCTCGGAGGATGTGTTGGTACCATTCTTTCTTCATGGCTGTGTTCTTAGGCAAAATTGTGAGTGAGCCAACTCCCTTGGCTGAGAAGCAGCCCCACACATGAATTGTCTCAGGATGCTTTACTGTTGGCATGACACAGGACTCATGGTAGCGCTCACCTTGTCTTCTCCGGACAAGCTTTTTTCCGGATGCCCCAAACAATCGGAAAGGGGATTCATCAGAGAAAATGACTTTACCCCAGTCCTCAGCAGTCCAATCCCTGTACCTTTTGCAGAATATCAGTCTGTCCCTGATGTTTTTCCTGGAGAGAAGTGGCTTCCTCGCTGCCCTTCTTGACACCAGGCCATCCTCCAAAAGTATTCGCCTCACTGTGCGTGCAGATGCACTCACACCTGAGCAAGCTCTGCACTGATGGTGCCCCGATCCCGCAGCTGAATCAACTTTAGGAGACGGTCCTGGCGCTTGCTGGACTTGCTTGGGCGCCCTGAAGCCTTCTTCAAAACAATTGAACCTCTTTCTTTGAAGTTCTTGATGATCCGATAAATGGTTGATTTAGGTGCAATCTTACTAGCAGCAATATCCTTGCCTGTGAAGCCCTTTTTGTGCAAAGCAATGATGACGGCACGTGTTTCCTTGCAGGTAACCATGGTTAACAGAGGAAGAACAATGATTTCAAGCACCAATGTCCTTTTAAAGCTTACAGTCTGTTATTCTAACTCAATCAGCATGACAGAGTGATCTCCAGCCTTCTCCTCGTCAACACGCTCAACTGTGTTAACGAGAGAATCACTGATATGATGTCAGCTGGTCCTTTTGTGGCAGGGCTGAAATGCAGTGGAAATGTTTTTTTGGGGGGATTAAGTTCATTTTCATGGCAAATAGGGACTTTGCAATTAATTGCAATCATCTGATCACTCTTCATAACATTCTGGAGTATATGCAAATTGCCATCATAAAAACTGAGGCAGCAGACTTTGTGAAAATGAATATTTGTGTCTTTCTCAAAACTTTAGACCACGACTGTAGTATAGAACCTCTTTATGTGGGCTTACCATGTTCAGTTCTGAATCCAGACTCATCATATCACAGCTGTAGTAGAGTTGCTGCCTCTGGCTCAACTACACATCATCAATGTCAAGATGGGGAGATACTCTGAAGATACACATACACACACGCACACTGATCACACACACACTAGCTGGCCTTAATGTGTGGGCCAGAATGATCTCTTCCTCTTCAAAGCACCCCAATCTATAGCTAGAGGACTCCTTATATCTCATGGAGTGATAAGTATAATCGTTGTCTACTTTAAGTCTGTCTTCTCAGTACCTGGTGTGTGAACTGCTGACTGCTCATAACTTGCAGCTGATTGTTTACACATCAACAAGGTTGAGGGGCAGGGCAATTTGTGACTGTTGTTGTTTTGGTATTCAGTGGCTACCTCTCCTAGCCCAACAGGATGCTCTCAATTGTGCATCTGTAAAAGTTTGTGAGGGTTTTAGGTGCCAAGCTAAATTTCTTCAGACTCCTGAGGTTGAAGAGGCTCTGTTGCGCCTTCTTCACCACACTCTCTGCGTGGGTGGACCATTTCAGTTTGTCAGTGATGTGTACGCCAAGGAACTTGAAGCTTCCACCTTCTCCACTGCGGTGCCGTCGATGTGGCTTGGGGGGTGCAACCTCTGCTGTTTCCTGAAGTCCATGATCATCTCCTTTGTTTTGTTGATGTTGAGTGAGAGGTTATTTTCACACTCGCAGAGCCCTCACCTCCTCCCTGTAGGCGGTCTCATCATTGTTGGTAATCAAGCCTACTACTGTTGTATCGTCTGCAAACTTGATGATTGAGTTGGAGGCGTGCTTGACCACGCAGTCATGGGTGAACAGGGAGTACAGGAGGGGGCTGAGCACGCACCCTTGTGGGGCCCCAGTGTTGAGGATCAGCGAAGTGGAGATGTTGTTTCCTACCTTCACCACCTGGGGGCGGCCCGTCAGGAAGTCCAGGACCCAGTTGCACAGGGCGGGGTTCAGACCAACGTCCTCGAGCTTAATGGTGAGCTGAGAGGGTACTATGGTGTTGAATGCTGAGATATAGTCAATGAACAACATTCTTACATAGGTATTCCTCTTGTCCAGATGGGATAGGGCAGTGTGCAGTGTGATGGCGATTGCATCGTCTGTGGATCTATTTGGGCGGTAAGCAAATTGAAGTGAGTCTAGGGTGACAGGTAAGGTAGAGGTGATATGATCCTTGACTAGTCTCTCAAAGCACTTCATGATGACAGAGGTGAGTGCTACAGGGCAATAGTCATTTAGTTCAGTTACCTTTGCTTTCTTGGGTACAGGAACAATGGTGGCCATCTTGAAGCATGTGGGAACAGCAGACTGGGAAAGTGAGAGATTGAATATGTCCTTAAGTACACCAGCCATCTTGTCTGCGCATGCTCTGAGGACGCGGCTAGGGATGCCGTCTGGGCCGGCAGCCTTGCGGGGGTTAACATGCTTAAATGCCTTACTCACATCGGCCACAGAGAAGGAGAGGCCACAGTCTTTGGTAGTGGGCCTCGTCGGTGGCACTGTGTTATCCTCAAAGCGGGAGAAGAAGGTGTTTAGCTTGTCTGGAAGCGAGACGTCGGTGTCGGCGACGTGGCTGGTTTTCCTTTTGTAGGCCGTGATTGTCTGTAGACCCTGCCACATACGTCTCGTGTCAGAGCCATTGAATTGCGACTCCACTTTGTCTCTATATTGATGTTTTGCCAGTTGAATTGCCTTGCGGAGGGAGTAGCTACACTGTTTGTATTCTGCCATATTCCCAGTCACCTTGCCATGGTTAAATGCGGTGGTTCGCGCTTTCAGTTTTGTGCGAATGCTGCCATCTATCCACAGTTTCTGGTTAGGGTAGGTTTTAATAGTCACAATGGGCACAACATCACCTATACAGTTCCTGTTAAACTCAGTCACCGTTCCAGTGTTTTGGTCTAAATTATTTTCACAAGCTACCCGGAACATATCGCAGTCCGTGTGATCAAAACAATCTTGAAGCGTGGATTCCGAATGGTCAGATCAGTGTTGAATAGTCCTTAGCACGGGTACTTCCTGTTTGAGTTTCTGCCTATAGGAAGGGAGGAGCAAAATGGAGTCGTGGTCAGATTTGCCGAAAGGAGGGCGGGGGAGGGTCTTATAACCATCCTGGAAGTTTGAATAGCAATGGTTGAGGATTTTAGCAGCGTGAGTACAACAGTTGATATGTTGATAGAACTTCGGCAGCCTAGTCCTCAAATGTGCTTTGTTAAAATCCCCGGCTACAATAAATGCAGCCTCAGGATATGTGGTTTCCAGTTTGCATAAAGTCCAGTGAAGTTCTTTGAGGGCCGTCGTGGTATCGGCTTGAGGGGGGATTAACACGGCCGTGACTATAACCAAAGAAATTATCTTGGGAGATAATACGGTCGGCATTTGATTGTGAGGTATCCTAGGTCGGGTGAACAAAAGGACTTGAGTACCTGTATGTTACTACTATTACACCACGAGTCGTTAATCATGAAACACACACCTCTGCCCTTCTGCTTCCCGGAGAGATATTTATTCCTGTCTGCGCGATGAACTGAGAACCCATCTGGCTGGACCAATTTCGACAGAATATCCCCAGAGAGACATGTTTCCATGAAATAAAGTATGTTACAGGCCTTGATGTCTCTCTGTAAAGAAATCTTTGCCCGGAGCTCGTCGACCTTGTTAACCAGGACTGAACATTAGCGAGTAGTATACTTGGAAGCGTTGGGTGGTGTGCTCCTAGGTCGACCCAGCAGGCCGCTCCGAGTGCCTCTCCTCCGCCGGCGATATTTTGGGTCAGCCACTGGAATCAGTTCAATTGCCCTGGGGAGAGAAAACAAAGGATCTGCTTCGGGAAGTCCTATTCCTGGTCGTAATGCTGTTGAGTTACCGCCGCTCTGATATCCAATAGTTTTACCCGGCTGTATGTAATGATACTGAGCTAATAATGTAAAAAATTATACATAAAAAAACAAAATACCAAAATACTAGTCGCGAGGTCGCCATCCTCGTCAGGGTCAGCGCCAAGTACAAAACAAAAAAAAAGTATCTTACCTAGTTATTTTCAGAACTCACTGAGCTCTTTTGTAGCTTTGGCAACTATGTGTCTGTTTTCTATACCTGTTAGCTTTACAGACGCTCCCCACCCCTTGGCTGCAACACTTCTAATTTAGTGTACGCTGTGCGCACAACCCATGTGGAATTGCTGGTCCCCGGCAGCCATTGGAACTGCCGATCTGCGGTCAAGAACGCAGAGTTCATCTCAGCCTATGCTGCCCTTCAGTCCCTAGACTTTTTGGCCCTGATGAAAACATGAATCACCCCAGAGAACAATGCTACTTGTTCTGTCATAGTCTGAGAGCATCTAGTCGTCACGGTGGTGGCACAGGGCTACTCATTTCTCCATCTCCTAATTTGAATTCCATGCTGTCATTGTCACATGTCCACTCAAAATTCACATTGTTGTCATCTATCGCCAACCAGGTGCCTTTAGCAAGTTCCTCAATGAGCTTGACACCTTGACAAGCTAATTTCCTGACGATGGCTCACCTCTCTTCAAACTGGGTGATTTCAACCTCCCAATGTCTGCCTTCGAGTCATTTCTTTACATTCCCCTCCTTGCCTCTTTTGACCTTACCCTTTCCCAGTCCCCTCCCATTCACAAGGCAATTAATATATTTGACCTCATCTTTACTAGAGGCTGTTCAACTACTAATCTCACTGCAACAGCTGATCGAAAATGGAGGAAAACTAAACATTCGGAGTACCTACCATCATTTCACTCCCTCCTTTCTACCTTCTCTTCCTCTGTATCCGCTGCTAAAGCCACTTTCTGTCACTCTAAATTTCAAGCTTCTGACTAACCCTAGGAAACTATTTTCCACCTTATCCTCCTTCCTTAATCCTCCACTCCCTCCTCCTCCCTCTGCGGACGACTTTGTCAACCACTTTGAAAAGAAGGTTGACGACATCCTCTCCTCATTCACTCAGCCTATTGAGTCCACTGGTCCCACTAAGACAGAACTACCCTATGCCTTGACCTCTTTCTCCCCTCTCTCTCCAGATGAAATCCTGAGACTAGTGAGGTCCGGACGGACGATAAACTGCCCGCTCGACCCCATCTCCTCCTCCCATTTCTGGAGACCTTCTCCTATTCCTCACTTCCCTCATCAACTCATCCCTGACCACTGGCTGCGTCCCCTCTGACATCAAAATGGCCAGTGTCGCTTCCCTCTTCAAGAAACCAACACTCGACCTCTCTGAATTCAAAAATGACAGACCGGTATCCCTTCTTTCTTTTCTTTTTCATTGAGCATGCTGTCTCTCTCGCTATCTTTCTCAGAACAATCTTCTTGATCCTTACCAGTCAGGCTTCAAGACAGGTCACTCAACCAGGACTGCTCTTCTCTGTGTCACGGAGGCTCTCGACACAAAGCTGATTCTCTCTCTTCTGTTCTCATCCTCCCAGATCTATCTGCTGCCTTCGACATCATGAACCATCAGTTCCTCCTCTCCACCCTCTCAGGGCTGGGCATCTCAGTCTCTGCACACTCCTGGATTGCATCCTACCTGGCAGGCCGGTTCTACTAGGAGACGTGGAGTTGATCTGTATCTGTACCACTTACTTTCACTACTGGTGTCCCCCAGGTTTCAGTTTTAGGTCCTCTCCTCTTCTCTCTATACACCAAGTCACTCAGCTCCATCATGTGTGCCTGGCAGATATCTCCGTTTGGATGTCGGCCCACCACCTCAAGCTCAACCTCGACAAGATGGAGCTGCTCTTCCTCTCCATCACAGTTGATAACTCCACGGTGTCCCCCTCCCGGAGTGCAAAGAACCTTTGCGTGACCCTGGACAACACCCTGTCATTCTCTGCAAACATTAAAGCTGTGACTCGCTCCTGCAGGTTCATGCTCTTCAACATCCGTAGAGTACGACCCTACCTCACATAGGAAGTGGCGCAAGTCCTAATCCAGAAACTTGTCATCTCCCGTCTGGACTACTGCAACTCGCTGTTGGCTGGGCTCCCAGCTTGTGCCATCAAACCCCTGCAACTTATCCAGATCGCTGCAGCCCAGCTGGTGTTCCAACTTTTTCAAGTTCTCCCATGTCACCCCGCTCCTCCGCACACTCCACTGGCTTCCAGTCGAAGCTTGGATCCACTACAAGACCATGGTGCTTGCCTACGGAGGAGCAAGAGGAATTGTCTCTCCCTACCTTTAGGCTATGCTTAAACCCTACAACCCAACCTGAGTACTCTGCTCTGCCACCTCTGGTCTGTTGGCCCCCCCACCCCTATGGGAGGGTAGCTCCCGCTCAGCCCAGTCAAAGCTTTTCTCTGTCCTGGCACCCCAATGGTGGATCCAGCTTTCCCCTGAAGCTAAGACAGCAGAGTCTCTCCCCATCTTCCAAAAACATCTATAACCCTACCTCTTCAAATAGTATCTTAAATAATCCCACAGCATCCTCCCTCACACCCCCTCCTTTTGTGAACTAACACTCACACTTGACCCCCCCCCCCCCCCTTACTAGCTCTGATTTTGATGATAGCTACTTTATTGAGAAGAAATGTACTAACTATGACTGAGATATGTGGTAGTCCCACCTAGCAATCTTAATACGAATGCACTAACTGTAAGTCGCTCTGGATAAGAGAATCTGCTAAATGACTAACATGTAAAATGTAAAACTATCTTTGTTTTCAGTTTAACCTCTGGCAGGTGGTAAGAGAGCAGAGGGAGGGTGGAGTTATGCATTGAAGCACTCCCGCTTGCTCCCTCTTTATCTCAGTCACACACACACAGCCCAGCTGTGTTGTTTTAGGCCGTGCCACCTGATGAATCATGGTGGATGTTAGTGAGCATGAAGACAGGATCATTATCACTCTGCTAGGATAGCACCACTGACCCTGACCCTGACACACACACACCTCTGACCCCATCAGTCGACACACACCGCATCCAAACCCTTAATGTGCATCCTGTCCCAAGGGCCATTACCATGCTTAAAACACCTTGGGTACAAATTAGCCGTGTGTTTGTGAGCACAGTGGGAGGTATTGGCGTGTGTGACATGTTGTTGAAGGGTGTTGATAGGTCTGGTTTTCCCTGTTAGGCCTTGTGAGTGTTAGTTAACCCAGAGATCATACATTCCATATGTTTCATACCTATCAAATAGGTTTGTTAATGTTGTCGTGCTTATCGCCCTGCTTATTTCTTCCTGGTTAAGTTAGGCTTAAAGTCTGTCCAATGTTGAATTCCTATTCTAGATGGTTCCCAGCAAACCAAAATTGGTTATGTGAAAGTTCCCAGAACATTCGTTAGGTCGCAGCAAATGTTCTCAAAACACAGAAACTGTCCAGTCATGCTGATGATTACAGAATGTTTGTATAAAACATTTGCCTGATGTTGCAAGAACATTCCTAGAACACATTTAATCTGTTATTTTAAATGTTCCCAGAATGTTTCATTAGGTTGTGGGAACAGTCTGGTGGGAACATTGTGGAGACATCACAAAATATATGTTCCCAAAACAAACAAAAACGGTCCAGTTGTGCAGATGATTCTACAATGTTTGTATCAGGGTGCACAAAACATTCCTTTGATGTTGTAAGAATGTTGACAGAACAGACTTTCTGAGTTGTTTAAAGGTTACCAGAACATTTAATTAGGTTGTGGGAACAGTGTGGGTACATTAAAAGAGATAGGTTCCCAAAACACAAAATAAGCTCAGTTGTGATGACATTCATACAATGTTTAAGTTAGGTTGCACAGGACATTCTTATAATGTTGTAAGAATGTTGCCAGAACACGTAGTCTAAGTTCTTTAAAGGTTCCCAGAACATTTAATGAAGTTATGGGAGTTGTCTGGGATGTTGCACAGAACATTCCCACAATGTTCCACAATTTCCAAATAAGTCAGTTATGAAATTCATAGCATATTTGTTTCAGGTTTAACATAGTATTCTGTTGATATTCACGCAATGTACACTGAATATACCAAACATTAGGAACATGAATTGCACCCCCCCCCCCTTTTTGCCCTCAGAACAGCCTCAATTCGTCAAGGCATGGACTCTACAAGGTGTTGAAAGCGTTCCACAGGGATACTGGCCCATGTTGACTCCAATGCATCCCACAGTTGTGTCAAGTTGGCTGGATGTCCTTTGGGTGGTGGACCATTCTTTATACACACGGAAAACTGTTGAGCGTGGAAAATCCCAGCAGCATTGCAGTTCTTGACACAAACGGGTGCGCCTGGCACCTACTACCATACCCCGTTAAAAGCCACTTAAATCTTTACCCTATGAATGGCACACATACATTGTGATGTCCACACAATGGTCCTCTGTAGCTCAGCTGGTAGAGCACGGCGCTTGTAACGCCAAGGTAGTGGGTTTGATCCCCGGGACCACCCATACACAAAAATGTATGCACGCATGGCTGTAAGTCGCTTTGGATAAAAGCGTCTGCTAAATGACATATTATTTATTATTATATTACATGCACAATCCATCAGTGGTGGTCAGTGCCGTTTAAGATGAGGGAGGACAATCTTTTTCTTCTTAGACATAACAAACCCATGGAAATAATGGTAACTGCATTATTCACCATCACTTCACCCATCCTCTTTATATGCTGCTTACTTCTGGACCCATATTTACAAGGTATCCAAAACTATGAGTGCTGATCTAGGATCACTTTTGCTTTTCAGATCATGAAAAATGAAACAGGGGGGACCATATCAAGCGTCTCAAAGTAGAAATTATATTGATTGCGTTTTTTAAAGTTGAACAGTAAATGTATATTTATTTTTTTACAGTAAATTCTGCATTTCTGATTGTTTATAAATCTGGATAAAATAATGACATCGTCTCTTTTAGTAGACTGTATCTGAGCCTCAATTTCACCTTTTTTTTTTTAATGTGGGATTCAACCTGCAATCTTCAGCTTTGCAGTCAGATCATTAACCTAAATGCAATGCCCAATACCACAGTTATCACCTGGTGGTGCAGAGCGTTAATGATCTGACTGAAAGCTGAAGTTGGCAGGTTAAATTCCCTTCATTTTTTTTACCATGTGAAAATTTAAAAAATAATGCTGAAATTGAGACTCAGATATAATCTACTAAAAGAGAGGATGTCTTTATTTTGTCCCCCAAAAATGTATCCAGGTTTGCTGGGAAAACATTACTGGTACATTGTGTTATTATACCTGGAAACCTAATGAGAACTTTTGGGGAATGTTCTGTGGTGGTTGTTACAGATTTTTTGAATGTTTTTGCGATATTATCATACTAATGTTAGATAACAACCTAACAAGAAATGGGAATCTTAGGGAATGAACTGTGAATGTTTTGGGAATGTTCCCTGTTTGCTGGGTTGTCTCTATAGAGTATTATATGAATGTTTATAGCTAATATTCTGTCATCTCACCCACTCTCCCAGGTGAGGCCAGATGACAGAGTGGTCCATACAGACCAAGGTCTCCTCATCCGCTCTCTCCATCCTGCCGACTCCGGCATGTACGTGTGTATGGCACAGGAGCACACGCACTTTACACACACTCTGCTCCGCCTCACGCTGCGCCTCATTTCCCACGGGCATCTTGACGGGCGGCCCAAGCCCAGCAAGGACCCCAGCGTCGAGGTTCGCCCCGGGGCAGACTCTCGTCAGCGCTATAAGGACTACCTGCGGGTGATGAGTTCTCCCATTGGCTCGCTGGAACAGTACTGTGATTCGCTGTGGCTGGAGAAGAGGCCGGCCAATAGGCGAGGCGGAAGAGGGCAGGGGGTGGGAAAATGGAAACACATCCAGGAGCTGAAGAAAAGCAGGAACAGACGACACCACGGAGAGAGAAACGGAGAGAGGGATAAAGAGTTGGATGGAGAGAGGGTAGGGCAGCGGAGGAGAGGATGAGGTGGTGAGGATACCAAAGAGGAGGATTGGGAACAGCAGTCGCAAAAAGTGTCATCAGTCAAAGTATTAGGGGAAACCATCAATGTTTATAGGGGTAAAAGGTAGCCATGGGTAAGATGATCAAATAAGTAATTAGACTTGAGGGAAAGTTATAATGCCATGGGAACAGGTACCACAATACAATCTTAGAAAAAAGGTTTCCAAAAGGGTTCTTTGACTGTCCCCATAGGAGAGTCCTTTCAGGTTCCATGTATAACCCTTTTTGGTTCCAGCTAGAACCCTTTTGGGTTCCACGTAGAACCCTCTGTAGAAAGGGTACTACCTTGAACCAAAATGGTTCTACCTGCACCAAAAAGGGTTCTTCAAAGGGTTCAATGAGGATGTAGACTGCTAAGAGTAGACTGCTAAGAGTGTAAACTGCTGTCACAGAGGTTTGATCTTATTTTATACCAGTCAAACACTTAAAGGACTTATATAGGTCTGGCTTTTCAAACTACACTACCCATGATCCCCTTGGCTGTGCCTAAGTCCAGGGTTGTGTCTCAATATTGTCTCAGTTTTTTACTGTTTTACGGTCGTGGCTAGAAGGGATGCAGCTAATGTCAAAAGTGATTTCAAATTCCTGTGAGAGTTTGGAACTTGTCTGCCAAAGTTGGGACTTTGGAGAGTGTTCAGAATCAGTCTGTTTTGATCAGAGAAAATCACTGCAATTACTGTGCCTTAGCTGTCGCACTGATATTGGCTACACTAGCTAGCTAATGTACAGTATCAGTCAAAAGTTTGGACACACCTACTCATTCCAGGGTTTTTCTTTATTTTTTACTATTTTCTACATTGTAGAATAATAGTGAAGACATCAAAACTATGAAATAACACATATGGAATCATGTAGTAACCAGAAAAGTGTTAAACAAATCAAAATATAGATTCTTCAAAGTAGCCACCCTTTGCCTTGATGACAGCTTTGCACACTCTTGGCATTCTCTCAACCAGCTTCATGAGGTAGTCACCTGGAATGCATTTCAATTAACAGGTGTGCCTTCTTAAAAGTTAATTTGTGGAATTTATCTTATTCTTAATGCGTTTGAGCCAATCAGTTGTGTTGTGTGATGAGGTAGGGGTGGTATACAGAAGATAGCCTTATTTGGTAAAAGACCAAGTCCATATTATGGCAAGAACAGTTCAAATAAGCAAAGAGAAACGACAGTCCATCATTACTTTAAGTCATGAAGGTCAGTCAGTACGGAACATTTCAAGAACTTTGAACGTTTTTTCAAGTGCAGTCGCAAAAACCATCTAGCACTGTGATGAAACTGGCTCTCATGAGGACCGCCACAGGAATGGAAAACCCAGTTACCTCTGCTGCAGAGGATAAGTTCATTAGAGTTAACTACACCTCAGATTGCAGCCCAAATAAATGCTTCACAGAGTTCAAGTAACAGACACCTCAACATCAACTGTTCAGAGGAGACGGTGTGAATCAGGCCTTCATGGTCGAATTGCTGCAAATAAACCACTACTAAAGAACACCAATAAGAAGAAGAGACTTGCTTCGGCCAAGAAGCACGAGTATTGGACATAAGACTGGTGGAAATCTGTCCTTTGGTCTGATGAGATTTTTGGTTACAACCGCCGTGTCTTTGTGAGACACAGAGTAGGTTAAAGGATGATCTCTGCATGTGTAGTTCCCACCGTGAAGCATGGAGGAGGAGGTGTGATGGTGTGGGGGTGCTTTGCTGGTGACACTGTCAGTGATTTATTTAGAATTCAAGGCACACTTAACCAGCATGGCTACCACAGCATTCTGCAGTGATATGCCATCCCATCTGGTTTGCGCTTAGTGGGACTATCATTTGTTTTTCAACAGGACCTTGACCCAAAACACACCCCCAGGCTGTGTAAGGGCTATTTGACCAAGGAGAGTGATGGAGTGATGCATCAGATGACCTGGCCTCCACAATCACCCGACCTCAACCCAATTGAGATGGTTTGGGATGAGTTGGACCGCAGAGTGAAGGAAAAGCAGCCAACAAGTGCTCAGGATATGTAGGAACTCCTTCAAGACTGTTGGAAAAGCATTCCTCATGAAGCTGGTTGAGAGAATGCTAAGAGTGTGCAAAGCTGTCATCAAGGCAAAGGGTGGCCACTTTGAAGAATCTCAAATAAATCACTTTTTTGGTTACTACATGATTCCATATGTGTTATTTCATAGTTTTGATGTCTTCACTATCATTCTACAATGTAGAAAATAGTAAAAATAAGAAAAAACCCTTGAAACATTTGTCTGGTACTGTACTTCCCTGGCCATACTGCGGGACAGCAGTGCTCGACAAACAAGAGCGAAGAGCACCATGTTCCATCCCTGTTCAGTAAACTGTATCACAGTGACATCCAGATGATTACCAACATTACAAGTTATTTCTGGTCTAAGCTGCTATCCTACTCAAAATAAAATAACATTTTGAGAGGGAAAAAATTGGCCATGTTAGCTACCGCAGGCGACATAGTAATACAGCTGCCCAGTGGGAAGCAGCTCATGTTGGCAAGCACCTCAATACAACTCTGGTGCACTGGTCTTTCGCACTGGCTCGTCGTCGTGCTTCCCTAGGGCAGTAACGTTAGCTAATTATCATGTCACTGTGACATCAAGAGTGTGAGCAATATTACAAGTTATTCCTCCTTCGGCCATCAAAATAAACCTACATTTCTTTGACAATTTATCTAGCGCCCTGCTGATGTTGCCAGCTAGCCAGCCTACCAGCTCTCACAGTCTCATGTCAGAATTAGACATTCATCCATGTTTCTCAAACGTATTTTTTTTTTATTGTTCCAAACGTCAATTTTTTTAGGTTAGGGTTAAGTTCAGGCATTAACTCCAAATTCTTAAGGTTAGTCATTAACTCTGAATGGTTAAGGTAAGGGTTAAGTTTTGGGATAGGCTTAAAACAAAAAATACTTTCTATTGCTGGATTTGAACTTACACCTGTACACCATTCCCGTCCACAACACCCTAGCAAAACCGAAAAGTAGTTGAAGGTAACAGCGCTCACTGTTGCCCCTAGTGGCCGGTTTCCACGTCATCTCCCGTCGTCCTCAGACATGGATGGATGTCAAATACTGACTTGTATCATGGGTGACCTGGCTAAGCCAGTAAGGTCTGAGTTCGCAGCAAGAGTGTGATGTCACTTTGACATTAGCTGCATTCCTTCTAGCCATGACCCTATTTTACCCTATTGAGACGTGGCCCAAAGGTCAGTGTTGTGTGTGTTAATTAGATGCATTCATGTTGAATGACTGTAAATACTTCTTTCTATAACATGTACAGGAGAAACTGCATGCTCTAGATAAGCTTAGCTACGACCTATTCTACTGCTACTATAATAATCATGTATTATGTCTAGATTGAATATTTTTGTACAAAGTCAATGTTTCTGTTTTTGTAGTTGTATTTTGGTCTTATCTAAAAGTTATTTAAATAAACTCTTGCCTTATAATCCTGGATGAGTATGGAGAGGGAGAGAGAAATAAAAATGCGTCATGAGTGTCTTTTTGTACCGCAGTGAACTTTTTCAGCTCAGCTGGTCGAGTCCTGATATAACAGCAGCCTTGTGCATGCACGCACTCACATACACACACCGCATGGAGATGTCAGGGTGATTCGGTTCCAGCTGGCCGTAGATGCTGTAGTGCAGAACTGTGTGTGTGTGTGTCTACAGTGGGAGATACAGCTGATGAATAGGATAGATTGGTTTCTCAGTATTGGGCTGATAGGACAGACTGTAGCAGCATAAAGCCTAAGGTGTTTTTGGTTCTGAAAAGGTATTGTTGTCTTGCGATGTAGTATTATATAACCTCTGGAGTCTGAAATAGATATTTAGTGTGGTATTATTGAGTATATGGTGTTCCGGCTCTGGCAACATTGACGTAAATCTGACAATGGAATTCACTGTGTATCACCTCATGACTGTCCCTAATTACTGTCATGAGTTTACTTAGATATGATTGGTTTAAGTAATGCAATTCCTCAGATATGATTGGTTTAGATGACATCTCCTTTGTCAGCACTGACTGGTATGTGTAGACAGTTGTAGATCAAACTTAGATAAGAGTCTAGATTTGATTGACCTTGTAACCCTGACATGCTCCCTAAGGCTTGAATCCATTTGGGTCTCTATCCCCTCACCTACATTCTGTATGTTTCCCTTGACCTAAGCAGTAGCACCTTCCCCTATCCCCTGCTTTCCTTGTTAGTGAAGATCCTTGTAGCCCTACAATAGACTTAAAGATGCACTCTGGGATCACAAGCACAATTTTCTTTTGACATATTACACAAAATGGATTTGTAAGATATCATACAAATTGACATGGTACACAATTGGATGATATAGTACACAACAACTGTGACTCATTTTGGCTCATGAGCACCACATTTAAAACTACTGGCTGAAATTATACAAAAGTTTCGAGACTGCATCTTTAATATAGCTTCAGCCATGTTGATTTCTCCTATCTATAAGAATGACTGAAGCACACAGGAAGGACACACACTTTTGGAAATTGCTTTAAATATTATTGCAGTTGTTGTATGGCATTGAAAAACAACAGATGTGTCTTCTATTGCTTGGCATAAAAGGTTGTTTCGCATCATTTGATGCAAGAACATATACATTTTCCCTCTCCTCCCTGCTGTGATTTCCCTCTGTGTCCCATAACAATGATGATTAATATTTCAGCTTGACTGTGCATTGCATTGAGGAGCTCTTCTATCTCGGCCTATTGCTTATTTATCAGTAAGAGGAACAGAACACAGAGGATCTCTCTCTCTCTCTCTCTCTCTCTCTCTCTCTCGCTCTCGCTCTCGCTCTCTCTCTCTCTCTCTCTCTCTCTCTCTCTTCTCTCTTCTCTCTCTCTCTCTCTCTCTCTCTCTCTCTCTCTCTCTCTCTCTCTCTCTCTCTCTCTCTCTCTCTCTCTCTCTCTCTCTCTCTCTCTCTCTCTCTCGCTCTCGCTCTCTCGCTCTCTCTTGGAAAGGAAGGGAAACAAAAGCAGAGGAGCCAAACAAGACACAGCCTTATGATTAACCTCATCAGAGAGCAGAGAGAAGCCTGAAACAACAGCCCTAATCTGCCCATTAAAATGCTCACACACGTTGTTAACGATTTTAATGTTCACACAAAAGTAATCGCATTACCACAATATTTCATTGTCAGTGTAATCTCTGTTTCTTTGTTGTTTTCTTCTTATGCTCTCTGAGGTTGTCAGAAGACCACAGAAATCACTGACGGAAATCCTGCCTTTGTTTCTAAATGTTTTATACTCTCTGATGATCTCGCATATCCATTAGTATGGGAGTGTGTTCCAATCATACCCTTGGCCACACTTCTGCCCCTTTCACCAAACTCCCACTGTCTCAGTCAGTTAGCCCACTCCATAGGGAGAGGAGAGAGGGAAAGAGAAAGAACGAGAAAGACAGAGGAGAAAGGTGGTGAGAGGGGGTACATGACTAGGATTGGACAGCATCAGAAGGGTACTGAAGGGAGAGGAGAGGATGAAGCATGGTTAAGGCTGGAGGCTTTATGGGTTGCATCAAGGGGTGAGGATAATGGGTGAGAGGTCTGAGAGAGGGGCAGAGGGTGGACTAGAACAGAGAGCGATAGATGGAGAGAGAGATGTCTCTACAGGGGTAGAGGAGGGGGACAGGGAGGGGTAGAGGGCATTGGCAGGGCACAGTCAGAGGAGCAGGGGTCTACAGAACTGGACAGGCAGACAACAGCCTGCTAGTTAGACTCCCCAGGATCTGGATACCAGACAGACATTACCAGATCCCAAGTTAACCCCCATTGCTAAGCACTGCTCTGTGGCTTTTTTTTAGATATTAGACCCCCCCCCGCTTCTGTTTTGATAAAAAGCTGAGGGATGAGCCTGGAGAAATGCAACGGCTCTCAAATTCATAGACAAATAAATGGATGTAAGGACTGACCATCCATGATATAAAAATTATAGTTTTAACCATGTTTTGAGGCTATACAGTGTTTGTTTACATGTACGTTGTTTACAAACATTGAAGTAAAACAAACTTATATTTTGGGATCTGATGGGGTAAAACAGTTGAACTAAGCTAATAAATTATATTCTTCAAGAATCAATGGGTATCATTTATAAATCCAAAAATGTATGTAGCAACTGCAGATTCTAGTTTTAAAGTTTCAGGGATTTTGCTAACACACCCATTTTTGTTGTTGTTCAGATCTAAAATGAGAGTAATAGCAAGGTAAATTGTTTATTGCCACTTCTGATGTAGAATTGCAGAGTGAAACTTCAGGGTTTCATGGGCTATACACAGAATGTCCACCAGTGTTGCCCATGTACTCTCTTCCCCAGATCCACCCATAGCTTTTGGGATTGACTGAGTGCCTCCTCTGTGGCTCAATATACTCATTGATCAAGCACTAGTAGTATCTCTCTGCTTTTCTCACAATCTTTTATTTCCTCATGGTGAAACACACTGATGTGAGTTTGTTTGTGTGTTATGTCTTAGCCCTCTCTAGAGGGAACCAGTGGATCGGTCAGGGTGCCACTGCGTGTCTCTATGCGTGACTAAAACACAACCCAGTCTGTCTGTCTGAGTACTCATTGGATAAGAGGGGTCAGTAGGTCAGGCTAAGAGGGGAGAAGAAGAAAACGAGAAAGAGAGTGTGAGGGTTGATGTGATTGGTGTAATGAGTGAGAGAGTTTGCTGTAACCCCTGCAATGAGAGGTGAGAAGAGACCTTACGGAAAGACACAAATAAACGCATGAGGCTTTCAGTAGGTCTATGTTATTGTTTAGAGTGTGGTCAAAATGGCCTCATAGTATTTCCTTACAGACAATGGAATCCATACAGTATTAATGTAATGCTACAGCAAACCTTACAGTATAACAATGATCTTTGATGTCAGTAAGTATAGGTTTACATGTGAGATAGCTTATTCAGATATGGTGGAATGCAAAGCAAAGGTGTTTTTCTTTTAACACGCCGACTTCAAAAGCCTAACTGCTAAAATCAAGATATCAAACCCCTGACAGGAAGAGGAAAGAGGAAAAAATAACAATGAATTGAGATGTAAGCAAGGTGTTTCAGAATGTACAGTATATTACAGGGCATAGAGCAAGGTGCAAATGTCTCTGTTGACAGTCATCTTCTGCTGGGCTGTCCTGGAAACAAGGAGGTGTGTGTGTGTTCGTGTGTGTGTGTGTGTGTGTGTGGGGGGGGGGGGGGGGTGTTTGCATGTGTGCCATGTGCATGCCTGCATGCGTGGTTATATGGTGTGTATGTGTGTAGAGCAGACCTGATGACAGCCTGTTTAGAGAATTACTGATGGCAGCCTGATTAGAGTAGTATTGATGGCAGCCTGTTTATAGTAGTATTGATGGCAGCCTGTGTAGAGAAGTACTGATGGCAGTCTGTGTAGAGTAGTACTGATGGCAGCCTGTATAGAGTAGTACTGATGGCAGCCTGTATAGAGTAGTACTGATGGCAGCCTGTTTAGAGTAGTATTGATGGCAGCCTGTTTAGATTAGTATTGATGGCAGTCTGTGTAGTGTAGAATTGATGGCAGCCTGTGTAGTGTAGTATTGATGGCAGACTGTTTCGAGTAGAATTGATGTCAATCTGTGTAGAGTAGTAATGATGGCAGCCTGTTTACATGAGTATTGATGGCAGTCTGTGTATTGTAGTATTGATGCAAGCCTGTTAGAGTAGTATTGATGGCAGCCTGTTTAGAGCAGTATTGATGGCGGCCTGTGTAGAGTAGTATTGATGGCAGCCTGTGTCAAGTAGTATTGATGGCAGTCTGTGTCGAGTAGTATTGATGGCAGCCTATGTAGAGTAGTATTGATGGCAGCCTGTGTAGAGTAGTACTGATGGCAGTCTGTGTAGTGCAGTATTGATGGCATCCTGTTTAGAGTAGTATTGATGGCAGTCTGTGTAGAGTAGAACTGTTGGCAGCCTGTGTAGAGTTTTACTGATGGCAGTGTGTGTAGAGTAGTACTGATGGCAGCCTGTGTAGAGTAGTACTGATGGTAGTCTGTGTAGAGTAGTACTGATGGAAGCCTGTTTAGAGTAGAATTGATGGCAATCTGTGTAGAGTAGTACTGATGGCAGACTGTGTAGAGTTGTACTGATGGCAGCCTGTATAGAGTAGTACTGATGGCAGCCTGTATAGAGTAGTACTGATGGCAGCCTGTGTAGAGTAGTATTGATGGCTCTCTGTTTAGAGTAGTATTGATGGCAGTCTGTGTAGTGTAGTTTTGATGGAAGCCTGTTTAGAGTAGTATTGATGGCGGCCTGTGTAGAGGTGTATTGATGGCAGCCTGTGTAGAGTAGTGCTGATGGCAGCCTGTTTAGAGTAGTATTGATGTCAGCCTGTGTATAGTTGTACTGATGGCAGCCTGTATAGAGTAGTACTGATGGCAGCCTATTTAGAGTAGTATTGATGGCAGTCTGTGTAGTGTAGTATTGATGCAAGCCTGTTTAGAGTAGTATTGATGGCAGCCTGTGTAGAGTAGCATTGATGGCAGCCTGTGTAGAGTAGTGCTGATGGCAGTGTGTGTCGAGTAGTATTGATGGCAGCTTATGTAGAGTAGTATTGATGGCAGCCTGTGTAGAGTAGTACTGATGGCAGCCTGTTTAGAGTAGTATTGATGGCAGCTGTTTAGAGTAGTATAGACGGCAGCCTGTGTAGAGTAGTATTGATGGCAGCTTATGTAGAGTAGTATTGATGGCAGCCTGTGTAGAGTAGTACTGATGGCAGCCTGTTTAGAGTAGTATTGATGGCAGCTGTTTAGAGTAGTATAGACAGCAGCTGTTTAGAGTAGTATTGATGGCAGCCTGTGTAGACTAGTGTTGATGGCAGTTTGTGTAGAGTAGTAGTGATGGCAGCCTGTGTAGAGTAGTATTGATAGCAGCCTGTTTAGGGTAGTATTGTTGGCAATCTTTGTAGAGTAGTACTGATGGCAGTGTGTGTAGAGCAGTATTGATGGCAGTCTGTGTCGAGTAGTATTGATGGAAGCCTATGTAGAGTAGTAGTGATGGCAGCCTTTGTAGAGTAGTATTGATTGCAGCCTGTGTAGAGTAGTATTGATGGTATCCTGTTTGGATTAGTGTTGATGGAAGCCTGTGTAGAGTAGTATTGATGGCTGCCTGTTTAGAATAGCATTGATGGCAGTCTGTGTATGTGACACTCTGGCTCCGGGACTTTTATATTTGAGCCAGGGTGTATTTGTTTTGTTGGGTTTTGGTTTGGTTATGTTGGGTTTTGGGTGTATTTCTATGTTTGCAGTTCTGTGGGGTTTATGTCTAGGTTTGGTCAATGACTCCCAATCGGAGGTAACGAGTGTCAGCTGTCGGCTCGTTATCTCTGATTGGGAGCCATATTTAATCTGATTGTTTTCCTGTGGGAATTGTGGGTTTTTGTTCCAGGTTCAGTATTTTGTCACTGTTGGACTTCACTATCGTCTTTTGTTTGTAGTTACGTGCTTTCTTTATTAAAGTCATCATGTTCACTCAACGCGCTGCGTATTGGTCTGCTCCCTTTATAGACGATCGTGACAGAAAAACCCACCATAAAAGGACCAAGCAGCGTGTCAAGCGGCAACAGGATTTATGGACGCCTATCAAGGATTCATGGACATGGGAGGAGATACTGGATGGAAAGGGTCCTTGGGCACAACCGGGAGAATATCGCCGCCCTCGTGAAGAGCTGGAGGCAGCTAAAGCCGAGAGGAGGTGGTATGAGGAGGCAGCACGGAGTCGAGGCTGGAAGCCCGTGGGTACTACCCAAAAATTTCTTGGGGGGGGGCTAAAAGGGAGTGTGGCGAAGTCAGGTAGGAGACCTGCGCCTACTCCCTGGACTGACCGTGGAGAGCGAGAGTACGGGCAGACACCGTGTTACGCAGTAGAGCGCATGGTGTCTCCTGTACGCAGGCATAGCCCGGTTCGGTACATTCCAGCTCCACGTATCGGCCGGGCTAGATTGAGCATTGAGCCGGATGTCATGAAGCCGGCCCAACGCATCAGGCCACCAGTGCGTCTCCTCGGGCCGGCTTACATGGCACCAGCCTTACGCATGGTGTCCCCGGTTCGCCTACATAGCCCGGTGCGGGTTATTCCTCCTTCCCGTACTGGTCGGGCGACGGGGAGTATACAACCAGGTAAGGTTGGGCAGGCTCAGTGCTCAAGGGAGCCAGTACGCCTGCACGGTCCGGTATTTCCGGCGCCACCTCCCCGCTCCAGTCCAGTACCACCAGTGCCTACACCACGCACCAAGCCTCCTGTGTGTCCCCAGAGTCCTGTGCGTCCTGTTGCTGCTCCCCGCACTAGCCCTGAGATGCGTGTCCTCAGCCCGGGACCACCAGTTCCGGCACCACGCACTAGGCCTTATGTGCGTCCCCAGGGTCCAGCATGCCCTGTTGCTACTCCCCGCACTAGCCCTGAGATGCGTGTCCTCAGCCCGGGACCACCAGTTCCGGCACCACGCACTAGGCCTTATGTGCGTCCCCAGGGTCCAGCATGCCCTGTTGCTACTCCCCGCACTAGCCCTGAGATGCGTGTCCTCAGCCCGGGACCACCAGTTCCGGCACCACGCACTAGGCCTTATGTGCGTCTCGGCCGGCCAGAGTCTGCCGTCTGCCCAACGGCGCCTGAACTGCCCGTCTGCCCAACGGCGCCTGAACTGCCCGTCTGCCCAACGGCGCCTGAACTGCCCGTCTGCCCAACGGCGCTTGAACTGCCCGTCTGCCCAACGGCGCCTGAACTGCCTGTCTGCCCAACGCCGTCTGAACTGTCCGTCTGCCAAGCGCTGCATAAGCCGCCCGTCTGCCATGAGCCTTCAGAGCCGTCCGCCAGACCGGAGCCGCTAGAGCCTTCCGCCAGACAGGATCAGCCAGAGCCTTCCGCCAGACAGGATCAGCCAGAGCCTTCCGCCAGACAGGAGCCGCTAGAGCCTTCCGCCAGACAGGATCAGCCAGAGCCTTCCTCCAGACAGGATCAGCCAGAGCCTTCCGCCAGACAGGATCAGCCAGAGCCTTTCGCCAGACAGGATCAGCCAGAGCCTTCCGCCAGACAGGATCAGCCAGAGCCTTCAGCCAGCCATGAGCAGCCAGATCCTTCAGCCAGCCATGAGCAGCCAGATCCGTCGGCCAGCCATGAGCAGCCAGATCCGTCGGCCAGCCATGAGCAGCCAGATCCGTCGGCCAGCCATGAGCAGCCAGATCCGTCGGCCAGCCATGAGCAGCCAGATCCGTCAGCCAGCCATGAGCAGCCAGATCCGTCGGCCAGCCATGAGCAGCCAGATCCGTCGGCCAGCCATGAGCAGCCAGATCCGTCGGCCAGCCATGAGCAGCCAGATCCGTCAGCCAGCCATGAGCAGCCAGATCCGTCAGCCAGCCATGAGCAGCCAGATCCTTCAGCCAGCCATGAGCCGTCCAGCCAGGATCCGCCAGAGCCGTCCAGCCAGGATCCGCCAGAGCCAGCCAGCCAGGATCCGCCATTGAGTCCGGTGCTGTCCCTTAGCCCGGTGCTGCCCCTTATCCTGGTGCTGCCCCTTAGTCCGGTACTGCCCCTTAGTCCGGTGCTGCCCCTTAGTCCGGTGCTGCCCGTTAGTCCGGTGCCGCCCCTTAATCCAGTGGGGTTTAGTTGGGGGGTGGTCATATGGAGGAGGCTACGGAAGCGGATAGTGACTAAGGTGGGGTGGGGACCACGACCAGGGCCAGAGCCGCCACCGTGGACAGACGCCCACCCAGACCCTCCCATAGACTGTATGCTGGTGCGCCCGGAGTTCGCACCTTTAGGGGGGGGTACTGTGACACTCTGGCTCCGGGACTTTTATATTTGAGCCAGGGTGTATTTGTTTTGTTGGGTTTTGGTTTGGTTATGTTGGGTTTTGGGTGTATTTCTATGTTTGCAGTTCTGTGGGGTTTATGTCTAGGTTTGGTCAATGACTCCCAATCGGAGGTAACGAGTGTCAGCTGTCGGCTCGTTATCTCTGATTGGGAGCCATATTTAATCTGATTGTTTTCCTGTGGGAATTGTGGGTTTTTGTTCCAGGTTCAGTATTTTGTCACTGTTGGACTTCACTATCGTCTTTTGTTTGTAGTTACGTGCTTTCTTTATTAAAGTCATCATGTTCACTCAACGCGCTGCGTATTGGTCTGCTCCCTTTATAGACGATCGTGACAGTGTAGAGTAGAACTAATGGCAGCCTGTGTAGAGTAGTACTGATGGCAGTCTGTGTAGAGTAGTATTGATGGCAGCCTGTGTAGAGTGGAAATGATGCAGCCTTTTTAGGGTAGTATTGATGGCAACCTGTGTAGAGAATTATTGAATGCAGCCTGTGAAGAGTAGCACTGATGGCGGTGTGTGTAGAGTTGTATTGATGTCAGCCTGTGTCAAGTAGTATTGATGTCAGTCTGTGTCGAGTAGTATTCATTGAAGCCTATGTAGAGTAGTATTGATGTCAGCCTGTGTAGAGTTGTACTGATGGTAGCCTGTATAGAGTAGTACTGATGGCAGCCTGTTTAGGGTAGTATTGACGGCAACCTGTGTAGAGTAGTATTGATGGCAGCCTGTGTCAAGTAGTATTGATGGCAGTCTGTGTAGATTAGTACTGATGGCAGCCTGTGTAGAATAGTATTGATGGCAGCCTGTGTCAAGTAGTATTGAAGGCAGCCTATTTAGAGTACAATTGATGTCAATTTGTGTAGATTAGTACAGATTGCAGCCAGTGTAGAGTAGTATATATGGCATCCTGTTTAGAGTAGTGTTGATGGCATTCTGTGTAGAGTAGCATTGATGGCAGCCTGTGTAGAGTAGTATTGATGGCAGCCTGTGTAGAGTATAATTGATTGCAGCCTGTTTAGGGTATTATTGATGGCAACCTGTGTAGAGTATTATTGAATGCAGCCTGTGTAGAGTAGTACTGATGGCAGCCTGTGCAGAGTAGTACTGATGGCAGCCTGTGTAGAGTAGTATTGATGGCAGACTGTGTAGAGTAGTATTTATGGCATTCTGTGTAGCGCAGTATTGATTGCAGCCTTTGTAGAGTAGTACTGATGGCAGCTCAGATGTCTTTAGTATCAAAGCTCTATCTGACAGCCATCACACACCATCATATCATTAACCTATGGAACCCATAGGAAATACTATAGACCTTGTAAGACACTACATAAATGGAAAGAGATTGGTACAAATATCATAGTTATTCATTTTCTGGTATTTGCAGCTTGTGTGTGTGTGTGTGTGTGTGTGTGTGTGTGTGTGTGTGTTTGTGTGTGTGTGTGTGTGCCTGCATGCGTGCGTGTGTACATGTGTGTGTCTGCTCTCATTCAGTTCTGATCACATGCCTTTTGACATGACCCCGTCAATCTTGACAATAACAAACATGACCTTGTCAGTCTCTGCCATTCATAAACAGTCTCTTTGACATCTGACCCCTGCTCCCAGGAAGAAGAAAAGTCTTGGCAGAAGAAGCCTTCCTTCCTGGTTTGTGAAACACAAAATCAAGTGCTGCTTCATTATCTCCATTTACACAGTCTGTGTTCAGCATGGGGGATTGTTGAGAGAGACGATGTGTGTGTGCGTATGTGTGTGTGCACGTGTGTGTGCATGGTCATTCGTCAATACATATTAAAGTGTCTGTCATCATGGTATGTAGAAATGACAGGAGCGCATGAGATAAATGCATAGAATCATACTGGAAGTTTTCTTCATAAACATGTGAGTCACTCAGACTAGATTAACTATTACACTGTCTATCAGCTACACACAACCATTACCCATGCTGTCTCACAGTGACTGGAAGGCATTCGATCTGGGTCAAACTGAAAAATAAGGGGGGGAAACCCTGTTTCCACATGGCAAGGACATGGGAATCTCAGTCACACAGAAAGGCATTGACAGGATTTCACATCAGCCAAAGCCACCTTATACCCACTACTGACTGTGTGGTCTGGACTGGAGGCTGCACTGCTGCACTGCTGCACTGGCATCCTGAAAGATTTACACTTTCTGTCAGAGTTTAATGACTCTCCTCTTTCTCTGTCTTTAAACAGGAAGGGAGGGGTCAAATAATCAAAAAGGAGAAATGTCAAAGTCCAACACTAAGCTCCAGAGGTCCTAACATTTTATGAGAAAACAAAAGGGTGATGCTATATTTTACAGCCACTCAGTCTGAATGAACTTAGAAACGCTGTGAAACACTGTGAAATTTGTAGTTACATAATTACTTTAGATTTATTTCAATCTTATTGAACCATTACCCACTGGAACCATTTGGAACCAATTTACAGCTGTGTTGAATTATGTAAGTAAGTAACTACCATTACAACCGTATCATTTCTCATTGAATACCAAATACCATCTATAGCTGAGGTCCTCTACACAAACTAAGATCAACATGATGAATTCATTGGGTAAGGGTTGGTGATTATTCAATAACTGAAGCTTGTTTGTCATATTGCATGGTAATTATTTTGAAGCGAAATCACTGTATATGCCATTTGTATCATAATGTCAGAGCAAATATTGTTTTAACCCTTACAGAGTTACCCTTACAGAGGGTAAATATTGTTTTAACCCTTATAGAGTTACCCTTACAGAGGGTAAATATTGTTTTAACCCTTATAGAGTTACCCTTACAGAGGGTAAATATTGTTTTAACCTGTACAGCAGTGTTCTTCAAAGGAGCCTACGTCATCTCTGATCGTGGTTACCGGAAGAATCACGCCCCCCCCCTCAGAACTACCTACTCTGTCTTAACCTTGTGTTTACAATATGTCTCCAATATGGAAACTCTACAAAGACAAACAAAGACAGATGGGTATTGAAAATCACCTCTAAGTATTCAAAAGGATTGTTATGGTTCTGGAATCTATAGAACGTATGGATTGTTTGGTTGTGGTCTCCTGACATAAGAAGCTACAGTATAGAGCTTAGAGCTATTCCTCTTTGACTTCATCATATCTGTATGATCATCAAGCCAAGGCCTCTAGTAGCGAGCGCACAGAAATACTGGAGATTTAAGTTCATCTAGGTTTATTTTATCCACCACATCTTCATTCTTATGACCACCTCATCTGTGCAAGTTTCCAGTTGTCTATTTTTAACAGAATGGGGATGTGGGTGAGGATAAGGGGTATCTGTGGTGGGAGAAACGGGGAGGATATATGGAAGCTCGGGGGGTGTGTGCATTCTCAGGTGGTCTTGGCCATCGCTAAGGTCTACTGACTGTTAACGTTCCACATATGAATTCCTCTCCTTCTGAACCAGAACGTGTGTTATTCTAGAGCTACTTTTGTTCCACACAGAAACCCAACTCAACGTTCCTCTCATCTCCCCACCCCTCTCCTTCAGCTTGTTTTTACAGGGTGGTCATGTGTGTCTTTTCTGATTTCCACAAGCAGAAAGGTCTGTTAGTGTTTCTAGTCCTGGTCTGTGATTGGTGGATCTCTGGGGGTCCTAGGCAGGTCATGAAAGGGCTCCATCTCTCCAGGGATGGATGAGGGTGGGGGAGGTCAGGGGTGAGGGCAGGGGAAGGGTGGAGAAGTGTGGGTAAGGTGTTTCGGGTAATTGGCAAATCTCATGTAAGCTGCTTCTGTTTTTGTTCGCAGTGCAAACCTGTTCCATTTACCTCCCTCCCCAAATCTTAGGAAAATAGGAGAGAAACAATGAAGTCATAATTCAACTTAAACTCTGGTGTGGAAGCAGACTTAACTCTCATAAAAAAATTATGACAAATCCATAGTTCCTGAAAATGCATTTCTGGAATGTTCCTGGAATGTGTCTCAATACCAACTTTTCAAAACTGTGACGTGGACAAGTTAGTTCAGATTTCTATCACATCAACAGTGTAAGGAACACAATTGTATTAGTGCCATGGGAACCATATATGTTTCTTGGAGCTCGTTTTCATGCAGGTATACATTCTTGTCTGACCCCAGAGTAATACAGTATAGCTCTCCAACCCTGTTCCTGGAGAGCTACCACCAGTTGTAACTAACCTGATTTAGCTTATCAACCAGCTAATTATTAGAATCAGGTGCGCTAGATTAGGGTTGGAGCAAAAACCTACAGGACGATAGCTCTCCAGGAACAGGGTTGGAGAGCACCTTGGAGAGCCTTGCTCAAACCCATTCCTGGGTATGTGTTTCCATGCAGTGTGAGGTGAACCCTGGTTAACACTGGGTTCATACCCAGGCCTGAAATAAAGTCATGATTAGATCAGAGACAATGGTCCTTTCACACTGGATTCTGTTTGACCCCAAAAACAAACATTGGGATTATTGTCTTTCCACATGTTGGAATGTAGTTTATGTAAGCATGTATAGTATATGGATTTGATGTTACATGGATTATGAGCCGTGTTCTGTGTACCACCTTGGAAATTGACAATTTTCCCAGCAAACATTCAGATTTGGGGTTGGTGTTAGACCTTCAGTTGTATTTGCCATGGCTATTCATCTCGCCATTTGTATTTGATTTCAATTGAGTGCAATTGGATAGACCAAGGAATAGAATACAATTATTATGGAATATACTTTAATACAACTTTTTAAGAACACTTGACAGAGGCATGTGAGGTCATACTCTTAGGATCCCCACCAGTGGAATGTGTCAGACAGCCCATTCTCCTATGGAATAAGTCAGGAGGTGCCGATTCTGCAGGTACCAGATTACATTTGGATTTGGCGAAATATGGAAGCTATGTCATCCACTAGGGGCAACGTGAGTGCCTATTAGCTTCTAGCAGGCTTGCGGCTTGCTGGGGTGTTGTGGATGGGGGATGGTCGTTTAAGCCTAGACTCCGGCTCCGAAGGTTGCGGAGAAATATGTAATGTATAGAGGATTTCATAAAAAAAACTGGGTGTAGGCCTAATATATTTTACTTCATAAAAATTGGCTCACTCTCGCGCCACTACTTAGCTACGAGCAGCTAATGGAGGAAGTTATTTCTGATTTCTACACGTAAATATTAGCACGAGACAGGACGGGAGTGATTTTTATTGGGACGGGACAGGAAAGTTATTTGGTTATAGAACTGTTGCGGGATCAGGACAGTACGGGGAAAACAATTTCAGGACAAGACGGGACAGCAATGAATTTCACTCCCTTGTTAACCTCTAGTGTGTGTGTGAATGTGTGTGTGTGTGTGTGTGTGTGTGTGTGTGTGTGTGTGTGTGTGTGTGTAGTCTCATGTTGCTGCTGGTGTCCTTGTTTCTCCCAGGGGAGTAGCAGTGTGTGTACAGTATGTCTGGGTAACTGATACTCCATTCTCTACAGTTTGGTGCCACACTTCATTGACCTTTAGCCTTTTAATCAGTTTTCCAATTGGTTACATGTTCTAATTCTACACAGCAACACAGCTGAACATTTCTCTATGACTTATGCTGGAAAGTACAGTAATGAAAGAATACATAGATGGAAAGATTATTAGCTAGCTAGATATTTAGCTATACAGGCAAACACACATACTTATCTGGATGCATTGCTATTGTAAAGTCAATAGCTGCTCTGTGATGTATTGTGTGTGGTGTATCCTGAGTGGCGCAGTGGTCTAAGGCACTGCATCGCAGTGCTAGCTGTGCCACTAGAGATCCTGGTTCAAATCCAGGCTCTGTCGTAGCTGGCCACGACCGGAAGATCCATGGGGTGGCGCACAATTCGTCCAGGGTAGGGGAGGGAATGGCCGGCAGGGATGTAGCTCAGTTGGTAGAGCATGGCGTTTGCAACGCCAGGGTTGTGGTTTCGATTCCCACGGGGGGCCAGTATGAAAAGTAAAAATAATGTATGTACTCACTAACTGTAAGTCGCTCTGAATAAGAGCATCTGCTAAAATGACAAAAATGTGTATCTGAGTGTGTTGTTGGCCTTTAGATATTGGCAAAGTGACAAAGATAGCCCTGAAGAAACCTCCCCACCAGGTAGAGATTAGAGCCTCAGGTGCCTCCATCTGTCCCCCTGTCTCTGCCCAGCCAGGGACAGCCTTGGGTGGGCCAAGTAGAGGGGCTGGGGGCCCTGGAGGACTAGAGTGGAGAGGCAGGGGGCATAGGGTGGGCTGGCAGCACTCAATGACTTTTGACTCTGTCAGTTAAACTGTCTTCAAACTTTTGAAACAGAGAGTGAGAGAGAAAGAACACATAGGATACAGGGAACAGAAAAAAGAGAGAGAGGAAAATCAGGGAAGAGAGAGCAAGTGGTATTGATCAGTGAGGTATATATTTCCAGTCGTTGGGACTGAGTGGAACACTTGGAGAGTGATGAGAGGTATCATAGGTATCAGATGTTGGGTGGAAGGAGAGCGGAAAGGAGATGAGGAAAGGCAAAGAGGAGTGGAGGATTAGTATGGTTCTACAACGTTGTAGCATGTGTCTGGAAACCTATGCAGAGGTGCTGTCAGATCATATCACTGAATATTTGCCAGCTCTGTCCCTCCCTATCTCCGTCCCCATCACTCAATCCCTCTCATTCTCTGTCTCTCTGTCTGTCGGTCTCTCCTTCAGTCCATCCATCCATTTGTTTGCTCATCCGTCTGTCTGTCTGTCTGTGTCTCTATCTCTCTCTCTCTCTCTCTCTCTCTCTCTCTCTCTCTCTCTCTCTCTCTCTCTCTCTCTCTCTCTCTCTCTCTCTCTCTCTCTCTCTCTCTCTCTCTCTCACCGTCCATTTTATTACAGTGTCTCTGCCCGGTCAAGTGGATATCCAAACTGTTACAGCTGTCATAGTGACAACCGGTCCTTATAATCCTTTGATCTCAGACTGCTGGCAACTCACCAAGACCACACTCCCCGAAAATACTTAGGGCACGCACACAAACACGCACACACACGCATGCACACACATACACACACGCACACGCACACATACACACTCCCCTGAAAATACTTAGGACAGTCTGTGCCGGTGGCTATGTCTCTAGCCTACACACCTCCTTTGCTAATGTGTTAAATGTGATACCTCTCCTGGCTTGGACCAACAGGCTGTGTGCTGATCATGTGATTTTACACTTAACCCTTGTGCTTTGCTGGAAAAAAATGACATCCATTATGTTACGGGTCAAATTGACCCGCACAGTTTAAACACACTCAAGACAGTCAAAGAATTAAGTAAAAACAGAAACAACTTTATTTTGTCTTATCAGACATTTCAGAAAGAAGAAATACAATACTTTTTATTTTTTTTAAACAATATTTAAGAACTATTTGTTAAACATATTTTCTTTCTCACAAACAAGATTTTTCAGTTTCCCCAAGTAGGTTTTTTCCCCCCCTATTGGTCCATATTATCCCTTCAGTCTTTCTCTCTACATGTTGAACACAATGTGTGTGTGTGCTTTCTGCAGATGTATTTATTGCATTCTACACAAGTGGTGCTTGTTTTACTGTCTTGTCGAGGGGGGCAGAGCTGGCATCTTTTCCGTTTCTTGCCACTGCCTGTATCCACTGGATCCATTTCTGGTTGATTGGAGGCATGTGTTGATGGTCCAGCTTGAATTTTCTGGACGGCAGATGCAGCTGCTGTCGACCGAGGAGGCCGGACTCTCCTCTGGATCTTGGGAGTGATGAGAGCTTTGCCGAGCTCCTCTAGGAAAAGCCGGCGTCGGTACAATTTGCCACCATTCCATTGCTGGTTGATTTCAGTCCACAGGACATAGGCATTGTAAGCAGACACATCCACAATGTTGTAGAAAATCACCAAAGGCCAGCGGGCAGTCATGCGCTGACAACTATATGTTGCTGTGACTTTATCCAAATTGTCAACTCCTCCTTTGGTGGAATTGTAGTCCAGTATTATTTGTGGCTTGATGTCCTCTCTTGCACTCAGCGATGCATCTTTGTGCATTGTGCTCATTACAAGAACATTCTTGTTCTTCTTTGGGCAGTATGAAACAACAGTTGCATTTTCAGAGAAAGCAAATTTAGAGGAATGCACAGTTCTGCCCTGCATTTTCAGAAGCTCACTGGGAAGTTCAGGTTTGTTTTTTCTGATTGTTCCAACCATGGTCAGCTTTCTCTTCTGTAGTTCAACACCAAGGCGGTAGGATGTGAAGAAGTTGTCACACGTGATGTTATGACCTTGCAGCCCTTCACTCATGTCCAGCACCACCCGCATCCCCTGGTTTTTCTCAGGCACTCCGCCGGGTGGCTTCCCAGTGTAAACTTGCATATTCCATGCATAGCTTGATGTGGCATCACATGCTGCCCATATTTTGATGCCATATTTTGCAGGCTTGTTTGGCATATACTGTCTGAAGGGACAACGTCCTCTGAATGGAACAAGGCGTTCATCAACTGTAACATGAGGACTGGGATTGTACAGTAACGGTAGAATTTCCACCCATTTATCCCATACATCTCTGATTGCAGCTAGTTTGTCTCTTTCACGTCGACCCGGTCTGGTATCACGGTTATCAAAGCGAATCACCCGAGAAATTATGTGGAATTCTTGTAGAGACATTGTTGCCCGAAATATTGGCCTTCCATTCTCTTCATTCCACAGGCTGGCCGTTGCTTCTCCGTTTGACCGGTAGACTCCAGCTAATATGAGCAATCCAATGTATGCATGCAAGTCAATCCGATCCAGTGGCTTCCAGTTCTCTTGAAACACACGGCTCCCCTCCAAGTTGGTCATGTCCAGAACAATCTTCTCTATTGCTTGGGGTAAAAAGAGCTCAAAAGCTGATTGTATGTCATGGACTCGAGTGACAGCAAATCGTGTAGGTCCTGGAACCATTTTTATTACATTGGAAGCTGAGAGTCTACCTTGACCTCGTTGTGGTGACGGTGACCATTCAATATGACCATCTTTAGACTTCCATGTCTTCTCTTCTCTTGATGATGCTTGTTGCATGCTCTGTCTCTCATCTGATGTAGGGGATGGTACGGCAGACTCCTCCTCTGAATCCTCTTCAATGAAGACAAAATCTGGATCATCAACAACATTGTCCTCTATCTCTGAAATATCCTCTGTCTCTGAAACCTCTTCTTCTTTTTCACTGTCACAGTCCAGAATTTGTGATAAGACTTCATTGATTGAAAATCTTTTGGAGCTCATTTTTGAGTGTCTGTGTCAGGGACCTGCTGCTCTCACACTGAGGAGAAGCTTGGGAAAGCCCTTTTTAACCCAAACACAATTCTAAAAGTGCAACCAGGACCAGTCAAAACAAAATACATCAAAGACACTTTTTTGTTTTGCACCTGTGCAAATATATATACACATGAAAGCCTCCGGGTCAAAATGACCCACAACATCATGTTTGTATACAAAATGTACACAGACATTCCACAACACATCAGTGTGTCCACATTTTGCAGTTAGGTTCATGACCCTAAATGAGGAAAAGTCATGTAATTTCATGGCGAAAAAGAGTGGTTAACTAGTATTTTAGACAACGCAAAAGTGGAAACGGGTCAAATTGACCCACAACATAACAGGAGGGTTAAGATATATCCAGACCTTGAAGTAGAATGAAAAAAATATATATATTCACTTGTCACTTACAATGTTACTGAAGATATCAGTATTTTATAAGTGGAACTGGTCCTCAAGTTATTGAAGATTGGAGGTACCAGTTCAGTTAACCAGCCCTCCAGACAGATCAGAACCGGGCCAAACAATGTGTTGTTGTTCTGCATGCTGAAACACATTGTTCTGATCTGTAGTGATGTGGACCTGCTCCAAACAGAGCAGAGCTGAGGCAGTTTGAACTGGGCATAATATTGGGTCAAGTCTGCTTGCATGGCAGACTGGGAGAGAATACTACGTACGTTTGGGACTATGACTAAACAACACATAATGAACAATACCACTGCCAGAAGAGAAGATGAAACATTTGAGCAAATATATTAATGGCACAATGTTTGCATGTTTGAGGGTTTAGGTCTTCAGATCAGCTATACATGAAAGACAAACACACACACACACGCAGTCACACACACACACTCGCACATGTTGGTGAGCGCGATTTGTTTTTTAGATGGTCCATAGATTGTCAGTTCCCTAGCTGATGAAGTCAGTCATCTGTCAGATTCCAACATTAGGACAATAACTGGTGTAATTTACCAGAATAGCCATTAACCCCACCCACTGGGCACAAACTGGTTAAATCAACCTTGTATCAACGTAATTTATCAACATATTGTGATGTGGATTCTACGTGGAAAACACACTGGATTTGAAAAAAGTAATCAACTGTTGTTTTGAGGGTAAAATTTAAACCACAGGATTATGTCATCATGATTACCAATTTTCAACATAGACAAACCTTGTATAAAACATGTTGAATTTGAAACAATGTCAGATCTTCAACGTAATCTCCACTATAAGACAAAGTAACTGTAGACTGGGCAGCACCTCCTACTAGAGAGCAGCTCTTTCTACAGCTATGCCTTTGGTCTCCCATCCAGGGATGTGATTTTCTGGATTTTTGTTTTAGATTCCGTCTCTCACAGTTGAAGTGTACCTATGATAAAAATTACAGTCCTCTACATGCATTGTCAGTATGAAAACCTGCAAAATCGGCAGTGTATCAAATACTTGTTCTCCCCACTGTATATAGGATTCATGTCTCCATCTCAAGTAAAAATCTAAGTTAAACAATAGGACTAAATCAAATCGAACTGCATTTAAAGTGCATTTAAAGTTTGATTTGATTTAGTCCTAATCTTTAACTTAGATTTTTGGTTGAAATGGAGACTTGAATCCAATATATCAATTATTAATTTGCAGACTAACTGGAATTAAAGCCAGACTCAGTGGCACCGATGTAACTATCCAAACAGAAGATACATCTCTTTCAAATGGGGAGGGGCGGGGTACGGGGCGTAACTAAGCTAAGATATGGAATTATTTTAAGATGGTCATACCATGCATCATTTAGCTATTTGATTTAGAATTTTAGGACCCCTATAAGTATAACCCCCCCCTCCCCCCCAAACAATGATTGAATCTGGCCTTTACTACTATATCCCATAGAAACGCACTGAATAACACATTTATAAATGGCAAAAAAGACAGTCAAAAAATTAATCATAAGGAATAAGGTTTTGAAGTGTCTGTCTTATATCTAGGAGATATCTAGGAGATATAAGACAGCTCAGGAAATACAGTTGAAGTCGGAAGTTTACATACACCTTAGCCAAATACATTTAAACTCAGTTTTTCACAATTCCTGACATTTAATCCTAGTAAAAATTCCCTGTCTTAGGTCAGTTAGGATCACCACTTTATTTTAAGAATGTGAAATGTCAGAATAATAGTAGAGAGAATGATTTATTTCAGCTTTTATTTCTTTCATCACATTCCCAGTGGGTCAGAAGTTTGCATACACTCAATTCGTATTTGGTAGAGTTGCTTTAATTGTTTAACTTGGGTCAAATGTTTCGGGTAGCCTTAAATAAATTGGGTGAATTTTGGCCCATTCCTCCTGACAGAGCAGGTGGAACTGAGTCAGGTTTGTAGGCATCCTTGCTCGCACACACTTTTTCAGTTCTGCCCACAAATGTTCTATAGGATTGAGGTCAGGGCTTTGTGATGGCCATTACAGTACCTTGACTTTGTTGTCCTTAAGCCATTTTGCCACAACTTTGGAAGTATGCTTGGGGTCATTGTCCATTTGGAAGACCCATTTGCGACCAAGCTTTAACTTCCTGAGTGATGTCTTGAGATGTTGCTTCAATATATCCACGGATGGGTATTCCAGCATGACAATGACCCAAAACACACGGCCAAGGCAACAAAGGAGTGGCTCAAGAAGAAGCACATTAAGGTCCTGGAGTGGCCTAGCCAGTCTCCAGACCTTAATCCCATAGAAAATCTGTGGAGGGAGCTGAAGGTTCGAGTTGCCAAACGTCAGCCTCGAAACCTTAATGACTTGGAGAAGATCTGCAAAGAGGAGTGGAACAAAATCCCTCCTGAGATGTGTGCAAACCTGCTGGCCAACTACAAGAAATGTCTGACCTCTGTGATTACCAACAAGGGTTTTGCCACCAAGTACTAAGTCATGTTTTGCAGAGGGGTCAAATACTTATTTCCCCCATTAAAATGCAAATCAATTTATAACATTTTTGACATGCGTTTTTCTGGATTTTTTTGTTGTTATTCTGTCTCTCACTGTTCAAATAAACCTACCATTAAAATTATAGACTGATCATGTCTTTGTCAGTGGGCAAACGTACAAAATCAGCAGGGGATCAAATACTTTTTTCCCTCACTGTATATTTTTTACACATATTTAACCCTTTTTGAGGTGTGGCCCAAAACGACCTCCATATTTCCATTCGTTTGTATTGGTTACGTTCAGAGGAGTCCCATGACACTTGTGGTGGTCGTAGAGGAAAACGTTAGAGTCTCCCCTTTCCATAGAGTGGTCATAATAATTTGTAGGCCACAGACGTTTTTATGAGAAGACCGATTTTCGGGATGTCTCATGGTTTGACAAACACCGCAGATGCGGAAGGCCGACATAGGCAGATTTGGTGGATTGAGACGTAGCCCATGCAAAAAAATCTAGTTTAAATTGACGGATTTTGATGACAATTTTTGTAGTATTACTTTTGTAATACAGCAAATAGCCTAAAGTTAAGGCTATCTTACAAACTAATGTAACAGTATTTATTCATCTTAAAAATGAGTAACACATCCATGGTTACTGTAACAATAAATGTATTGTCGTATCGCGTAAGTGCTGGCAATTATTGCTGATAAACAAAGGAGTCCGCTCATACTGAACTTTGATCATAAGGTTTATTCAGATCACAAGCTTTCAGCATAAGTTACAGGTGACATGCCCACCCGGAGAGCGACGCCTCAGAATGGCCGCTCTGCCTTCTTCTTCGTTTAGCCCCTACTTATAAACAATGCAAAAAGATGCTCCCTCTTCTGGCCAATCACCAGTCTCCCCTGTCTACAACACACTTCCTGTCTGTTGTATGTGGCGTTACACTAAAACATTCCCTCTTGATACTAAAATTAACGTCCTCTCTGGTTCCACTTAAAACATTTAACAAAGGCATAATCCTAATACACGACAGTCTTATTATGTAATCATAGAAACCGTGCATCTTCGAGATAGTATGCAAAGATCTTCACAATTGCTATAATAATCTATGCAGAATCTCGAACGGCATTGATCACTTGCACCATGTACTTTAATAATCTCAATTGCAATCCAGGTCATTTGGTTGTGCTATTAGATGAAGCACAGTGATAACACATTAAGTTGTTGTATAAATAAACCAAATATCTAACATTGTATTCCCATTGTAACTTTGTTGTGCTTTTAAATGGTTGAAAGTGCAGTGATAACACATTGGGAATTCAACAAACTTTTGGCTGTCTTTTTGAATGGCTGAAAATAGGTTGTAATCTCATTTATCAATGTATCATCCAAATATTACCCAATTCTCCAAATTGAAATGATATTTTTTTACTGAAAGGAAAGCATTAGAGATGTTACATTGGACTGTGTCTTAGAGAATATAGTCTATTCAAACCTACTAGTGATGAATGTCTCTCATCATAAGAGGAGCTTGACTGTTGTCTTCAGCTCATCATAACCATGACATCATTTAGCAGAGAGCACTTTTTTAGCATATAGAATGAAGCACTACGCTACAAACTCATCAGCCAATAAAGCCATTATCCTATTGCCTGATGATTGGGGTTATTGTAGATTTGAATCCATTTACATTGCACCACCGCTTGTTTCAATGTGATAAGCCTCTGTGATTGTCTTAATTAAGCCTAATTGATTTCTGAGTTAATAAACTAATTAATATCCTTAATCTTTATCTAGCATATAGTAATTATATTGTCCTCTGTGGCAGACAGTGTGGCAGTTTCTAATGAGGAATATTGTTAAAAAGTATGGTTATTTAATAAACTCAAGTTTGTATTGTATTATTTATTTTCTCTCTCTGTCTCTGTCTCTCTCTTTCTCTCTCCCTCTCTCTCTTTCTCGCTCTCACCGCGGTGCCGACTCCTCTCGTCATGGTAACCTTACCCATATGGCAGTTTGTTTGATGTGGTGCCCAGCAGTCGTGTTTCCATTGGTCATCATGGCACCTTGCAGTGGTCACATTCCTGTCCTCCACGTGAGTATGACTGCTGCGCATCTAAAACACACGCAGAGAAGACACGCACGCACACACACAGTCAGAAGAGCAGGGGAATGCTGTCATTACTACATCCTCTCAGTAGCATGGGAGTGAAAGATGACCACACTTCTACTTTATAGCCCTCCATTTGAGCCTTAAAGCTGAAATATGTAAAGGAATAATCTCAGAATATATTTCACATTAGACACAGTGTCACCTCAGAAATCATTCAGAAATGGGATACATTTTCTTCATGCAAGTGGAATGTTTCACAGTTGTCAGGAAGCCAAGACAGAGAGAGAGAGAGAGAGAGAGAGAGAGAGAGAGAGAGAGAGAGAGAGAGAGAGAGAGAGAGAGAGAGAGAGAGAGAGAGAGAGAGAGAGAGAGAGAGAGAGAGAGAGAGAGAGAGAGAGAGAGAGAGAGAGAGAGAGAGAGAGAGAGAGGAAGGGAGAGAGAGGGGGTGAAATAAATGTCAGACTGCTTGATAAATGGTAAAACACATTTTCAGACCATTTAATATGATCCATGGGACACAGTCTCTCCAGTTCACACTCCACACTCCCAGTTTTACTTTGCCTGAGGTAGTTCACTGATATACAGATAAATAATAGGTAAAATAAAATAAAGTCACTGGTCATGTTTCATAATGTATATAATAGACTATTCATTCTTTTAAGGTCAATGTGAAAGAAGACTGTATAATGGGTAACAGTTTTTGGGAAGGTAAAACAAATTTAAATGATGAAATGTACGAATAAAAGATTGTCTTGACATTGTAATGATGGATATTTTATGTCAGTCTGTAATGGCAGAGGGTTTATTCAGCACTGGGAACAGGATCATATTTCACTGCTGTGGATTACGGATGTCCTCCTCACCCTTTTAATATATGCTAACTGTATGCTAATGGTTTATGATCATATGTGTGTGTGTGTGTGTGTGTGTGTGTGTGTGTGTGTGTGTGTGTGTGTGTGTGTGTGTGTATGCGGGCGTTGCGTGTTTGAGAGAGTGACTGTTAGATCAGAGTCATTATGTAAATGAGCAGGTTAAGTAGGGTTGGATGTGTGTCATTGAGCCCATAATATCAGGTAATGCAACCAGGGTAATGATGTCAATAAGTCTCCATTCCCCAACTGATCCACCATTAACCACCTGTCTCTATCACACACCTCCCTCCCCTTCTCCCTCCCTCCCTCTCTCTCTCTCTCTCTATATATCTATACTGTATGATATTTTGTAACAGTAGTTAAACCATAGAGAGTGGGTGTGCTATGGGAAGGGTGCAATGAGTGTGACAGGGCTGAGTGGGAGTGGGGCAATTGATGGCCAGAGATGAGTAAGGCCTATCGCTCAGGATGCAGGTGGTGTGTGTGTGAGGATGTTTTGTTCATGTGTCCATTTGTAACCTCCCTCACCTCCTGGGTGAAGAGAAGGGAGGAGGCTTGGTGGGCGGAAAGGATAATGAAAGAGCCTAATAGAGCCGTTTCCGTTCACACACACACAAGCCTGATCAATCACCATTTTGCCATGCGCACACAAATGCACGCACGCACACACACACACACACACACACACACACACACACACACACACACACACACACACACACACACACACACACACACACACACACACACACACACACACACACAAGCCTGATCAATCACCATTTCACCATGCGCACACAAATGCACGCACACACACACACGATAATGTGTCTGTCTGTGAAAGGTGTAGAGGCCTCTCAGGTAATCATGTTGTTGAGGAAGCCGTAGAGCAGTAGATGACATTATAGATGGTATTACAGATGGTACCCCATTTACCCAATTATCCCCAATGAGATGTTATTATCAGATACACACATTACTAAACTCATCCTCTCTGGTGTTTCTGCTATCTGTCTTCCACTACAGTTATTCATATCCCTAGTATATACCTGTCAACACATACACACACACACACAATTGTAGGTTTGGGGATTGCATAATAGCTCATGTTAGCAACAGAATAAACCTCTTTATGTGAGAATGCTATTCATTGACTACAGCTCAGCGTTCAACACCATAGTGCCCTCAAAGCTCATCACTAAGCTAAGGACCCTGGGACTAAACACCTCCCTCTGCAAGTGGATCATGGACTTCCTGACGGGCCGCCCCCAGGTGGTATGGGTAGGTAACAACTCCAAAACCATCATTAAGTTTGCCGATGACACAACAGTGGTAGGCCTGATTACCGACAACGACGAGACAGCCTATAGGGAGGAGGTCAGAGACCTGGCCATGTTGTGCCAGGACAACAACCTCTCCCTCAACGTGATCAAGACAAAGGAGATTATTGTGGACTACAGGAAAAAGAAAGAGGACCGAGCACACCCCCATTCTCATCGATGGGGCTGTAGTGGAGCAGGTTGAGAGCTTCAAGTTCCTTGGTGTCCACATCACCAACAAACTAACATGGTCCAAGCACACCAAGACAGTCGTGAATAGGGCACAACAAAACCTATTCCCCCTCAGGAGACTGAAAAGATTTGGCATGGGTCCTCAGATCCTCAAAAGGTTCTACAGCTGCACCATTGAGAGCATCCTGACTGGTTGCATCACTGCCTGGTATGGCAACTGCTCGGCCTCCGACCGCAAGGCACTACAGAGGGTAGTGCGTATGGCCCAGTACATCACTGGGGCCAAGCTTCATGCCATTCAGGACCTCTATACCAGGCGGTGTCAGAGGAAGGCCCTAAAAATTGTCAAAGACTCCAGCCACCCTAGTCATAGACTGTTCTCTCTGCTACCGCATGGCAAGCGGTACCGGAGCGCCAAGTCTAAGTCCAAGAGGCTTCTAAACAGCTTCTACCCCCAAGCCATAAGACTCCTGAACATCTATTCAAATGGCTACCCAGACTATTTGCATTGCCCCCCCCCCCCCCCCCACCACTCTTTTACGCTGCTACAACTCTCTGTTTATTATCTATGCATAGTCACTTTAATAACTCTACCTACATGTACATATTACCCCAATAACCTTGACTAACCGGTGCCCCCGCAAATTGACTCTGTACCGGTACCCCCTGTATTTAGCCTCGCTATTATTATTTTTACTGCTTTAATTATTTGTTACTTTTATTTCATATTATTTTATATTGTCTTTTTTTGTGATTTCTTTTGGTAATCTTTCATAAAACTGCATTGTTGGTTAAGGGCTTGTAAGTAAGCATTTCACTGTAAGGGCGCATGTGACAAATAACATTTGATTTGATTTGATCAGTCTTTTTGATTATTCCATTTGGAAAAAGTTTGCAACCATTGTGGTTTCCTGAACGCAGCCCTGGTGTTGGGTGGCAGAGGAAATAGAGCTGTTAGGGACAGGTCATAACCTCAACTCTACACAGGAGTGTGTGTGCATGTGTGGGTGTAAGCAGGGCAGGTCACATACCTCCATGTCCACTGATGCTGTTTTTCTAAATACCCTCTCCAGACAGTCTCCACCCATTCATGTTCAGGTTCAGTCTCTTTGACCTGTCTGAAGTCTGCAATCCATGGAATACAGTAGAAATTGGGATTTTAGGAGGAAATATGTAAATGTACAGTAGTGTGAAGGATACACTGAGGAAGTCTTAACTTCAGGACCTTGAATGAAGTTTGAGATATACAGTATACTGTATAGGGTACTTTAGATCCACAGTTATAAGTATGGGGCTCTAACCCATATCCTGTTATTAGTTGTAACACCCTTTTACTCCTCATTAAACTACCGTCTAGAATGTAACCAGCCCCGCTAGACCACTCCCTCTCTAACACCCAACTTAAAAATGATCCTGCCTACTAGTGCTTTATCCTTCTTCTCTTCCCCCCTTCTATCCATCCCCTCCACCCCTTTGTCCTCTCTCTCTCTCTCTCTCTCTCTCTCTCTCTCTCTCTCTCTCTCTCTCTCTCTCTCTCTCTCTCTCTCTCTCTCTCTCTCTCTCTCTCTCTCTCTCTCTCTCTCTCTCTCTCTCTCTCTCTCTGAGGAGACATATCTGAGGTGGTTTATTCTTAGCCCCAGTGTGAGGTCAGTCTCCGTGGAGTGGAATGGAGTGAGGCTGTAGCAGGGTCTTCATTACATGCTCCTATATCCTCCACCAACCATGACCTCTAGACCGTACAACACAGCAACTGTGCAATATATGGTTTACGTTATGTTTGTGTATACATAGTATGATTCCTTTTTGGAATGTATGTTGTTGTTTTTATGGATATGAAGTTTTCTACAACTACTAGGGTGACACCTCCCAAGACGTCTCAATCTGCACTCTAAAAAATGCTGGGTTAAAAGCAACCCAGCGCTGGGTAAATAGTGGACAGAACACACATTGGGTTATTTTTGACCCGGCAGTTGGGTCACTTAATTAGGTTACTGAGCTATGACCAGATGGGCAGTATTTCTGTTACATGTATTTGAAATACATATTTTAATTACTTCTGAGTATTTTGTATTACACTGGGCTGAACTACACTCCAATGTATTTTGTACAAAATGGTGAACTGCTAGAAAGAAATGGTACAGAAAAGTAGTTTTTATTTTTAAATACAAATTACAGCTTTTGAAAGTATCTTGTTGCAAAATACATTGGAGTGTAGTTCAACCATTTGTAATACAACATACAAAACACCAGAAGTAATTAAAATACATATTTCAAATACATGTAAAAGAAATACTGCACATCTCTGATCTTATCTCAATAACCCAGCATCGACAACCCAACCTGACTCTGGCAATGGGTTGTTGAGTGACCCAACTGCTGAGTATAATTAACCCAACGTCTTCTGTCCAATATTTACCCAAATTGAATTGTTTTTAAGCCAGCATTTTTTTGTATGCTCTTTTTTAACCCTTGTAATGCTGAAACTGGTTATAGCTCTTGGTCTGCTGATCTCATGTTCACGTAAATCTGACAACTCTATTAATTGAGTGACAGGCATATCCATTACCGGGTCTGGGTAGAGACGTTACTGTAGCTTCTCTCATTACCAATACCACACTGCCTGCACATGCTGCTGAAAGATTGTTTACATGTACTGTATGTTTTTACCCAGAGAGTTTTCAGCTGTTTTGGATAGCCTAGTAAATAGTTGGCCAACTATCCTACAGCACCAAATGTTCCATGACACTAACATTCTAATACCTATTTACTATAATGATGTTGTCTTGAGACTTGTGGTGCCACCTTGGTTAGGATATACACTACCAGTCAAAAGTTTGGACACACCTACCCATTCAAGGGTTTTTGTATATTTTTACAATTTTTTACATTGTAGAATAATAGTGAAGACATCAAAACTATTAAATAATACATATGGAATCATGTACTAACCACAAAAGTGTTAAACAAAATATATTTTATATTTGAGATTCTTCAAATAGCCACCCTTTGCCTTGATGACAGCTTTGCACACTCATCTCCGGTCTGGACTCCTGCAACTCTCTGTTGGCTGGGCTCCCCGCTTGTGCCATCAAACCCCTGCAAATTATCCAGAACGCTGCAGCCCGCCTGGTTTTCAACCTTCCCAAGTTCTCCCATATCACCCCGCTCCTCCGCACACTCCACTGACTTCCAGTTGAAGCTCGCATCCACCACAAGACCATGATGCTTGCCTACGGAGCAGCAAGAGGAACTGCCCCTCCCTACCTTCAGGCTATGCTCAAACCCTACACCCCAACCATGCATAATTTTTGTGTATGTCCACCCTCTGCCACCCTCTCAAGTAAATCTAGAGATAGGAGTGTTAGTCACGTAGAGTAGCATAACAAGGGCATTAGCTTACAGACCACACACAGGACCGGCTCCATGCTAACCCCAGGGCTGTGTGTATCAGGATCTCTGAACAGGAGGATATCCCTTGGCTGTGTCTCAGTGTGTTTCCTTAAGACACAGAGGAGGTGTGAGGCCAGTCTGTGGCCAACACAGCTGTCCTGACTGGGGCCATGTGGCCGAACATTATTACCCCTCACACACACACATACACACACACGCACGCACACACACGCACGCACACACACATGCACATACGCATACACACAGTCTGGCTGAGAACGTGTAGTATTTGTAAGAATGTGTATTAGATGGTTTGCGTACAACAATAAGTTGGGGAGGTAGTATTTGGGACAGTACAGGGTTAGTGTGCCAGGGTTAGGGTAATTGTTTGGGTGTGTGAGACACCGTGTGGGTTGACACAAAACCCTAGAGCCAGCCTGCTACAGGCCACTGATCTGTTAGTTAGTCAGCCTGAAAGGTAGCATCAACAACACAGGGATGACTGCTTCACTAGGCCATTCCTATTCCATGCCACTTCTTGGGCATACCTGTAAGGGAGCACACACAATAAAATACCTAGGCTATAGTTTAGTGGGAAAACACAGTCCTACAGTGCTCAGATGACCCTGGTTGGAATGTAGTTGGGTCATTTAACATATAGAGTATAGTATATCATGGTGTAATGTAAGAATGTGTTTGCTACTGCAGTGCAGAGGTCTCTCTACAGAGGAAATTTGACCTGACAACAATTATTTATATTATATGTCACAATCGCTGTTGCCCCTGTGTCTGAGAGTCTGTGGTGGTGTATGTGTGTATGTGTTTGTGTGTGTGTGTGTGTGTGTGTGTGTGTGTGTGTGTGTGTGTGCATGTGTGTGTGTCACCCATGTTGCCTGGGTGTCTGAGTAGCTGCAGTGAACAGGCTCAGTGTCGGTGTCAGGGTCAGGTCCATTCATTTCAATTAAACTCTTGAGACACGTTCATCATGTTGCTGTTGCAAAGCATTGATTTTAGCATATTTTAGTAAAATACATATTTATGTCCTAGTGTGTGTCCATATTTATGTCTGTGTCATAGGACATAAATATGTATTGGAGTATGTGTGATGGGAGAGCAGTCATTAATGATGTACTGTAGAGTGGTAAATTGAGTCGACACCAAAACCACAGTGTGTATATAAAGAACCAGCTCCCTGCTGTAAAGGTGAATGGAGTGATAGTAAATACAAACCTCAGCATACCTCACCCTCCATCTCACTCATCTGCTCTGCTCTCCACTGGCAAGCCAGGTCAACAAGAGCTCATAGTTTCCCTTCTAAATTTTCCGTATTATGGATGAACGTCTATTTTTTACAGATTAATTCTGCGTGGTTACAGGGTTAATTCTGCATGGTTACAGGGTTAAAACAGAAATAACTCAAAGGTTAGTAGTTTAGACCTTAAGAGTCTATTGACACAGCTGTGCGTCAATCTAAGTAACATAATAAAAAAATCCCTATCAAAGTCCGTCAGTTTAAACTAGAGATATCTATTTTGCATGGGCTGCGTCTCAATCCACCGCATCCGCCTATGTCAGCCTTCCGCATCTGCAGTGGGAAGTGGCAGAGCTACAGCTCTGTTTGTCAGACCAGGAGTCATCCCGAAAATCGGTCTTCTCACGAAAATGTATGTAGTGTCTGAACGGTTTGGCCTAATGTTACCTTGCACAACATTTATACAACTTTTTTGTAATGTTATTTCAAGATGTATTTGTTTTTGTATTTGCAATTCATGCAAATAAATGTTTATGACTTTCAGCAAGGGGAGACTCTCACAAACATGATAGTGGTCTCCGTTTTGCTCTACGACCCCCATACGTGTCACAGAACTCGTCTGAAGGTAACCAAGTACTGGTTTAAAACATGTATAGAAGTATGGATATAGTTTTGTGCCAACAACAAAAAGGGTTAAATATGTGTCCAAAAAACAGAAATATTTCCTGAGCTTTCTTCCATCTCCTAGATATAGGAAAGAGACTTCAAAACCTTATTCTTTATGATGTATTTTTTGACTTTCTGTTTTCCCATTTGTGAATGTGTTATTCAATGTGTTTCTATGGGCTATAGTAGTAAAGTGCAAAATCTATATTTTATCAAATCATTTTTACATACAGTGAGGGGAAAAAGTATTTGATCCCCTGCTGATTTGTATGTTTGCCCACTGACAAAGAAATGATCAGTCTATAATTTGAATGGTAGGTTTATTTGAACAGTGAGAGACAGAATAACAACAAAAAAATCCAGAAAAACGCATGTCAACATTTTTATCAATTGATTTGCATTTTAATGAGAGAAAAAAGTATTTGACCCCCTCTCAATCAGACAGTTTTCTGGCTCCCAGGTGTCTTTTATACAGGTAACGAGCTGAGATTAGGAGCACACTCTTAAAGGGAGTGGTCCTAATCTCAGCTTGTTATCTGTATAAAAGACACCTGTCCACAGAAGCAATCAATCAATCAGATTCCAAACTCTCCACCATGGCCAAGACCAAAGAGCTCTGCAAGGATGTCAGGGACAAGATTTTAGACCTACACAAGGCTGGAATGGGCTACAAGACCATCACCAAGCAGCTTGGTGAGAAGGTGACAACAGTTGGTGCGATTATTTGCAAATGGAAGAAACACAAAATAACTGTCAATCTCCCTCGGCCTGGGGCTCCATGCAAGATCTCACCTTGTGGAGTTGCAATGATCATGAGAACGGTGAGGAATCAGCCCAGAAATACACGGGAGGATCTTGTCAATGATCTCAAGGCAGCTGGGACCATAGTCACCAAGAAAACAATTGGTAACACACTACGCCGTGAAGGACTGAAATCCTGCAGCGCCCGCAAGGTCCCCCTGCTCAAGAAAGCACATATACATGCCTGTCTGAAGTTTGCCAATGAACATCTGAATGATTCAGAGGAGAACTGGGTGAAAGTGTTGTGGTCAGATGAGACCAAAATGGAGGTCTTTGGCATCAACTCAACTCGCCGTGTTTGGAGGAGGAGGAATGCTGCCTATGACCCCAAGAACACCATCCCCACCGTCAAACATGGAGGTGGAAACATTATGCTTTGGGGGTGTTTTTCTGCTAAGGGGACAGGACAACTTCACCGTATCAAAGGGACGATGGACGGGGCCATGTACCGTCAAGTCTTGGGTGAGAACCTCCTTCCCTCAGCCAGGGCATTGAAAATGGGTCGTGGATGGGTATTCCAGCATGACAATGACCCAAAACACACGGCCAAGGCAACAAAGGAGTAGCTCAAGAAGAAGCACATTAAGGTCCTGGAGTGGCCTAGCCAGTCTCCAGACCTTAATCCCATAGAAAATCTGTGGAGGGAGCTGAAAGTTCGAGTTGCCAAATGTCAGCCTCGAAACCTTAATGACTTGAGAAGATCTGCAAAGAGGAGTGGGACAAAATCCCTCCTGAGATGTGTGCAAACCTGGTGGCCAACTACAAGAAACGTCTGACCTCTGTGATTGCCAACAAGGGTTTTGCCACCAAGTACTAAGTCATGTTTTGCAGAGGGGTCAAATACTTATTTCCCTCATTAAAATGCAAATCAATTCATAACATTTTTGACATGCATTTTTCTGGATTTTTTTGTTGTTATTCTGTCTCTCACTGTTCAAATAAACCTACCATTAAAATTATAGACTGATCATTTCTTTGTCAGTGGGCAAACGTACAAAATCAGCAGGGGATCAAATACTTTCTTCCCTCACTGTATATGTTTTTATATACCTACAGGGGTGCTAAAATTCAAAATTAAATAGCTAAATGATCCATGATCATCATAAAACAATTCCATGTGTTAACCCCCCTCCCCCCATGGTGAGAAACAGAGCATGGACAATATCACAGAACCAGCACATTCTGGGATAGCATAGCTCCAGCCCTCCCAGGGAGGTCTCAACGCTATGATTTTATTACAGTTTCATAACAACCTAAGTAACTTATGTCATGGGCTGTATTGCGCTTTAGACTTAGTTATGCAATGTTCCTTTTATCATTATAAATGTTGTACTTTCCCTTAGTACACAACAAATAATACGAATGTGGATAAATGCCTGTATATTTATTGGCAGCACACAGATGGTTCAGCTTAATACAAGCATATTGATCTCTGTTTTTATGACAGTCAAAACACCATAGTCCTCTGGTCTCATGACATCATCATTTTTGCACTCACAGTTTCTGGTTTAAAATGTAAACACACCCTCTCTCGCTGTGGCCTACGTATGAAATATAATAGTGCCTCCAAAACCATTACTTGGGGAGATCTATTCTCTCTCTCTCTCCTTTCTCTTCTCCTCGCTCAATGTGTGTGAGATTGCGTGGGAGCCCTATTTCCCTCTCTAACAGAAAGTAGCAGGCTGTGTGTGTGTGTGTGTGTGTGTGTGCGTGTGTGCGTGCACATGTGTGTGTGTTGCGGAGATGGACACTGCAGCCTTTGTCCTGAGAGAGACGGACCGTTTGTTTACGCTGTCCTGGTGCTCAGGGTTCACAGGCCACACAGATGACCTGTGCGTGTGTGTGTGTGTGAGTGTGTGTGAGTGTGTGTCTGTGTCTGTGTCTGTGTCTGTGTTTTTTAAGAAAAAGTGTTATGTAAAAAATAGATAAGTAAAAGATAAAAGCAAATAAGTAAAGAGCAGCAGTAAAATAAAATAACAGTAGGGAGGCTATATATAGGGGGGTACCGGTACAGAGTCAATGTGCGGGGGCACCGGCTAGTCGAGGTAATTGAGGTAATATGTACATGTGGGTAGAGTTAAAGTGACTATGCATAAATAATAAACAGAGTAGCAGCAGCGTAAAAGAGCAAATAGTCCGGGTAGCCATGATTAGCTGTTCAGGAGTCTTATGGCTTGGGGGTGAAGCCTTTTGGACCTAGACTTGGCGCTCCGGTACCGCTTGCCGTGCGGTAGCAGAGAGAACAGTCTATGACTAGGGTGGCTGGAGTCTTTGACAATTTTTAGGGCCTTCCTCTGACATCGCCTGGTATAGAGGTCCTGGATAGCAGGAAGCTTAGCCCCAGTGATGTACTGGGCCGTACGCACTACCCTCTGTAGTGCCTTGCGGTCGGAGGCCGAGCAGTTGCCATACCAGGCGGTGATGCAACCAGTCAGGATGCTTTCGATGGTGCAGCTTTATAACTTTTTGAGGATCTGAGGACCCATGCCAAATCTTTTCAGTCTCCTGAGGGGGAATAGAATTTGTCGTGCCCTCTTCATGACTGTCTTGGTGTGTTTGGACCAAGATAGTTTGTTGGTGATGTGGACACCAAGGAACTTGAAGCTCTCAACCTGTTCCACTACAGCCCCGTCGATGAGAATGGGGGCGTGCTCAGTCCTCTTTTTTTTCCTGTAGTCCACAATCATCTCCTTTGTCTTGATGCCGTTGGGGGAGAGGTTGTTATCCTGGCACCACACGGCCATGTCTCCGACCTCTTCCCTATAGGCTGTCTCATCGTTGTCGGTGATCAGGCCTACCACTGCTGTGTCGTCGGCAAACTTAATGATGGTGTTGGAGTCGTGCCTGGCCATGCAGTCATGGGTGAACAGTGAGTACAGGAGGGGACTGAGCATGCACCCGTGAGAGGCCCCCGTGTTGAGGATCAGCGTGGCAGATGTGTTGTTACCTACCCTTACCACCTGGGGGCGACCCGTCAGGAAGTCCAGGATCCAGTTACAGAGGGAGGTGTTTAGACCCAGGGTCCTTAGCTTAGTGATGAGCCTTGAGGGCACTATGGTGTTGAATGCTGAGCTGTAGTCAATGAATAGCATTCTCACGTAGGTGTTCCTTTTGTCCAGGTGGGAAAGGGCAGTGTGGAGTGCAATAGAGATTGCATCATCTGTGGATCTGTTGGGGCAGTATGCAACTTGGAGTGGGTGTAGGGTTTCTGAGATAATGGTGTTGATGTGAGCCATGACCAGCCTTTCAAAGCACTTCATGGCTACATATGTGAGTGCTACGGATCGGTAGTCATTTAGGCAGGTTATCTTAGTGTCCTTGGGCACAGGGACTATGGTGGTCTGCTTGAAACATGTTGGTATTACAGACTCAGTCAGGGACATGTTGAAAATGTCAGTGAAGACACTTGCCAGTTGGTCAGCACATGCTCGGAGTACACATCCTGGTAGTCCGTCTTGCCCTGCGGCCTTGTGAATGTTGACCTGCTTAAAAGTCTTACTCACATCGGCTACGGAGAGCGTGATCACATAGTCATCCGGAACAGCTGATTCTCTCATGCATGCTTCAGTGTTGCTTGCCTCGAAGCGAGCATAGAAGTGATTTAGCTCGTCTGGTAGGCTTGTGTCACTGGGCAGCTCGCGGCTGTGCTTCCCTTTGTAGTCTGTAATAGTTTGCAAGCCCTGCCACATCCGACGAGCATCAGAGCCGGTGTAGTACGATTCAATCTTAGTCCTGTATTGACACTTTGCCTGTTTGATGGTTCGTCGGAGGGCATAGCGGGATTTCTTATAAGCGTCCAGGTTAGAGTCCCACTCCTTGAAAGCGGCAGCTCTACCCTTTAGCTCAGTGCGGATATTGCCTGTAATCCATAGCTTCTGGTTGCGGTATTTACATACGGTCACTGTGGGGACGACGTCATCGATGCACTTATTGATGAAGCCAGTGACTGATGTGGTGTACTCATCAATGCTATCGGAAGAATGCTGGAACATATTCCAGTCTGTGCTAGCAAAACAGTCCTGTAGCTTAGCATATTACAGTTTTTAATGTCCCGTTGGTAGGATAACCTTAATCTTAGGTCATCCAATTTGTTTTCAAATGATTGAACATTGGCTAATAGGATTGATGGAAGAGGCAGTTTACTCGCTCGCCGTCGGATCCTTACAAAGCACCCCGACCCCTACGTCCACGATATCTCCCTCTATTTCTCATATGAATGACGGGGATTTGGGCCTTGTCTGGTGTCTGTAGGATAACCTTTGCGTCCGACTCGTTGAAGAAAAAATCTTCGTCCAATACACGGTGAGTAATCGCTGTCATGATATCCAGAAGCTCTTTTTGTCATAAGAGACGGTGGCAGAAACATTATGTACAGAATAAATTACAAATAACGCGGAAAAACACACATAATGTTACAATTGGTTTGAGGGCTGTAAAACGGCAGCCATCTTCTCCGGCGCCATTCCCTTAGCTCTGGCACCATTCCCTCTCCCACCCTTTTCTCTCTTTCTCTCTTCTTTTCCCTCCTCCCCCTCTCCTTCAGTGTTAAGTGTGTTACCACTCTGTACTAGGTTTACCACTGGACGTCTTGGTTGTAACTGCGTGACAGGTGGAACTCCTGCTGTCTGCGTAAATCAGCACTGTGACATACAGTGCATAAGCACAAACACACACACACAGACACATATGTACACACACGCACACATCAACAAAAGTGGTCCTTTCCACTGTGTTTGAGCCATTAGTGTGTGTTTTCTGAATGAACCCTGAGGAGTGAGGATCAGGGTGATAATCATGCCATGTGTTTGACAGGTTAGACACGATGGGTGAGAGTAAAAACACCAGACTCTGTCCTCCTCTTTGTCCCCTATCACTGCCACCTGTGAGGAGGGAGGGAAAAGTGAGAGAAAGAGGAAAGGAGGGGGAGTGTAAAGTGAGAGTATTCCATGTTATTCCACTGTGTTTGTGCTGTTCACTCATCAGTGGTTGAATAACATGACATACACATGACACACACATACACTATTCCACTCTACTATCCTTCCCTTTTGTCTCCACTCAACACCAATGTGTTCAAAGATACACAAACTGAGCTTCTCATCGAAACGTTCAACTGAGAACTAATGGGGAGAGACTCTATGTGTGACCGTCTGTCTCTCAGTAGCACTGTTTCCAATCTGACCCAGCCAGCCTTGCTGTGGTCCAGCTGTTATAGTCATCCTCTACTAGCCACACACACGCCGAAACCGGTTTATACTGGTAGTTAAATCAGAGTTAAATGTCAAAAATATGATATTTGCAATGTCACTAAACAAAAAACAAACCAAAACATCAATAGCCACTACAATGTCGAAACATGATTTTGTCATGAGTTCAGTACCATTTACTTGATTTTGCAGACCCACAACTATGGTGTATCTTCATTAGCTAGCTAGCTAATGTTAGCATGCTAGCTACGCTAGTCAGCATAGGCTGCTACATGATTCGTATCCGAACAGATTAACCAGAATTACATTTACGCTCAAGGGTTGCCAAAAATAACTATCTGAAAGCCACGCCCCTAATAAGCAACGCCTCCAGTCTTCTGATCTGACCCGCTGGGTCATATCTCAATAACCCAGCATCAATAACCCAGCATCAACAACCCAACCTTTCTCTTTTTAAAGAAAACAACCTAACTAATTGACCCAATGTCTTTAACGCAGCAGTTGGATCATCCAAACAACCCAGCCATCCTTAGAGTGTACTAACGAAAATGTTTTTGGAGTTACCTTTCTAGCTAATAGGTTTACACTCCCTCTTCCAATTATAATGTGGGGAGGTCAATATAATGAAAATCTTTCTACCAAATCTATTCATTTTAAAATCTTGATCACTTCTCCTTGCCATTACCATTCATCTGATGATAAGACAAGACATCTGGGAAAAACATTTTTTGCTAACATATCATGGGGGTCCCTGGGTTGCCAATTTCCCTGGGTGGGGGTCCCTGGGCAAGAAAAGTTTAAAGACCCCTGATCTAGCGGTTCAGAGTCTTCTACCAACCAGTTGTGGTTTCCCTCTCAGGTTGTATTAACAAACAGTGGGACTAGGCAGGTAGGTCAGATCAGAAAGAGCTGTGTGTGTTATCATACTGAGACTGCCACTTGGTCAGCAGCCTTATAGTGTACTGATCCTTGTTACCTCTTGGTTTTCTGTCCTCCATAGTGAACCAAAGGTCCCTGCTAACAGTCCGTCAGATAGATGTACTGTCCAGACAGGGCTTTTCTCTATCACAGTGATTCTGCTGCTGTTGTAAATATCCAGATCTGCAGAGGGCTTCCATGCTAACATGAGACACACCAGACTGTGTCATGATTAAACTGGATTTGAACCCAAATGCAGACAACTACACCGAGCCAGAGAAGGTTTAACAGGTTTATTTACAATGTTCAAGTTGTCCAGGTTTCCAATAATAGGGGAAGAGCAAGTCCAGGCTACAGGGAGGGTAACAGATCCAGGTCAGAGCAGGTGTGGTACCGTAATGTCCTAGTGTCCGTGGTGAGTCCAAAAGGGAGGTCCGGTAGTGGAAAGCAGGATGGTGGTGGCAGGAGTGAAGCGGAGGCAGGAGTCAGGTTCCAATAATCTGTGGCACAGGAGAAAAGTAAATAGAACAGGCCAAAAAACACAAAGAGCGAAAACAAACAGGTTGAGTCGGCAGCGAGACTAACATGGTCGTCTTGACTATGATCTGACGATGAGTGGCAAGTTTGACCGGGTCTTAAAGGCTGAGGTGATTATGGTGAATGAGCTGCAGCTGGAACCCTGACTCCCGCACACCAGACTTCACTCCTGCAATCAAGGACAGACAGAGGGGAGGGGAAGAGCAGAGAGAGAGCTACCTAGCAGCAGTAGGCCTAACAGACTGACAGAACAGCAAATGGGTCTTCCAAATGGACAATGACCCCAAGCATACTTCCAAAGTTGTGGCAAAATGGCTTAAGGACAACAAAGTCAAGGTTTTGGAGTGGCCATCACAAAGCCCTGACCTCAATCCTATAGAAGATTTGTGGGCAGAACTGAAAAAGCATGTGCGAGCAAGGAGGCCTACAAACCTGACTCAGTTACACCAGCTCTGTCAGGAGGAATGGGCCAAATTTCAACCAACTTATTGTGGGAAGCTTGTGGAAGGCTACCCGAAACGTTTACAAGTTAAACAATTTAAAGGCAATGCTACCAAATACTAATTGAGTGTATGTAAACTTCTGACCCACTGGGAATGTGATGAAAGCTGAAATAAATCATTCTCTCTACTATTATTCTGACATTTCATATTCTTAAAATAAAGTGGTGATCCTAACTTACCTAAGACAGGGAATTTTTACTAGCATTAAATGTCAGGAATTGTGAAAAACTGAGTTTAAATGTATTTGGCTAAGGTGTATGTAAACTTCCGACTTCAACTGTATCCCAAGGTCAGAAGTTTGGTCTCTCACTGTCTCAGGGATTGATAATTGAAGTCATTTTCTATTGCTATGTTTCATTTCTCTCCTCAATTCACAACAGTGGTAGGCCTGATTACCAACAATGACGAGACAGCCTACAGGGAGGGAGTGAGGGCCCTGGCAGAGTGAGGCCAGGAAAATAACCTCTCCCTCAACGTCAATAAAATGAAGGAGCTGATCGTGGACTTCAGGAGATAGCAGAGGGAGCACGCCCCTATCCACATCGACGGGGCCGCAGTGAAGAACAATCAATTAGTGAACAATCAATTCGTCGGGTGAGGTTGTGTCTCTCTCTGGCGGGAGGTAAGCTTGGCTTATATGGCTTATATACATAGTTTAGGCTTTGTCGAGTAAAGCTTAAACTATGTATTTAGATTGTAGTTAGGTATTGTAGGTAGTTATCGTGGGTTGTTGTATGTAATTATTGTAGGTAAGTATTGTATTCGGCTGAGCCCGGTGAAGCACGAAGCTAGCTAACCCACTACCTGTACTAGCTAGCAGGTAGCTACTGGTAACTATTAGCAACTGTGGATAGTTGTTTCACGCCTGAGAGTACCTGTAATTACGCCAGCTAGCTGCATACAATAATTACATACAATAATGCCTACCATTCAGCTGTTTTTCTAACCTCATTGTCTGAAGCGTTAACGTTAGGTAGTAAGTAGCTACTGTGCTCGAAATGTAGCTAGCTTGTTGCTACCTGGATAGCTACTAAACAATAGCTGGAACGACCTAGCTAACAGACGCGAACTGGCTGAATCGATTCAGTGGCTAACTTTGCACTTGGCTAGCTAACAGTAGCTGCTAGGGGTAAGTTATAACCTACATTTGTGTGTTGTTTTTACATACTGGTAGCCAGAGTCGTTCAAGGGAATTCGGGACATAGGTGACTAGTTAACGTTAGCTTGGCTCTCTCTGTGTGTTCGTGCCGTGGGAGGACGGGTTTCTTCGTTGGCAGAAAGCAATGGCTAGCTAGTATGCTAACTATTCTAGCTAACTAACTGGCTGAATAAGTTGACGACAGACTCGCTCAAGCTGTCGGGACTAACCCACAACGTTAGACATGGACACGAATGATCTGCTTGGCGTATTGACACACTGGTGGTTTGTTGTGGCCGAGTATTGGTGCTAAACTGTGTTGTTGGATGCCGGCATGCTAGTTGGCTGTGGCGTCGTATGACTAGGTGCCCTGGACGGTTTTCACGGAAGAATACTGTACCAAGTTAGCTAGCTGAATAAACTAAGTTAGTCTATTCCTAGAAAACATTGAACCGCTGTAGTTTACAACAATTATAGTTTCTGAGGTGGAAGTTGGGAGAGTTATATTTGAGTGTTTCAGTGAAACGTAAGTGAGGGAGGCCCCGCTCTCTCGCTTTCCCAGATGTTTAGTTCATTTCATTCCGATCTCCTTTGCATTATTGTAGCCATTTTATGTAGCCTGTCAACTATGCTTCTGTCTATCCCTGTTCTCTCCTCTCCGCACAGGCTATACAAACGCCTCACACCGCGTGGCTGCTGCCTCTCTAACCTGGTGGTCCCTACACGCACGACCCACGTGGGGTTCCAGGTCTCCGGCAGCCTCTGGAACTGCCATTCTGCGGCCAACAAGGCAGGGTTCATCTCAGCCTATGCTACCCTCCAGGCTCTCGACTTCTTGGCGCTGACGGAAACATGGATTACTACTGAAAACACTGCTACTCCTACTGCTCTCTCCTCGTCTGACCATTTGTTCTCGCATACCCCGAGAGCATCTGGTCAGCGGGGTGGTGGCACAGGAATCCTCATCTCTCCCAAGTGGACATTCTCTCTTTTTCCCCTGACCCATCTGTCTATCTCCTCATTTGAATTCCATGCTGTCACAGTCACTACCCCATTCAAGCTTAACATCCTTGTCATTTATCGCCCTACAGATTCCCTTGGAGAGTTCATCAATGAGCTTGACACCTTGATAAGTTCCTTTCCTTCAACCTCCCTACGTCTACCTTTGACTCATTTCTCTCTGCCTCCTTCTTTCCACTCCTCTCCTCTTTTGACCTCACCCTCTCACCGTCCCCCCCTACTCACATGGCAGGCAATACGCTTGACCTCATCTTTACTTGATGCTGTTCTTCTACTAATCTCACTGCAACTCCCCTCCATGTCTCCGACCACTACTTTGTATCCTTTTCTCTCTCGCTCTCCTCCAACACTACTCACTCTGCCCCTACTCAGATGGTAATGCGCCGTCACAACCTTCGCTCTCTCTCTCCCGCTACTCTCTCCTCTTCCATCCTATCATCTCTTCCCTCTGCTCAATCCTTCAGATGAGCGTAGGGCCTGCTCACACTGCCCTACGCTATACTTTGACTTCTTTCTGCCCTCTCTCTCCAGATGAAATCTTGCGACTTGTGACGGTCGGCCGCCCAACAACCTGCCCGCTTGACCCTATCCCCTCCTCTCTTCTCCAGACCATCTCCGGTGACCTTCTCCCTTACCTCACCTCGCTCACCAACTCATCCTTGACCGCTGGCTATGTCCCTTCCGTCTTCAAGAGAGCGAGAGTTGCACCCCTTCTCAAAAAACCAACACTCGATCCCTCTGATGTCAACAACTACAGACCAGTATCCCTTCTTTCTTTTCTCTCCAAAACTCTTGAGCATGCCGTCTTTAGCCAACTCTCTTGCTATCTCTTTCAGAATGACCTTCTTGATCCAAACCAGTCAGGTTTCAAGACTGGTCATTCAACTGAGACTGCTCTTCTCTATGTCACGGAGGCTCTCCGCACTGCTAAAGCTTACTCTCTCTCCTCTGCTCTTTTCCTTCTAGACCTGTCTGCTGCCTTTGATACTGTGAACCATCAGATCCTCCTCTCCACCCTCTCCGAGTTGGGCATCTCTGGCGCGGCTCACTCTTGGATTGCGTCCTACCTGACCGGTCGCTCCTACCAAGTGGCGTGGCGAGAAGCTGTCTCCGCACCACGTGCTCTCACCACTGGTGTCCCCCAGGGCTCAGTTCTAGGCCCTCTCCTATTCTCACTATACACCAAGTCACTTGGCTCTGTCATATCCTCACATGGCCTCTCCAATCATTGCTACGCAGACGACACACAACTAATCTTCTCATTTCCCCTTTCTGATAACCAGGTGGTGAATCGCATCTCTGCATGTCTGACTGACATATCAGTGTGGATGACGGATCACCACCTCAAGCTGAACCTCGGCAAGACGGAGCTGCTCTTCCTCCTGGGGAAGGACTGCTCGTTCCATGATCTCACCGTCACGGTTGACAACTCCGTTGTGTCCTCCTCCCAGAGTGCAAAGTGCCTTGGCGTGACCCTGGACAACACCCTGTCGTTCTCTGCTAACATCAAGGCGGTGACCCGATCCTGTAGGTTCATGCTCTACAACATTCGGAGAGTACGACCCTGCCTTACACAGGAAGCGGCACAGGTCCTAATCCAGGCACTTGTCATCTCCCGTCTGGATTACTGCAACTCGCTGTTGGCTGGGCTCCCTGCCTGTGCCATTAAACCTCTACAACTCATCCAGAATGCCGCAGCCCGTCTGGTGTTCAACCTTCCCAAGTTCTCTCACATTACCCCACTCATCCACACACTCCACTGGCTTCCAGTTGAAGCTCGCATCTGCTACAAGACCATGGTGCTTGCCTACGGAGCTGTGAGGGGAACGGCACCTCCGTACCTTCAGGCTCTGATCAGTCCCTACACCCAAACGAGGGCATTGCGTTCATCCACTTCTGGCCTGCTGGCCCCCCTACCTCTGCGGAAGCACAGTTCCCGCTCAGCCCAGTCAAAACTGTTCGCTGCTCTGGCACCCCAATGGTGGAACAAGCTCCCTCATGACGCCAGGACAGCGGAGTCACTCACCACCTTCCGGAGACACTTGAAACCCCACCTCTTTAAGGAATACCTGGGATAGGATAAAGTAATCCTTCTATCCCCCCTTACCCCAACCCCCCCCCCCCCCCCCCAAAAAAAATAAAAAAATGAAAGTGGTTATCCCACTGGCTATAAGGTGAATGCACCAATTTGTAAGTCGCTCTGGATAAGAGCGTCTGCTAAATGACGTAAATTTGAATGTAAATGTAAAAGAAGGTGAAAACCTTCAAGTTCCTCTGCGTAAACATCACTGACAATCTGAAATGGTCAACCCACACAGAGCGTGTGGTGAAGAAGGCGCAACAGAGCCTCTTCAACCACAGGAAGCTGAAGAAATTTGGCTCGGCCCCTAAGACCCTCACAAACGTTTACAGATGCACCTACAGCACCGGGTGTCACAGGAAGGCCAAAAATATCATCAAGGACCTCAGCCACGGCCTGTTCACCCTGCTACCTTCCAGAAGGCGAGGTCAGTACAGGTGCATCAAAGCTGGGACCAAGAGACTGAAAAAACAGCTTCTATCTCAAGGCCATCAGACTTTAAAATAGTTACCACTAGCCAGCCTCTGCCCAGTACCCTGCCCTGAACTTTAGTCACTGTCACTAGCCGGCTACCACCCGGTTACACAACCCTGCACCTTAGAGGCTGCTGCCTATGTACATAGACATGGAACACTGGTCACTTTAATAATGGAACACTGGTCACTTTAATAATGTTGACATACTGTTTTACCCACTTCATATGTATATACTGTATTCTAGTCAAGGCCTATCCTATTTAGCTATTGCTCTACATATACTATTCTATACTGTGTTCTTCAGATATACAACATATTCTATCCATATACTGTCCATAATGTCTATACATCCCATCATTTACAGTATATCTAGAATCGGCTTCCTATTTCGCAACAAAGCCTCCTTCACTCATGCTGCTAAACATGCCCTCGTAAAACGGACTATCCTACCGATCCTTGACTTCGGCGATGTCATTTACAAAATAGCTTCCAACACTCTACTCAGCAAATTGGATGTAGTCTATCACAGTGCCATCTGTTTTGTCACCAAAGCCCCATATACTATCCACCATTGTGACCTGTACACTCTTGTTGGCTGGCCCTCACTACATATTCGTCGCCAAACCCACTGGCTCCAGGTCATCTATAAATCTCTTCTAGGCAAATCCCGCCTTATCTTAGCTCATTGGTCACCATAGCAACACCCACCCGTAGTATGCGTTCCAGCAGGTATATCTCACTGGTCATCCCCAAAGCCAACACCTCCTTTGGCCGCCATTCCTTCCAGTTCTCTGCTGCAAATGACTGGAATGAACTGCAAAAATCTCTGAAGCTGGAGACAATTATCTCCCTCACTATCTTTAAGCATCAGTTGTCAGAGCAGCTTACCGATCACTGCACCTGTACACAGCCCATCTGTAATTAGCCCACCCAACTACCTCATACCCCCATATTGTTATTTACATTGTTATTTTATTTTGCTCATTTGCACCCCAGTATCTCTATTTGCACGTCATCTTCTGCACATCTATCACTCCAGTGTTAATACTAAATTGTAATTATTTTGCACTATGGCCTATTTATTGCCTTACCTCCATAACTTACTACATTTGCACACACTGTATATAGATTTTCTATTGTGTTATTGACTGTACATTTTGTTTATTCCATATGTAACTCTGTGTTTGTTGTTTTTATCGCACTGCTTTGCTTTATCTTGGCCAGGTCGCAGTTGTAAATGAAAACTTGTTCTCAACTGGCTTACCTGGTTAAATAAAGTTGAAATAAATAAATAAAATATACACTATCAGTCAAAAGTTTGGACACACCTACTCATTCAAGGGTTTTTCTTTATTTTATAATAGTGAAGACGTCAAAACTATGAAATAACATATGTGGAATCATGTAGTAACCAAAAAAGTGTTAAACAAATCAAAATGTATTTTATATTTGAGATTCTTCCATTAGCCGCCCTTTGCCTTGATGACAGCTTTGCACACTCTGGGCGTTCTCTCAACCAGCTTCACCTGGAATGCTGTTCCAACAGTCTTGAAGGAGTTCCCACATATGCTGAGCACTTGTTGGCTGCTTTTCCTTCACTCTACGGTCCGACTCATCCCAAACCATCTCAATTTGGTTGAGGTCGGGGGATTGTGGAGGCCAGGTCATTTGATGCAGCACTCCATCACTCTCCTTCTTGGTAGAATAGCCCTAACACAGCCTGGAGGTGTGTTGGGTCGTTGTCCTGTTGAAAAAAAAAATGATAGTCCCACTAAGCCCAAACCAGATGGGATGGCGTATCTCTGCAGAATGCTGTGGTAGTCATGCTGCTTAAGTGTGCCTTGAATTCTAAATAAATCACAGACAGTGTCACCAGCAAAGCACCCCCACACCATAACACCTCCTCCAAAGGGTGGCTATTTGTTTAACACTTTTTTGGTTACTAAATTATTCCATATGTGTTATTTCATAGTTTTGATATCTTCACTATTATTCTACAATGTACCCTTGAATGAGTAGGTGTTCTAAAACTTTTGACCAGTAGTGTGTATATATATATATATATATATATATATATATATATATATATATATATATACACTGCTCAAAAACATAAAGGGAACACTAAAATAACACATCCTAGATCTGAATGAATGAAATAATCTTATTAAATACTTTTTTCTTTACATAGTTGAATGTGCTGACAACAAAATCACACAAGAATTATCAATGGAAATCAAATTTATCAACCCATGGGGGTCTGGATTTGGAGTCACACTCAAAATTAAAGTGGAAAACCACACTACAGGCTGATCCAACTTTGATGTAATGTCCTTAAAACAAGTCATAATGAGGCTCAGTAATGTGTGTGACCTCCACGTGCCTGTATGACCTCCCTACAACGCCTGGGCATGCTCCTGATGAGGTGGCGGATGGTCTCCTGAGGAATCTCCTCCCAGACCTGGACTAAAGCATCCGCCAACTTGTTGCCCTCCTACGGCCTCCTCCACGTCTCCTGATGTACTGGCCTGTCTCCTGGTAGCGCCTCCATGCTCTGGACACTACGCTGACAGACACAGCAAACCTTCTTGCCACAGCTCGCATTGATGTGCCATCCTGGATGAGCTGCACTACCTGAGCCACTTGTGTGGGTTGTAGACTCCGTCTCATGCTACCACTAGAGTGAAAGCACTGCCAGCATTCAAAAGTGACCAAAACATCAGCCAGGAAGCATAGGAACTGAGAAGTGGTCTGTGGTCATCACCTGCAAAACCAGTCCTTTATTGGGGGGGTCTTGCTAATTGCCTATAATTTCCACCTGTTGTCTATTCCATTTGCACAACAGCATGTGAAATATATTGTCAATCAGTGTTGCTTCCTAAGTGGACAGTTTGATTTCACAGAAGTGTGATTGACTTGGAGTTACATTGTGTTGTTTAAGTGTTACCTTTACTTTTTTGAGCAGTGTATATATATATATATATATATATATATATATATATATATATATATCAGTGGTGGTCAGTGCAATTTATGGACAATTCATTTTTTTCATGAGCATGGTTATTTCTGTTACAGCATATTGGATGGCTGTCATTCATATTCCATTCACCCAGCTCAATGTAACAGTGATATGTTTAGGCTACTACATGATACTCTAATTATCCCTGTACCTATCATGAGGTTGCTAGAACCGAGAGTATGAATGAAAGTTTGCAACGTAGGTGCACACAGGTTGAGAGAAAAACATTAGCTGACAGACAGTGACACATCGACAGACAGTGACACATTCAACACCGCCTTGCACGGTCCCCCCCAGAGACTGTTAGCTGTAATTGCCACCTTTTGCAGCAATTACAGCTGCAAGTCTCTTGGGGTATGTCTCTATAAGCTTGGCACATCTAGCCACAAGGATTTTTGCCCATTCTTTAAGGCAAAACCGCTCCAGCTCCTTCAAGTTGGATGGGTTCCACTGGTGTACAGCAATCCTTAAGTCATACCACAGATTCTCAATTGGATTGAGGTCTGGGCTTTGACTAGGGCATTCCAAGACATTTAAATGTTTCCCCTTAAACCACTCTAGTGTTGCTTTAGCAGTATGCTTAGGGTCATTGTCCTGCTGGAAGGTGAACCTCCATCCCAGTCTCAAATCTCTGGAAGACTGAAACAGGTTTCCCTCAAGTATTTCCCATTATTTAGCGCCATCCATCATTCCTTCAATTCTAACCAGTTTCCCAGTCCCTGCCGATGAAAAACATTCCCACAGCATGATGATGCCACCACCATGCTTCACTGTGGGGATAGTGTTCTCGGGGTGATGAGAGGTGTTGGGTTTGCGCCTGTCACGCCCTGGCTCTGGGGACTCTTAAATGTTGAGCCAGGGTGTGGAGTTTCTATGTCATATTTTCTATGTTGTGTTTTCTAGATCGTGTAGATCTATGTTGGCCAGGGTGGTTCCCAATCAGAGGCAGCTGTAGCTCGTTGTCTCTGATTGGGGACCATACTTAGGCAGCCTGTTTGGCACTAGTCGGTGTCGGATCTTGTTCCGTTAAGGTTTGTTTTGTGTAACCTAGGACTTCACGTTTCGTTTGTTTGTTGTTTTGTCGTGAGTTTAGTACTTAATAAAATGTACGCTTATCACGCTGCGCCTTGGTCCGTTTCTTCCATAAACGATCGTGACAGCGCCAGACATAGCGTTTTCCTTGATGGTCAAACAGCTCAATTTTAGTCTCATCTGACCAGAGTACTTTCTTTCATATGTTTGGGGAGTCTCCCACATGGCTTTTGGCGAACACCAAACGTGTTTGCTTATTTTTTTCTTTAAGCAATGGCTTTTTTCTGGCCACTCTTCCGTAAAGCCCAGCTCTGTGGAGTGTACGGCTTAAAGTGGTCTTATGGACTCCAATCTCCGCTGTGGAGTTTTGCAGCTCCTTCATGGTTATCTTTGGTCTCTTTGTTGCCTCTCTGATTAATGCCCCATTGCCTGGTCCGTGAGTTTTGGTGGGCGGCCCTCTCTTGGCAGGTTTGTTTTGGTGCCATATTCTTTCAATTTTTTAATATGGATTAAATGGTGCTCCGTGTGATGTTCAAAGTTTCTGATATATTTTTATAACCCAATCCTGATCTGTACTTCTCCACAACTTTGTCCCTGACCTGTTTGGAGAGCTCCTTGGTCTTCATGGTGCCGCTTGCTTGGTGGTGCCCCTTGCTTAGTGGTGTTGCAGACTCTGGGGCCTTTCAGAACAGGTGGATATATACTGAGATCATGTGACACTTAGATTGCACACAGGTGGACTTTATTTAACTAATTATTTGACTTCTGAAAGTAATTGATCCAGATCTTATTTAGGGGCTTCATAGCAAAGGGGGTGAATACATATGCACACACCACTTTTCCATTATTTATATACTCATAGCCAGCTAGCTAACATAGCATCCCTTTCTTTGAGCACGGTGTTTGAGTAGGCTAAACTAGCTAGCTGCATTTGCTAGATAAGTAATTGAATCTGAAAGTGAAAAAAAAAAGACTAAATCTCTTTCTCTCTCTCTCTCTTGCTTCTCCTTCATTTTGGAATAAATTAATTTGTTCAAAAACTGTTCAACTATTGTCTTTCTCTCTCTTTGAGTCAACTACTTAACACATTTTATGCACTGCAGTGCTAGCTAGCTGTAGCTTATGTTTTCAGTAACACATTCACTTTCTGATCCTTTGATTGGGTGGACAACATGTCAGTTCATGCTGCAAGAGCTCTGATAGGATGGGGTACGTCCTCCGGAAGTTGTCATAATTACTTTGTAAGTCTATGGAAGGGGTGAGAACCATGAGCCTCTTAGGTTTTGTATTGAAGTCAATGTACCCAGAGGAGGACGGAAGCTAGCTGTCCTCCGGCTACACCATGGTGCTACCCTGTAGAGTGCTGTTGAGGCTACTGTAGAAATTTGTTGCAAAATAGTGTGTTTTAATCAATTATTTGGTGACATGATTATATTTAGTATAGTTTTAACTAAAAAGCATACATTTTTAAATTGTTACAATTTATATATATATATATATATATATACACTTCGGACTCCGAAATTGCTCATCCTAATATTTATATATTTCATAATTAAATTATTTTACTTTTTAGATATTTGTGTATTGTTTCATATTGTTAGATATTACTGCACTGTTGGAGCTAGGAACACACGCATTTCACTACACCCACAATAACATTGACTAAATATGTGTATGCGACCAATTAACTTTGAACTTTTAAGGTTAGGGTTATGTTCAGTCATTAACTCCAAATTCTTAAGGTAAGGCATTAACTCGGAATGGTTAAGCTAAGGGTAAAGGTTTGGGATAGGCTTAAAACAAAAACATCTAAAACAACTTAATATCAAACTTGTAACCTTTGGAAACAGAGGCAGATTCTTACGCCCATCCACCATCCCTGTCCACAATGCCCTAGCAAAACCAAAACTTACGTTAATGTGACTGCGCTCACTGATACCCCTATTGGCCGATTTCCACATTATCTCCTGACATCCTCAGACATGGATGAACGTTGAATACTGACTCACGGGTGACCTGGCTGCATATATTTTCTCAAAATGTAGTCTGAACATGTGGTAAACATGGTGGAAGAACCTGGTTCATTAGAAATGTAAGAAAACCATTTTGAGGGAACATTGACATTTGTGGGTTCCTCTCTGTTAAAGAAATGTTAGAAAACAGATGGAAATGTTAGTAGAAACTCTTATCCAGAACAACTTATAGTAGTGAGTGCACACATTTTTCATATTGGTCCCCCGTGGGAATCAAACCCACAACATTCGCATTGTGAGCGCCATGCTCTACCAACTGAACCACACAGGAAATGTTGAAACATTTAAATCAGCACTGTATTCTATATGAGCACCAATATGGTTTTCGTAAAAACTACTCCACAGATATGGCTCTTTTGCAACTTGTGGATAAGATATTTACAGCCCTTAACAATGAATACGCTCTTGGCATCTTTTTAGATTTATCCAAATCATGTCAAATCATATTTTATTTGTCACATGCCCGAATACAACAGGTGTAAACCTTACAGTGAAATGCTTGCTTACCAACAATGCAGATTTTAAGAAAAATAAGTGTTAATTAAAAAACACATAAGTAAAAATAAAAAAATAAGAAAAATAGAAAAATATAAATAAATTAAAGAGCAGCAGTAGAATAACAGTAGGGAGGCTATATACAGGGGGTACCGGTACAGAGTCAATGTGAGAGGGCACAGGTTAGTCGAGGTAATTCAGGTAATATGTACAGTACATGTAGGTAGAGGTAAAGTGACTATGCATAGATAATAAACATAGAGTAGCAGCAGCGTAAAAAGAGGGGTGGGGGGGGACAATGCAAATAGTCCGGTAGCCATTTGATTAGCTGTTCAGGAGTGTTATGGCTTAGGGGTAGAAGCTGTTAAGAAGCCTTTTGGACCTAGACTTGGCACTCCATCCAGAAAATAATGTCATGGCTTTAGAAGCTTCTGATGGGCTAATTGACATCATTTGAGTCAATTGGAGGTGTACCTGTGAATGTATTTCAAGGCCTACCTTCAAACTCAGTGCCTCTTTGCTTGACATCATGGGAAAATCAAAAGAAATCAGCCAAGACCTCAGAAAAATAATTGTAGACCTCCACAAGTCTGGTTCATCCTTGGGAGCATTTTCCAAACGCCTGAAGGTACCACGTTCATCTGTACAAACAATAGTACGCAAGTATAAACACCGTGGGACCACGCAGCAGTCATACCGCTCAGGAAGGAGACGCGTTCTGTATCCTAGAGATGAACGTACTTTGATGCGAAAAGTGCAAATCAATCCCAGAACAACAGCACAGGACCTTGTGAAGATGCTGGAGGAAACAGGTACAAAAGTATTTATATCCACAGTAAAACGAGTCCTATATCAACAAAACCTGAAAGGCCGCTCAGCAAGGAAGAAGCCACTGCTCCAAAACAAGTCAACAATAAAAAAGCCAGACTTCAGTTTGCAACTGCACATGGGGACAAAGATCTTACTTTTTGGAGAAATGTCCTCTGGTCTGATGAAACAAAAATAGAACTGTTTGGCCATAATGACCATCGTTATGTTTGGAGGAAAAAGGGGGTACTTGCAAGCCGAAGAACACCATCCCAACGTGAAGCACGGGGGTGGCAGCATCATGCTGTGGGGGTGCTTTGCTGCAGGAAGGACTGGTGCACTTCACAAAATAGATGGCATCATGAGGAAGGAAAATGATGTGGATATATTGAAACAACATCTCAAGACATCAGTCAGGAAGTTAAAGCTTGGTCGCAAATGGGTCTTAAGGACAACAAAAGGACAATAACCCCAAGCATACTTCCAAAGTTGTGGCAAAATGGCTTAAGGACAACAAAGTCACGGTATTGGAGTGGCCATCACAAAGCCGTGACCTCAATCCTATAGAAAATGTGTGGGCAGAACTGAAAAAGCGTGTGCGAGCAAGGAGGCCTACAAATCTGACTCAGTTACACCAGCTCTGTCAGGAGGAATGGGCCAAAAACTCACCCAACTTATTGTGGGAAGCTTGTGGAAGGCTACCCAAAACATTTGACCCAAGTTAAACAATTTAAAGGCAATGCTACCAAATACTAATTGAGTGTATGTAAACTTCTGACCCACTGGGAATGTGATGAAAGAAATACAAGCTGAAATAAATCATTCTTTCTACTATTATTCTGATATTTCACATTCTTAAAATAAAGTGGTGATCCTAACTGACCTAAGACAGGGAATTTTACTAGGATTAAATGTCAGGAATTGTGAAAAACAGAGTTTATATGAATTTGGCTAAGGTGTATGTAAACTTCCAACTTTAACTGTATGTGGCGGAGACCCTGACACAGACGCTCTACCTCTCCTGCCTCCGCCAGCTTCTTCTTCGTGGCCAAAAAAGACGGAGGACTGAGACCATGCATTGACTACAGGGGGCTGAATGCAGTCACTACCAAGTACCGGTACCCCATCCCTCTGGTTCCATCGGCCATCGAGCAGCTACGAGGGGCCCGGTACTTTACCAAGATGGACCTGAGGAGTGCCTACAACCTGATCCGAATCCGGGAAGGAGACAAGTGGAAGACGGCATTCAGCACTACCTCAGGCCACTATGAATACTGCGTCATGCCCTATGGCCTCGCCAACGCACCAACTGTGTTCCAGTCCTCCCATCAATTACGTGTTCCGGGACATGCTGAGTAGACAGGTGGTGGTGTACATCGACGATATCCTGATCTACTCGGCTACGTTCGAGGAGCACGTCAGGGACATCCGAGCTGTCCTACTCCGCCTCCGGGAACACAGCCTGTTGGTGAAGGGGGAAAAATGCAAATTCCACCAACAGGCCATCTCCTTCCTAGGATACAGGATCAGTCCTCAGGGGGTGTTCATGGAAGGAGTGAAGATGGACGCCGTCAGGTCATGGCCAGTTCCCACCACCATCAAGGGCCTACAGAGCTTCCTGGGCTTCGACCTATTTCTACCGGCGTTTCATCACGTCCTTCAGCTCCATAGCCGCCCCGCTCACCTCTCTCCTTAAGGGTGGGCCTCAGAAGCTGACCTGGAACCCTGAGGCTGATGATGACTTCAAGAGGCTGAAGGAGAGGTTCACCACAGCGTACATCCTAAAACACCCAGATCCCTCTTGTCCTTTCATCCTGGAGGTGGACGCATCAGAGGAGGGCGTGGGTGCGACCCTCTCCCAGCGGCACGGTAAGCCAGAGAAAATGTATCCCTGTGCCTTTTTCTCAAAAAAGCTTACCCCCGCAGAGAGGAACTATGGAGTTGGAGACAGGGAGCTGTTGGCGGTGGTCCTCGCTCTGGAGGAATGGAGACACTGGCTGAAGGGCACAGTCCATCCATTCCGGATTCTTACTGACCACCGGAATTTGGAGCACATACGGGCAGCGAAACGGATGAACTCTCATCAAGCCTGGTGGGCCCAATTTCTTACTCGATTCAATTCATTCTGTCCTACCGCCCAGGATCCCAGAATGTGAAAGCTGACGCACTCTCCAGGATGCACCATACCAGATAAAGGAAGGATCTGGGGGGCCCTATCCTGCCCTCATCTCTCATCGTTGCACCTGTCGTTTGCTCAGGAGGACCCGGCGCCTGCCAACGCCCCTCCGGGGCGCGTGTATGTACCCACCAGTGTCCGGGACCGCCTGCTTATCTGACCCACCAGTGTCCCGCTATGTCAACTCCTGTTCCGTATGTGACCAAACGAAGACACCTCGGAATGCCCCGGCAGGCAAACTAGTTCCTCTCCCAGTGCCTCAGCGACCTTGGTTACACCTGTCCATAGACTTTGTCACCGACCTTCCACGTTCTGACGGCTTCACCACAGTCATGGTGGACGTAGATCGGTTCTCCAAATAATGCAATTTTTTGGCCACTAACTGGTCTGCCTTCTGCTCTCCAGGTTGCTGAGGTCCTGTTCCAACAGTTCTTCCGGCCTTATGGACTTCCGTAGGACATCGTCTCGGACCGTGGCCCCCAATTCACCTCCCGAGTGTGGAAGGCTTTCCTGGAGAAGATCGGCGCCACGGCCAGCCTCACTTCCGGGTATTGGCCTCAGTCTAATGGGCAGGTGGAGTGCATGAACCAGGAGCTGGGGAGGTTTCTTTGTTGCCACTGTCAGGACCGGCAGGGAGAGTGGGCGAGGTTTCTTCCCTGGGCAGAATATGCCCAGAACTCCCTCGTTCACTCCTCCACGGGGCTCACTATGTTGCCTTGGCCGTGTGTTTTCGGTCATTGTCATGCTGGAATACCCATCCACGACACATTTTCAATGCCCTGGCTGAGGGAAGAAGGTTCTCACCCAAGATTTGACGGTACATGGCCCCGTCCATCGTCCCTTTGAAGCACTTCCGGGTATAGGCCTCATTCTAATGGGCAGGTGGAGTGCATGAACCAGGAGCTGGGGAGGTTTCTTTGTTGCCACTGTCAGGACCGGCAGGGTGAGTGGGCGAGGTTTCTTCCCTGGGCAGAATATGCCCAGAACTCCCTCGTTCACTCCTCCACGGGGCTCACTCCCTTCCAGTGTGTCCTGGGGTACCAGCCGGCCCTGGCCCCTTGGACACTCAGCCAGACCGATGCGCCCGCTGTCGACAAGTGGTTCCACAGGGCCGGACAGGTCTGGGACGCCACCCATGTCCATCTCCAGAGAGCCATTCGTCGGCAGAACTCCCTCTCCGCCTGCCCTGCAAGAAACTGAGCTCCCGGTTTGTGGGGCCGTTTAAGGTCCTCCGGCAGATAAATGAGGTATCGTACCGGATGCTCCTTCCCCCTCACTACCGTGTCTCACCCACTTTTCATGTGTCTCTCCTCAGGCCGGTGGTTCCTGGTCCTCTGGCGGATGCCGTCCCCCGGGTATGCCTCCTCTGCCCCTGGACATTGACGGGAGTCTGGCGTATGCGGTGAGGGATCTGCTGGACTCCAGGTTCCGTGGGGGATGGCTCCATTACCTGGTGGACTGGGAGGGTTATGGTCCTGAGGAGAGGAGCTGGGTTCCGGCTGGGGATGTTCTGGACCCCAACCTAATTCGGGACTTCCACCGTCGCCGCCCTGACCGGCCCGTTCCTTGTCCTCCTGGCTGGGGGGGGTACTGTCTCCTCCCATTGCTCCCCCCCGGCGCTCTGATTCGCCGGTCTACTGAGCCACCGGTCTGAGCGCACCACCTCGGCAACACCGGAATGGAAACCCAACGCACCCTAATCACCTCCAGCGCACCTGCACCTCATCTCATCACTACCCCTATTTAGCCCTGGACTGTTCTGTAGGATGTTGTGTGATTGTTTTGCTTCGTGTCTTGTACTCTGTCTTTGTTCATTCTCTTTGTCATTGTTTGAGTAAACCTTGACCTTGTTAATTCCTGCGTCTGCGTCCTGCCTCTTCGTATCCTCAGTACTCGTCACAGTGGTGTGGTTTTCATATAAGCCCTTGGGCTTCCAACCACACCTGCACACAGCTTTTATTTTATAAATTTTTGTATTAGTTTTTATCTGTATTGTTGTTTATCACTTGTTTTCTTTTGGTGCAAATAAATTTAACTTAAATTGCACTATACAGTGAGGGAAAAAAGTATTTGATCCCCTGCTGATTTTGTACGTTTGCCCACTGACAAAGACATGATCAGTCTATAATTTTAATGGTAGGTTCATTTGAACAGTGAGAGACAGAATAACAACAACAAAATCCAGAAAAACGCATGTCAAAAATGTTATAAATTGATTTGCATTTTAATGAGAGAAATAAGTATTTGACCCCTCTGCAAAACATGACTTAGTACTTGGTGGCAAAACCCTTGTTGGCAATCACAGAGGTCAGACGTTTCTTGTAGTTGGCCACCAGGTTTGCACACATCTCAGGAGGGATTTTGCCCCACTCCTCTTTGCAGATCTTCTCCAAGTCATTAAGGTTTCGAGGCTGACGTTTGGCAACTCAAACCTTCAGCTCCTTCCACAGATTTTCTATGGGATTAAGGTCTGGAGACTGGCTAGGCCACTCCAGGACCTTAATGTGCTTCTTCTTGAGCCACTCCTTTGTTGCCTTGGCCATGTGTTTTCGGTCATTGTCATGCTGGAATACCCATCCACGACACATTTTCAATGCCCTGGCTGAGGAAAGGAGGTTCTCACCCAAGATTTGACGGTACATGGCCCCGTCCATCGTCCCTTTGAAGCAGTGAAGTTGTCCTGTCCCCTTAGCAGAAAAACACCCCCAAAGCATAATGTTTCCACCTCCATATTTGACGGTTGGGATGGTGTTCTTGGGGTCATAGGCATCTCATCTGACCACAACATTTTCACCCAGTTCTCCTCTGAATCATTCAGATGTTCATTGGCAAACTTCAGACGGCCCTGTATATGTGCTTTCTTGAGCAGGGGGACCTTGCAGGCGCTGCAGTATTTCAGTCCTTCACGTGTGTTACCAATTGTTTTCTTGGTGACTATGGTCCCAGCTGCCTTGAGATCATTGACAATATCCTCCCGTGTAGTTCTGGGCTGATTCCTCACCGTTCTCATGATCATTGCAACTCCACGAGGTGAGATCTTGCATGGAGCCACAGGCCAAGGGATATTGACAGTTATTTTGTGTTTCTTCCATTTGCGAATAATCACACCAACTGTTGTCACCTTCTCACCAAGCTGCTTGGTGATGGTCTTGTAGCCCATTCCAGCCTTGTGTAGGTCTACAATCTTGTCCCTAACATCCTTGGAGAGCTCTTTGGTCTTGGCCATGGTGGAGAGTTTGGAATCTGATTGATTGATTGCTTCTGTGGACAGGTGTCTTTTATACAGGTAACAAACTGAGATTCGGTGTGCTCCTAATCTCAGCTCGTTACCTGTATAAAAGACACCTGGGAGCCAGAAATCTTTCTGATTGAGAGGGGGTCAAATACTTATTTCCCTCATTAAAATGCAAATCAATGTATACAATTTTTGACATGCGTTTTTCTGTATTTCTTTGTTATTATTCTGTCTCTCACTGTTCAAATAAACCTACCATTAAAATTATAGACTGATAATTTCTTTGTCAGTGGGCAAACATACAAATCAGCAGGTGATCAAAACAGTTTTCCCTCACTGTACACCACATGAAAATACATTAATTTCAATGTGATTGAATATTCATATTTGGACATACAAAATTACCATAATTAGTAAACATTTGACATCAGTTCTTCTTTAACAATGCTTTCCTACTTATAAAAGCCATTGAAGCAGACCTAAAGTAATTTTTTAAATATTGTTGACATGAGTAAAAATGCTATGCAAATTACCATTCTAATATGGCATTGCTGTTATGACCTTCTTTTGAGTTCTCTACCGATTGGTAGAGATCTGTTATTTCCTAAATAAACATCCAGTTGTAAAAAAAAAAAAAAACTACTGGAAGTTCTTATTTTAGTTGTTAGTAATAGGAATTTAAGGTGTCATTTTTTCCAACATGTTTTTCAAGAAGGGCAGTTCCAAAAAAAAAAAAAAAACTGGTATTTATTTACTTATTTATATATATACAGTGGGGAAAAAAAGTATTTAGTCAGCCACCAATTGTGCAAGTTCTCCCACTTAAAAAGATGAGAGAGGCCTGTAATTTTCATCATAGGTACACGTCAACTATGACAGACAAAATGAGAAAAAAAATCCAGAATAACACATTGTAGGATTTTTTATGAATTTATTTGCAAATTATGGTGGAAAATAAGTATTTGGTCAATAACAAAAGTTTCTCAATACTTTGTTATACACACTTTATTGTCAATGACACAGGTCAAACGTTTTCTGTAAGTCTTCACAAGGTTTTCACACACTGTTGCTGGTATTTTGGCCCATTCCTCCATGCAGATCTCCTCTAGAGCAGTGATGTTTTGGGGCTGTCGCTGGGCAACACAGACTTTCAACTCCCTCCAAAGATTTTCTATGGGGTTGAGATCTGGAGACTGGCTAGGCCACTCCAGGACCTTGAAATGCTTCTTACGAAGCCACTCCTTCGTTGCCCGGGCGGTGTGTTTGGGATCATTGTCATGCTGAAAGACCCAGCCACGTTTCCTCTTCAATGCCCTTGCTGATGGAAGGAGGTTTTCACTCAAAATCTCACGATACATGACCCCATTCATTATTTTCTTTACACGGATCAGTCGTCCTGGTCCCTTTGCAGAAAAACAGCCCCAAAGCATGATGTTTCCACCCCCATGCTTCACAGTAGGTATGGTGTTCTTTGGATGCAACTCAGCATTCTTTGTCCTCCAAACACGACGAGTTAAGTTTTTACCAAAAAGTTATATTTTGGTTTCATCTGACCATATGACATTCTCCCAATCCTCTTCTGGATCATCCAAATGCACTCTAGCAAACTTCAGACGGGCCTGGACATCTACTGGCTTAAGCAGGGGGACACGTCTGGCACTGCAGGATTTGAGTCCCTGGCGGCGTAGTGTGTTACTGATGGTAGGCTTTGTTAATTTGGTCCCAGCTCTCTGCAGGTCATTCACTAGGTCCCCCCGTGTGGTTCTGGGATTTTTGCTCACCGTTCTTGTGATCATTTTGACCCCACGGGGTGAGATCTTGCGTGGAGCCCCAGATCAAGGGAGATTATCAGTGGTCTTGTATGTCTTCCATTTCCTAATAATTGCTCCCACAGTTGATTTCTTCAAACCAAGCTGCTTACCTATTGCAGATTCAGTCTTCCCAGCCTGGTGCAGGTCTACAATTTTGTTTCTGGTGTCCTTTGACAGCTCTTTGGTCTTGGCCATAGTGGAGTTTGGAGTGTGACTGTTTGAGGTTGTGGACAGGTGTCTTTTATACTGATAACAAGTTCAAACAGGTGCCATTAATACAGGTAACGAGTGGAGGACAGAGGAGCCTCTTAAAGAAGAAGTTACAGGTCTGTGAGAGCCAGAAATCTTGCTTGTTTGTAGGTGACCAAATACTTATTTTCCACCATAATTTGCAAATAAATTCATAAAAAATCCTACAATGTGATTTTCTGGAATTTTTTTTCTCAATTTGTCTGTCATATTTGACGTGTACCTATGATGAAAATTACAGGCCTCTCTCATCTTTTTAAGTGGGAGAACATGCACAATTGGTGGCTGACTAAATACTTTTTTTCCCCACTGTAATTCAACACACGCGCACACACACACTTACATGGGCACACTTGCAGACATGCTCTGCTTGTCTATAGTGTTGTGCCAACCAGCCACAGCCCCTCTGCCTCTATACCCTGTGACGTATTTACTCTACTCCCAGGTGGAGGAGCAACACCCTCAGGCTTCACACACACTACCACACAAATATCCTCAGCTCTGGGGGAAAGCAACAGTGTTGATCCGAGGATACTGCAGGTTGTACAGTAGTATAGTGTAGAGAGAGATTGTAGCTCCCACTGCCCACTCTGCTGTTACTGATGAGCTGAACACACACATGCACACACACACTCACCAGGGAATCTGTACAGAGAGTGTTCTGTCATCGATAGAGTGGAGAGAGATCACACTGTAAGTAAAAACATTTGTGTTAATCTAATGAGTGATATTTTTATATAATTTAAAAAGATACAATAGACAATATACCCTGTGGTGATGAACGGTATGACTGTTGGTTTCCATAGAGGCCTATTGTGTTTTCTCTCTAGTAGCAGAGTCAGTAGTTCAGTTATTCCAGTCTTAGTCACAGTGTTTTACTGGTTTACTGTTACTCTGTGTTGTGGGCGTCATGTCAGATGTGTAAACGGTGCCAAGACATATACCCGAGAGACAGTACTGTACACGCCATAGATGCAGATTATATAAATTATACAACAGAGTGGTGGAAGAGATCTCTACAGGTCAAAGCAGACTTTAAATTATCAGCATCTTTGCCATAGTGTCGATAAGATAAGAAATCTGCTGGACTGTATGTGTGTATAATTAACTCCTTGAGTAAAAGTATGAATTCTATGTACTATCTGTATTTAATACCCAGTCATTAATAGTTAGGCTGGCTAACAGTGATTTTTAACTCAGAAAATTCACTGTGAACCTAAGTATCTCTACAACTCCAGTGAATCATCAGAAACACCAGCCCAAAAATAATTAAAAGGTTATTGGGATTTCTGGGGAGATTGCCTTATCGATTTGTCTCCATAGCAGTCTGAGAACTGTTGAAGACACGCGCACACACTCCCATTGATGCCTTGTAGTGAGTGAGTGACTGGTGGTCTTTGAGTTGTAACCTGAGCATACATCTAATGGGTGGGGTCCATATGACTACAGCTCTGGCCCAGATGACTCAGCTCAATCACACATTCCCTAGTCAGCACCCTGATTCATCTTCACTGGAGACTTTAAAGAGGTAGTTCACACTAATGACTGAATAAATGTGTTGATAATACAACTGTTTCTTTACCCTGAAAGTTGTCTATGAGCCCATGTTTTAGTCTTGTTTGGTTGGCTACTGCCACCAGCTGATAGTAGCCAAGACAGAATGTTCATATAACCATTAGAACCTATATAGATCTGTGCAATCAACAGGTTTTGTAAGTCCATTTATTATACAAAATTGTATTTAACTACAGTATATAACTTCTCTCTGCTCTTCTACATGTCCTTTGATTCGAGGGAAGCAATGAATAAGCTGAGAGGGTTCAGGATAGTGTGACACTTGGGTGTGACATATTCCACAGAAGTCCATCCACTCCTCCTAACAACATGTGGTTGTGCATCATAACTGCTGTGTTTCTGCTCCCTACACCCATCTTGTACATGCTAATTAATAGTAATGTACAGTAGCCTACTGTAATTGTCTCAATGAGCAGGGTGAGCTCATTTACTCCTGCCGTGCCGTAGAGACTAGTTAAAGGTGCTGACAGTGGCTCATGCCTCTATGAGCCTGCTCTAACACACACACACGGACGGGGCTCCAGCCCATTAGGTAAAAATAGATCTCTCACAGCTGCCCTGTCGAGAGAGAGAGAGAGAGAGAGAGAGAGAGAGAGAGAGAGAGAGAGAGAGAGAGAGAGAGAGAGAGAGAGAGAGAGAGAGAGAGAGAGAGAGAGAGAGAGAGAGAGAGAGAGAGAGAGAGAGAGAGACAGAGACAGAGACAGAGACAGAGACAGAGACAGAGACAGAGAGAGAGATAGTAATTTGTTCAGCGTTCCAGTTTGATGCATTAGTGAATGTGCAGGGTTGCAACATGTTCTGTTAGGTTTAGTCAAAGGAATAGGGCTCCACTAGCTGACCACTACCACAGAGAGGTTAACACAACTACTATGCTACTGGCCAACCATATCCCATAAAACATAATATAGCTCAAGACACATTTACAGTTTACATTTACATTTTAAATTTTATCCAGGGCAACTTACAGTTAGTGCATGAATCTTAAGATAGCTAGGTGGTACAACCACATATCACAGGCATAGAAAGTGTGGGGGGGGGGTCAAGTTCAAGTGCTGGTTAATTATTATTTTTTTAATTGGGGGGCGGGACATATCTAGGACAAAGTCTAGCTCAGGTAGCTGAAATCCCAGGAAGTGTGGCCATCATCAGCCTTCATTCAACATTAAACAGCAAGGCAGAAAGCATGGAGTCACTTATGTCTATTTCCTCTCTTTACACCTCTTCACACACAGCGTGATAGGGTCAATGAACACAGGCGTAATTGAGCCTCCGGACCGCTCCTCTAAAACCTGCTACCAGTTTCCTC
>NC_139996.1:27928752-28006232 GCF_964263955.1 Coregonus lavaretus | reverse complement strand
GCACATAACTCCCATTCTTACAACTATTTAAGAATAATTAGTCATGGTGTAATTATGAAAGTATGCATACATCTGTAAATTGATGACATATATATTTTGATACTGGCCTATCTACTGGACATTAGAATAAAGGATAAACACATAAATATAAACATTCATACACCCACTCTCTCATACTCAGCCCTCTAGATAGAGATGGCAGGCACCCCGTGAAGGCCTCACTTCACATCCTACAGACTGTTCGGACTGGTTTCCCAGACCCAGATTAGACAATAGTCATTGAATACAGTAAGCTTCTTTTTAGTCCAGGAGTAACCGGGAGGCTTGAGAATTTATTATGGACAGTGAAAAAGTAAGTCATTTGATAAAGTTCTCTAAAAGGTGATGTAAAAACAAACTTTGAAAACTGCTTGCTGTCTGAACGGCATAGCAGATATTTTAATCTGTGTAATGAGTCATGCTCTTCAGAAGGGAGTAGTTAAGATAAAATTAATGAACGTAGCTATAATTAAAGATATGATGAATGGTTCTTGTCTGATACTCTCATTAACACAGCGCTGCCTGCTCATTCCTGCTGCTCTTATCTCATTTTACAACAGATGGTTGGCTGCTGTTTAAAAGTGGTTTTAAACAGCAGTTTTATTACAGATAGATTGACATTGACAGGAACAATAGTTATTATAGTTTTAAATGTTATTAGTACTCTTAAAGGATGGCATTTACTCTCAAAGCAGACTAGTTAATGACTTTCTAGTCTAAGGTATTCTTCATCAAGTCTTTGTTAGTTGAAGTCATAGTTGAGTCTTTATAGGGGGCGGGTTCACTGGGGTGGGCCTTTTCCCCCTAAGGTGGTGTTGAGGTAGACAGGGGGATGCGGGGGGATGCGGGGGGTGCCCATGCTGAAGTGATGGGATGGAGGTGGGTTGACAGCGTACCATATAGTGGTGGGGTGGGGTCCTCACAGACCACAAAAATAAAGCCTAGGGGGGCCCATTATGTTTTCTTTCATTCAGACCTGTTACTGTTACTGACTGAGGAAGCTGTAAGTGTATCATTAAATCCCAACCCTCCCAGTTATAGGGCAGACTTCGATCCTACAGGGAGTTCTGGGGGCAGTAAAATACCATAGGAGAATGGTCACCGGTAGGACAAAGTACTGTAGGAACATTAGTTGGGCACAGGTTTTGTCCAAACAAATTCTTATGGTTTTAACTTCAAATTAATTAGCTTTTTACATTTTAAGTCTTTCATTGGTGCTTTGCATATCCACCTCAAGAGTAACAGTGAACATACAAGTCAACAGTGGTTGTTTGCGTGACAATTCTTAATGAGGTTTGGATCTAGGCTCAATTCACAATTTCCAGCAGGCATGTTCAGGCCCACCTCAGAAAGGTAGCTAAGGTCCCATCGCGTGCCTAGAACACACAAACGCACACCACAACCACTGTCTTGGCAGGGGTGTGATCCCAAGCAGTGCTTGTCAGGTGGTCGCTCAGTGTCCTGTCCCATTTAAGCCTGTCTCAGACTAGAACTAGACGATGGGGGATAGGACAACGATAGCTTACAGTATCTCCATGTCTTCTTCTTCCTGGAGTCTAAGTGAGTAGAAACCTTGACTACCAATGTTTTGAGATTCAGGTGAAGTAATATGGTGATTGATTTTGAACATTTAAAGCTCAGCTGAAGGCAATAAAGAACATATCTGGTAGAAAAGGGCCTATGTGACATCTATATTAGTCAAAAACATTTATTATAGTCTTAAAATTGACTATAAAGTGTAAAGAGGATAATTTTGGTCATAAAGTCAGTCTTGTCCAAAACAGAGTTTTGTAAGTGAGTTCATCATTACTTACTCGAGGGTTGGATTTTGATTTCGACAATGCTGCGGTGATTGCTTCCATCCAATCCTACCATAAAACACACAGACAGTGAGACAGGCTGCACAGCGGCGCAGCAGATCGAACTTTGTTTACATAAGACAACATGACGCACACTTTTTTAACTTGAGAAATACTGCACCAAACACCTTAGCTAGATGTAAAATTGCATGACTAAAACCTCGTCAAAAAAGTCTAAATTAATTACAGATTTCTTGAGTTATCTTAGATTCATTCTGACTATTTTGAGGAAGTGATACTGGCTTTGTTCCTATGGTGTCTCATGGGGACAAACATCAGTAACTGCCACATTGAACCTCACCCCAAAGACTGAAATCTTGTTTCTCTTAATGAGCAACAGAGAAACACATGCGGAATCGGTGCGTTCAGTCGCTCTTTAAAGATTTCGAGGAAGTCTATTTACAATGGGAGCTAAATGCTTGCCTGATAACTCACTCTATCGATCGCTCCATACGAGAAGAAGCGCTAGTTTGCGTGGCGTTTGGCCAGAGCGATGTGGCTGGTTAGTCAGGCAATCCAAACGTAACTCCTCCGAACGAATGAAACTGAATAAGAACAGTTGGCTCCCATGAAGACTTCTAGGTCTCTTTTATGGCATAATTCATTTCCATAAATGAGTGTATTTTGTTGGACAAGTTCAGCGAGTCTCTCCTCCCATTCGGTGCCTACTGAACCTGAGCCTGTCCTGCAGACTCTGTCATCTGAGCCATACACAGTACAGAGCAGACAGAATGAGACTGGGACAGTAAACAGCTCTCACAATCTGAGGACAACACTACAGTAACACAACCTCCACAATACATTATGCAACAGCACAGTAGGCAGGGCAGACTAGCCTCTACCCACCCCCAATACCTACCACACAGCATGGGCCAGGAGAAGGGGGTAGGGCTGGAGCACTGGAGTTTTGCTGAACATTGTTTTCTCTTTACTAGCCAAGTTTTTTTGCAAAAACTGAGTCAGAAATCGGAGATAAATTAAATATAATATATAGATTTCACAGAACAATCTAAAGTATCATAATGCATTATGTAACTCAGTGCCAAACTTTGGACCAGAAATTCTAAATGTTTAAGATGTGTAAAAGGGAGAGAGAGTGCTTTGTTTATTTTGTTTGTGAATGAGACAGCATTACATCAAACAAAACCATGTCTCTGGTAAATGAACAGAGAGAGTAGAGTAGATGAAATGGGGGAAAGCTTGATCCTTTTGTTGAGTGTGAGGGGCAGCAGTGCCAGTTTGTGCCCCTGCTTCCAAACAGTGTCCCCCTTCAATTTTTGTTCATGTCACCCAGCTAAGCTCCCAGCCATGCCCACTCCCCTCTCACTCCTGCCTGACCTTCAGTGTTCTATGGGCAGAGGACCGCCAGGGAGGAGAAGAGAGTCAGAGGAGCTGGAGAGCGAGAGAAAGAGGACCCAGTGAAGGGAAAGGGAGAACGAGAGTGGCAAAGGATATGAAGAATGTAGAGGGCATTTGGTAAAAAGCAGGTAAGCAGAACAATGCAGTAATACCACTACTAAATGAGAGACCACTTCCCTTGTCAGTCACTGGCAGTGATTTGTTCTGGGTTTAGGGTTGGCAAATGGGACAGTGTTGCAGTTGGACAGTAACTCTGCTGTGTGCCTGGGGCTTGGCAGAGAGAGAAGCCTGGCTAATGTAGCGTGAGTTACTGTGCACAGAGGGTAGGAGTTTCTGGGCATGAGCTTCTGCTTGAAAGGACAGCTGGGCCCCTCTCCTGCATATACACAATACTGGTTCTTCTTAGCTCTTTCTCCTCTCCTCTCATCTCCTTTCTTCTCCTCTCCTCTCTTCCCAATCTGTTTTCACAGCGCCTGAATTCTCCCCTCTCATGCTTCACCCCATCATGGTGAAAGTGGCTGTGGTTATCAGCTCTTTTATCAGAAAAGGAGAGTTGGTTCTGTGTTTATCTTCTCCCTACAGGTAACAGCTTTTCTCACCAAGCCATAATTCCAAGCAGTTAGTGATACTCCAGCTAAGGGGGCTATACCATAAAAATAACAGCCCTTCATTCTCTACAGCTAGATTTTTTTTGGTGCTTTTTCTGTTTTTCGGGATCTCTAACTCCTGCTAAACAGTGAATATCTCATATTAACATACAGGAATTTGGGCTGTCTGCATGCAATAACCATAAACATACAAACCTTAGAATATGCTATTTTTATAAATATTGAATTACAGTTCAGAAAATGTAATATGCTTATGAATATAGGTTTGACCACTAATTCATAGACATACGTAAGCACATAATTTGTTAACACATGACATGGCTCTTAGACAATGCTCTACAGAGCAAGGCTAACTAAAATAGATACCTCAAATGTGACTTAACCCACAATCAAATTACTCTATAATGCTGAAATTGCAATGGTCAAAAGAAACCATGAAAACGCTGTTATGTCTCCTTGGTTTTACAGCCGCACCTGGTAGACACAGATAGCAGTAAAAGTTTGTTCACCAGCTGAGGTTGTCAATACCTGCATATAACAACATACACCTGTGTAAAGAGCAGGAAGAGAGAGTATCCTGTATGGGTGCCTGTGTTTCCTGCCGACGGACCAATTAGTTTGAGACTGGCTCTGTGTGTTTATCAACCTCCCTGATACAAAAATGAACTGTGTTTGTACTAGCAGCATGAAGTGAAACATGAAAGCATGGTAGTTGTTTACAATGTATTATGATGGTCTGTGTCCCACCATTTTTCAGGCAAAGTGACCAAAACCTTAGTAATTTATGGTACTTTCATAATGCAACATTGACTACTCGCTCTGCAATGGCAAAGCGTAGGCCTAGTACCCTCTTAAACCCCTTTAGCTCATAGTGAAAAACCACAACACACATGGTCTGGTAGTGTACTATACCATCTTAAACCTTGGGACCTGGATAGGGTATGGTGAGAAGAATGAAGGGAGTCTGAAACCTTGAAGATTTAAAATAGTTAGTTTATCTGGTGCTTCCCTCTTCATGTCACGTTTTATAATGATTAGAAGATAGGCGCAGCAATACGTAATTGGGGTTTTATTTTCTCCATCCAACACAAGGTACGTCATGAACAAAGACGGGGACGAAGCCCAAAACAAACACGTATATATATTGGACATGGGACAATAATCGACAAGGACAATGGGGAACAGGGGGCACATATATACACATACGAATCAGGGGGAATGGGAACCAGGTGTTCGTAATGAGACAAGACAGTCCGGGGTTGGTGGTAATGAACCAGATCAGTGACGCCTAGAAGGCCGGTGACGTAGACCTCCGGAGCTGGTGAACGGAATGAGCAGCAGTACCGGGGGGATCCGTGACACTTCAATACAGTTTTCAGTTGGCTCTTTCTCATTCAACTGACTCGGCTACTCTTATACAATTCTAAATAGCCAACATACAACAACAAAAAACAATTTGTAAAAAGGTATTAATTATAATCTTATCTCATACATTTTCAACATGTAATTCTCAACATGTCCCTAAAAACAACAAATTACAATGTTTCCCTTTGTTTACAGTGTGTGAACGCTCCTTGGTCCTGTCGCCATGACAAAAAAACAGGCTAGCTTGACTGTAGCTAACTTTGCCGAAATTAATTATACTATCAAAACATCATCAGGAAATATCAACAATTATATCATTACACTCCTTTTAACTTGGTGTTTCATATTCTATGCGTTATAACTCACTCACTGTGATGATAAAGTTTAAAATATTTTGCTTATCTGGCACTTCTCTTCAGTTTTCATTTGGCTTGGCTCTTTCATTCAACTGACATACGGACTAGGAAGGCTAGTGCAAGAGCCACTGTAGAGTGAGTGCGCGTGAAGCAACCAGTAGAGCGAGCAGCTCCCTCTGCGGGCCAAAACAAGCGCAACACCCCTTGACTATAAATACTGTAAATTATTACAAAATTACAAAGATTACGCTACAAAAGTATGTGGACACCCCTTCAAATTAGTGGATTCTGCTATTTCAGCCACACCCGTTGCTGACAGGTGCATAAAACTGAGCACACAGCCATTCAATCTCAGACAAACATTGGCAGTAGAATGGCCTTACTGAAGAGCTCCGTGACTTTCAACATGGCACCGTCATAGGATGCCACCTTTCCAAGAAGTCAGTTCATAAAATTTATGCCCTGCTAGACCTGCACCGCTCAATTGTAAGTGCTGTTATTGTGAAGTGGAAACATCTAGGAGCAACAACGGCTCAGCCGCGAAGTGGTAGACCACACAATAAGTGGTAGGCCACACAAGCTCACAGAACGGGACTGTCCTCGGTTGCAACACTCACTACCAAGTTCCAAACTGCCTCTGGAAGCAATGTCAGCACAATAACTGTTAGTCGGGAGCTTCATGAAATGGGTTTCTATGGCCGAGCAGCCGCAAACAAGCAGCCGCAAAACAATTATGTGCTTCCAACTTTGAGGCAACAGTTTGGGGAAGGCCCTTTCCTATTTCAGCATGACAATGCCCCCGTGCACAAAGCGAGGTCCATACAGAAATGGTTTGTCAAGATCGGTGTGGAAGAACTTGACTGGCCTGTACAGAGCCCTGACTTCAACCCCATCGAACAACTTTGGGATGAATTGGAACGTCGACTGCGAGCCAGGCTTAATCGCCCAAAATCAGTGCCTGACCTCACTAATGCTCTTGTGGCTAAATGGAAGTCCCCGCAGCAATGTTCCAACATCTAGTGGAAAGCCTTCCCAGAAGAGTGGAGGCTGTTATAGCAGGAAAGGGGGGACCAACTCCATATTAATGCCCATGATTTTGGAATGAGATATTTAGGTACAATGGCAGTACCATGGTATTACCATCATACTTCAAAGCTAAAACCATGGTCCAGTTCCATGATTCAGACTATACCATGGTATAAGTGAAAGTACGGTAGTAGTACCATGGTATGAATGAAAGTACCATAGTAGTACCATGGTACATTTTTGTAAGGGATATGAAGCCAAAGTCATAATAAATTACAGGCTAGATAAATAAAGTTGAAATATTATTAGAATTTGAGCATGTTTGTAAGCTAGCTAGCTAGCTAACTTAGCTAGCTAAACTGAAAAAGCTAGGCTACTTTAATTCACCACTTTATAAGCTTGACAGCCAACTCTTTTAAATAAACATTATTTTGTGTTATGGGATATGCCAAATAGAGTTACAGACCCAGCCTGACATTGGCAATTAGCTAATTGTTACTTTTATTTCAGTATTTCAGTGTGGAGTCAATTGAGGGGACTATTTTCATGAAGCCATTAGAAGACTGTTGCTGACTAAGAGGAGGTATGTATAAATTATTTATAATAAATTATGTACCATAAGTCTTGGTGATATTAAAGCGTAGTTAATCATTACATTACTTTTAACACACTATTTATGTTTTGCTCAGTCTGGCAGTAACCCAGAACTATCAGAGGCAGAGGATCGCTCTTTCAGCTGCTGCTGACAATAACTGCATGTAAGTTGTTCTTCTACATCACAATAATGATTTGTCTGTGTAGCAGTTTGTCTTCATTTTGGCAGATTAACATTTTGAGTCTTAACTCATGTTTTTGCTCCTTTTTTCTTCTTCTCTGGAACCAGTCAGGCAACAACCCATACTATACTGGTGGTAGGTAGCCCATCGGCTATGGACTTGGACCTGTGGCAGGAGTTGGACCTATGGCGGAAAGATGACAGGTTTGAATCCTGGGCCGGGCGCTGTGGGAAAAAACAGGTGGAATTGATCTGACAACTGGAGTGCTTCTGGGTTCACATCCTCAAAACATTCCCCTACTGTTGGGCCCTTGAGCAAGGCCCTTAACCCCACAACATGCTCTCCATCCAGGTGCGCTGCACTGCAGCATGAACTTGTATCTGTGAGGTCTGCTGTTTGGGGGGGGTTGAAAATGGAGCAGAAGACACCTTTTTGTTGTTCATAACTAATTGACAGAGTTGTATTGTGTTGTATTATAAATGTCAGTCAGAGTTGACATGGGCCATCATTTAAACAAAGAGATGCCTCCCTGGCCTCCAGGGCACATTTCCAAACACTGTTTGCATATAATGACAATAAATTATAAAAGCTATGCTGGTATTCTCTTGTCCATTATTTAATTGATTATGAATTACTATTCTTAGCTAAATAGTAGTAGCCATAATTCATAAATGGCACCCATGCAGGGTTCTATATGGAACCATTTTGGTTCAGTGAATAGTCTGATCAAAGAACCCTATAAAAGGGTGCTATATAGAACTTTTAGGGGTTCCATATATGAAGCAAGTGATAGAACCCTTTTTGGTTCTATAAGGAACCTTTTTTTTAAGAGTGTACAAAAAAAGTCCTTACCAAAGGCAAATGTTGCTTTTGGGCTTGTAGTGAACCATGTTCCTCCCAGTGTTTCCTAAGTGACCTGTCTCTCTGAGAGCCTGTTGGCCTGATGAAAGGCTGTTCTCTGAGGTCAAACGTGTTAAGAGATGTTCAGCTGTAGACAGGGATAACTCAACACTCTCAACACTAACACTAACTAATGATCCTGTCCCCTGTCCTCTCTGTCGAATGGATGGGCTTGTGTCCCTCTCTCGCTCCTCTCCTCTATAGCTCCAGCTATAGGTGATTTAGTATGGACAGCTATGACCAGTCTATAGGACCAAGCTCAGTGGAGATTGGCAGGTCTGTGTATGTCAGTGTTTTGTGAGGAGGTGTATATCGGGGAGGAGGGGAGTAAAACCCACTGATCCTTTATGTTTGACCTCAGCTTAACATTACAGACAACTGGTAAAGAACAGAACCGATTGATTGTGTGTGTATGTGCGTGTGTGTCTGCTCAGACACTGATAAAGGGTGTGTATTGTCTGGACTGGTCCTCTTATTCAGCTGCAGTGAAAGCCATAGAGATAACCATCAGGTATATTGATCTGTATTCTGCTAAAGGGCCAGGGGAGAAAGATTATTCATCTCAGACAGTAATTGTCCATGGCCCATGAACCCTACTAATTATGTTTGTAGAACAGCATCCACACTTTCACCATTATATCATTAATGCAGTGGCAAGGATACTTCACCTGATGATTCATTTGTGTTAGCTTTCCAAGCTAATGCCTAGGCTTTAGCTCAGCAGGCTACCACAGTCTAATGGCACGAAGGAAAGGAGGAAGGAAGGATGCAATGATTTTCAAACTGTTCAAATAAGACCTCATAAGTTTGCCTGCATTTCAGCTTTTCCAAATGAATTCTAAAACAATTGGACATCGGGCTTAACCCCCTGTGACACATGGAGCCCCCCTCTGCCCTGATCAAAGGGACAGCGGGGGTACTGTATTAACCCCCTATGGATGTTTAATGATTCACCCCCCCCTAACCTCTGACCCCCTGCCTCCTGCCTGTCTCCTCTGGTCCTTCATGCTGATTGAATTGCAGATGTTGTTGAATGTGTTGTTAATTTGTCTAATGGATGGTCATCTCAGACTTTCTTTCTGTCTCTCTCTCTCTCTCTCTCTCTCTCTCTCTCTCTCTCTCTCTCTCTCTCTCTCTCTCTCTCTCTCTCTCTCTTTCTCATGAACAGACATGTTCTTGTTCTGGACTAATTCAAGCCATGTAAGACCACTCACTCTAAAATATGAGGATTATTATTTCTACTTACTCTGTAGGAGTTGGCAGAACACTTCACTGAACAGAGAACGATGTGACTGTTTTAAGAATAGTGTGTATCCTGAGGAATGTTAAAAGTGTTCTGTTTGAAGGAGGTGAAACAGTAGCGTCTGTGTTTCACTAACCACTCTGCTTTGGGCACTGCCCACAAAGAGAGAAGGAGGAGGCCAGAGCCAGTGCCATTTTAGCTGTGGAGAAGTTATTGTTATGTCTACTGCTAGGAGGTGTACCATTACTAGCTAGGCTATGGGTTAGTCCCACTCTCCCTTTCTTTGTTCTTCTCCCCCACTCTCTCTTTCATCCTCTGACTTAGTGTAATCCTTTAGGTGGCTCCAGCATGAAAGGAGAGAGAGAGAGAGAGAGAGAGAGAGAGAGAGAGAGAGAGAGAGAGAGAGAGAAGAGAGAGAGAGAGAGAGAGAGAGAGAGAGAGAGAGAGAGAGAGAGAGAGAGAGAGAGAGAGAGAGAGAGAAAGAGTGGGGGGAAGGAGGTGGAGTGAGGGTATGTGGATTTGTTCAGTGAGTCTTGTTGAACCGTGAGCCAGTGCATGTGTGTGTGATGTCTAGACCCTTGTCACTGTGGACTGACGTAGGCCTGACCACTGAGTAAATAAACAGGACTAGTTATGGGTTTCAGATATGTTTTTACTAATAATATGTACATGTATCAATTTTTAAGAGCACACACTATTTGGTATTTTTCCGGACACAAAACTACAGGAACATACAGTGCCTTGCAAAATTATTCATCTCCCTTGGCGTTTTTCCTATTTTGTTGCATTACAACCACAATAGTTCAAATTGGTGAAGTGAAATTTAAAAAATAACGGAAAAGTGGTGCGTGCATATGTATTCACCCCCTTTGCTATGAAGCCCCTAAATAAGATCTGGTGCAACCAATTACCTTCAGAAGTCACATAATTAGTTAAATAAGGTCCACCTGTGTGCAATCTAAGTGTCACAAGTGTCAAATGATCTGTCACATGATCTCAGTATATATACACCTGTTGTGAAAGGCCCCAGAGTCTGCAACAACACTAAGCAAGGGGCATCACCAAGTAAGCAGCACCATGAAGACCAAGGAGCTCTCCAAACATGTCAGGGACAAAGTTATGGAGAAGTTCAGATCAGGGTTGGGTTATAAAAAAATATCTGAAACTTTGAACATCCCACGGACCACCATTATGTCCATTATTAAAATATTGAAAGAATATGGCACCACAACAAACCTGCCAAGAGAGGGCCGCCCACCAAAACTCACAGACCACGCAAGGAGGGCATTAATCAGAGAGGCAACAAAGAGACCAAAGATAACCCTGAAGGAGCTGCAAAGCTCCACAGCGGAGATTGGAGTATCTGTCCATAGGACCACTTTAAGACGTACACACCACAGAGCTGGGCTTTACGGAAGAGTGGCCAGAAAAAAAGCCATTGCTTAAAGAAAAAAATAAGCAAACACATTTGGTGTTCGCCAAAAGCCATGTGGGAGACTCCCCAAACATATGGAAGAAGGTACTCTGGTCAGATGGGACTAAAATTGAGCTTTTTGGCCATCAAGGAAAGCTCTATGTCTGGCGCAAACCCAACACCTTTCATCACCCCGAGAACACCATCCCCACAGTGATGCATGGTGGTGGCAGCATCATGCTGTGGGGATGTTTTTCAGTGGCAGAGACTGGGAAACAGGTCAGAATTGAAGGAATGGATGGGATGGCGCTAAATAAAGGGACATTCTTGAGGGAAACTGTTTCAGTCTTCCAGAGATTTGAGACTAGGACAGAGGTTCACCTTCCAGCAACACAATGACCCTACGCATACTGCTAAAGCAACACTTGAGTGGTCTAAGGGGAAACATTTAACTGTCTTGGAATGGCATAGTCAAAGCCCAGACCTCAATCCAATTGAGAATCTGTGGTATGACTTAAAGATTGCTGTACACCAGCGGAACCCATCCAACTTGAAGGAGCTGGAGCAGTTTTGCCTTGAAGAATGGGCAAAAATCCCAGTGGCTAGATGTGCCAAGCTTATAGAGACATACCCCAAGAGACTTGCAACTGTAATTACTGCAAAAGGTGGCTCTACAATGTATTGGGGGGGAAAGTTATGCACACTCAATTGCATCTTCAACGTGGTAGGCATGTTGTGTAAATCAAATGATACAAACCCCCAAAAAAATCTATTTTAATTCCAGGTTGTAAGGCAACAAAATAGGAAAAATGCCAAGGGGGGTGAATACTTTCGCAAGCCACTGTACACACACAGACACGCACACACACACACACACACACTGCTTTTATTGTAGTGAAAGTTGAGCAGCAACAGAAACCTCAGTTTGCTAGCAGAGGTGTTTTATTCATAAGTGATTTATTACTTACAGTTCAGTAAATCTATCTGTAAAACTGTTCCGCTTTTACAAAGCTCATAAAAATATACATTACGTGTGATAGATGTCTGGGTTAATAATCACATACATTTTCACATACACAACGTCCAGGATGGAAAAAGTTATCCAGTGATTGAGGGTGAGGTAGCAGAGGCAGTATTTCAGCTGTGAGTGACATCACGTTACTGTTTTTTTATTTATTTTTTATTTCACCTTTATTTAACCAGGTAAGCCAGTTGAGAACAAGTTCTCATTTACAACTGCGACCTGGCCAAGATAAAGCAAAGCAGTGCGATAAAAACAACACAGAGTTACATATGGGGTAAAAAACATAAAGTCAAAAATACAACAGAAAATATATATACAGTGTGTGCAAATGTAGCAAGTTATGGAGGTAAGGCAATAAATAGGCTATAGTGCAAAATAATTACAATAGTATTAACACTGGAATGCTAGATGTGCAAGAGATTATGTGCAAATAGAGATACTGGGGTGCAAAAGAGCAAAATAAATAACAATATAGGGATGAGGTAGTTGGGTGGGCTAATTTCAGATGGGCTGTGTACAGGTGCAGTGATCGGTAAGGTGCTCTGACAACTGATGCTTAAAGTTAGTGAGGGATATAAGAGTCTCCAGCTTCAGAGATTTTTGCAATTCGTTCCAGTCATTGGCAGCAGAGAACTGGAAGGAATGGCGGCCAAAGGAGGTGTTGGCTTTGGGAATGACCAGTGAGATATACCTGCTGGAGCGCTACTGTTGTCTCTCTTGCTGAAATATTTTGTCATTTACACTACTTCAGAACAACAGCAATGCACAATGCTGTGAAAGTTGAGTGATATACATACATATACAGCAATACATACAATATAAAAGATACACTATATATATATGAAGTCTGTCTTTAGCGTCAAAGGGGGGTTCTGTGTGTGTAGAAAATAAAACAGTGGTGTGTGAATTCCCAGGCATGGTGAATACATTAGAGAACAGCTGCAATGCCCCCACGCCTTCTCAGAATCATAATCAGATTGTTCATGTATGTATTAGACATTAGCAATGAACAATTAATCAATGTAGATAGGCATGAATCAGAGTTTTTACTGAACGGAAATGCTGACAGCTGTGCCATACAGGTTGCAAAATGTTCAATGTACCGATTCCATGTTACATGGTGTATGAACTGATACACAAAACAAGGTTTTTCAATTTAAATGATTACATAAAATTCTTGCTACCAACAGAATGTTACATACGTACTGTATATATATATATATATATATATATATATATATATATATATATATATATATATATATATATATATATATATATATATATATATATATACACAGTACCAGTCAAAAGTTTGGACACACCTACTCATTCCAGGGTTTTTCTATATTTCTATTATTTTCTACATTGTAGAAAAATAGTGAAGACATTAAAGCTATGAAATAACACATATGGATTCATTCTCTCAACCAGCTTCATGAAGTAGTCACCTGGAATGCATTTCAATTAACAGGTGTGCCTTCTTAAAAGTTAATTTGTGGAATCAGTTGTGTTGTGACAAGGTAGGGGTGTTATACAGAAGATAGCCCTATTTGGTAAAAGACCAAGTCCATATTATGGCAGGAACAGCTCAAATAAGCAAAGAGAAACGACAGTCCATCAATACTTTAAGACATGAAGGTCAGTCAATACGGAACATTTCAAGAACTTTGAAAGTTTCTTCAAGTGCAGTCGCAAAAACCATCAAGCACTATGATGAAACTGGCTCTTATGAGGACCGCCACAGGAAAGGAGGACCCAGAGTTACCTCTGCTGCAGAGGAACGTTTTATTTGAGATAACAGCCTCAAAAATTGCAGCCCAAATAAATGCTTCACAGAGTTCAAGTAACCGACACATCTCAACATCAACTGTTCAGAGGAGACTGCGTGAATCAGGCCTTCATGGTCGAATTGCTGCAAAGCAACCACTACTAAAGGACACCAATAAGGGGGGTAGATCAGCTTTAATATTGCAGATAGATTGTAACTTCCATCAATGTAATTGTCTGCATCACTTCCAATCCCCCATATGTTTTTTTTCTCTCGCAAATATATATATATATATATATATATATACATACATACATACATACATATATACATACATACATATATACACATACATATACATATCCTTAAAAATATAAATATTTCCCTTTATTACTTTCCAACCCCACCAACCCTTCCCTAATTGGAGTAAACTAGTGAACAACAATGCTTAGGCCTCTACTTCCATCTTATACATACTATATACATTTTATGGACACAGCCAATTTTACAATAATTATATTTTGTTTGTCTTTACTCCTGAACTTCCTCTACCCTCAACCTCTCCAATCATTTTCATGATGTCCATCCGGTTTGCTTCTATATGCCATATCTTTCTAACTGTGCTCCTTCACAAAAGCTCTCAACCTACAACCTATATACTTATTATGGACACAGTATGCTTACATTATTAGTTATCTTGTTGTTATTAGTTGTTGTTAGTTGTTATTAGTCCCAACCTTCAGCTCCATTCAACACCACCCATCTATCTCTTAACACCATCCATATTGGATTTCTATTTACCATATATTTTTCAACTGTACTGTGATGCTTTACAAAAGTTCTGAACCTTTCTATTCTCATTGTTTCTACAGATTGTAAATTGAAAATAAACATTTTTGCTAAAAGTATTATTACATTATAGATCGATTGACTATGACTCTTCAGATCACCCAGTAATGCTATCTGCAGGGTTAGCTCCAGGTAAATATTGCAATCCTTTAGCCATTCCTGGACCTGTGTCCAAAAACAAGCTACAAATAGACAGTACCAAAACACATTATCTAATGATTCTGTCTCTTCACAGCAAAATCTGCAGAGCTGGGAAGAGACTTGCTTGGGCCAAGAAAGACAAGCAATGGACATTAGACCGGTGGAAATCTGTCCTTTGGTCTGATGAGTTCAAATTTGAGATTTTTGGTTCCAACCGCCGTGACTTTGTGAGACGCAGAGTAGGTGAACGGATGAGCTCAGCATGTGTGGTTCCCCCCGTGAAGCATGGAGGAGGAGGTGTGATGCTGTGGGGGTGCTTTGCTGGTGACACTGTCAGTGATTTATTTAGAATTCAAGGCACACTTAACCAGCATGGCTACCCCATCATTCTGCAGAAACACGCCATCCCATCTGGTTTGCGCTTAGTGGGACTTACATTTGTTTTTCAACAGGACAATGACCCAACACACCTCCAGGCTGTGTAAGGGCTATTTGATCAAGAAGGAGTGTGATGGAGTGGTACATCAGATGACCTGGCCTCCACAATCACCCGACCTCAACCAAATTGAGATGGTTTGGAATGATAAGGACCGCAGAGTGAAGGAAAAGTGCTCAGCATATGTGGGAACTCCCTCAAGACTGAGGGAAAAGCATTCCAGGTGAAGCATGTGTGGGAACTCCCTCAAGACTGTTGGAAAAGCATCCCCCGTGAAGCATGGAGGAGGAGGTGTTATGGTGTGGGGGTGCTTTGCTGGTGACACTGTCAGTGATTTATTTAGAATTCAAGGCACACTTAACCAGCATGGCTACCCCATCATTCTGCAGAAACACGCCATCCCATCTGGTTTGCGCTTAGTGGGACTATTATTTGTTTTTCAACAGGACAATGACCCAACACACCTCCAGGCTGAGTAAGGGCTATTATATCAAGAAGGAGTGTGATGGAGTGGTACATCAGATGACCTGGCCTCCACAATCACCCGACCTCAACCAAATTGAGATGGTTTGGGATGATTTGGACCGCAGAGTGAAGGAAAAGTGCTCAGCATATGTGGGAACTCCCTCAAGAATGTTGGAAAAGCATTCCAGGTGAAGCTGGTTGAGAGAATGCCAAGAGTGTGCAAAGCTGTAATCAAGGCAAAGAGTGCTATTTAAAGAATTGAAAATTGAAAATATATTTCTATTTGTTTAACACTTTTTTGGTTACTACATGATTCCATATGTGTTTTTTCATAGTTTTGATGTCTTCACTATTATTCTACAATGTAGAAAGTAGTAAAAATAAAGAAAAACCCTTGAATGAGTAGGTGTGTCCAAACTTTTGACTGGTACTCTCTCTATATATATACACTGCTCAAAAAAATAAAGGGAACACTTAAACAACACAATGTAACTCCAAGTCAATCACACTTCTGTGAAATCAAACTGTCCACTTAGGAAGCAACACTGATTGACAATACATTTCACATGCTGTTGTGCAAATGGAATAGACAACAGGTGGAAATTATTGGCAATTAGCAAGATACCCCCAATAAAGAAGTGGTTCTGCAGGTGGTGACCCCAGACCACTTCTCAGTTCCTATGCTTCCTGGCTGATGTTTTGTTCACTTTTTTATGCTTGCGGTGCTTTCACTCTTGTGGTAGCATGAGACGGAGTCTACAACCCACACAAGTGGCTCAGGTAGTGCAGCTCATCCAGGATGGCACATCAATGTGAGCTGTGGCAAGAAGGTTTGCTGTGTCTGTCAGCGTAGTGTCCAGAGCATGGAGGCGCTACCAGGAGACAGGCCAGTACATCAGGAGACGTGGAGGAGGCCGTAGGAGGGCAACAACCCAGCAGCAGGACCGCTACCTCCGCCTTTGTGCAATGAGGAGCAGGAGGAGCACTGCCAGAGCCCTGCAAAATGACCTCCAGCAGGCCACAAATGTGCAATTGTTTGCTCAAACGGTCAGAAACAGACTCCATGAGGGTGGTATGAGGGCCCGACGTCCACAGGTGGGGGTTGTGCTTACAGCCCAACACCGTGCAGGACGTTTGGCATTTGCCAGAGAACACCAAGATTGGCAAATTCGCCACTGGCGCCCTGTGCTCTTCACAGATGAAAGCAGGTTCACACTGAGCACATGTGACAGACGTGACAGAGTCTGGAGACGCCGTGGAGAACGTTCTGCTGCCTGCAACATCCTCCAGCATGACCGGTTTGGCGGTGGGTCAGTCATGGTGTAGGGTGGCATTTCTTTGGGGGGCCGCACAGCCCTCCATGTGCTCGCCAGAGGTAGCCTGACTGCCATTAGGTACCGAGATGAGATCCTCAGACCCCTTGTGAGACCATATGCTGGTGCGGTTGGCCCTGGGTTCCTCCTAATGCAAGACAATGCTAGACCTCATGTGGCTGGAGTGTGTCAGCAGTTCCTGCAAGAGGAAGGCATTGATGCTATGGACTGGCCCGCCCGTTCCCCAGACCTGAATCCAATTGAGCACATCTGGGACATCATGTCTCGCTCCATCCACCAACGCCACATTGCACCACAGACTGTCCAGGAGTTGGCGGATGCTTTAGTCCAGGTCTGGGAGGAGATCCCTCAGGAGACCATCCGCCACCTCATCAGGAGCATGCCCAGGCGTTGTAGGGAGGTCATACAGGCACGTGGAGGCCACACACTACTGAGCCTCATTTTGACTTGTTTTAAGGACATTACATCAAAGTTGGATCAGCCTCTAGTGTGGTTTTCCACTTTAATTTTGAGGGTGACTCCAAATCCAGACCTCCATGGGTTGATAAATGTGATTTCCATTGATAATTTTTGTGTGATTTTGTTGTCAGCACATTCAACTATGTAAAGAAAAAAAAGTATTTAATAAGATTATTTCATTCATTCAGATCTAGGATGTGTTGTTTAAGTGTTCCCTTTATTTTTTTTAACAGTGTATATACAGTGGGGAGAACAAGTATTTGATACACTGCCGATGTTGTAGGTTTTCCTACTTACAAAGCATGTAGAGGTCTGTCATTTTTATCATAGGTACACTTCAACTGTGAGAGACGGAATCTAAAACAAAAATCCAGAAAATCACATTGTATGATTTTTAAGTAATTAATTTGCATTTTATTGCATGACATAAGTATTTGATACATCAGAAAAGCAGAACTTAATATTTGGTACAGAAACCTTTGTTTGCAATTACAGAGATCATACGTTTCCTGTAGGTCTTGATCAGGTTTGCACACACTTCAGCAGGGATTTTGGCCCACTCCTCCATACAGACCTTCTCCAGATCCTTCAGGTTTCAGGGCTGTCGCTGGGCAATACGGACTTTCAGCTCCCTCCAAAGATGTTTTATTGGGTTCAGGTCTGGAGACTGGCTAGGCCACTCCAGGACCTTGAGATGCTTCTTACGGAGCCACTCCTTAGTTGCCCTGGCTGTGTGTTTTGAGTCGTTGTCATGCTGGAAGACCCAGCCACGACCCATCTTCAATGCTCTTACTGAGGGAAGGAGGTTGTTGGCCAAAATCTCGCGATACTTGGCCCCATCCATCCTCCCCTCAATACGGTGCAGTCGTCCTGTCCCCTTTGCAGAAAAGCATCCCCAAAGAATGATGTTTCCACCTCCATGCTTCACGGTTGGGATGGTGTTCTTGGGGTTGTACTCATAATTCTTCTTCCTCCAAACACGGCGAGTGGAGTTTAGACCAAAAAGCTCTATTTTTGTCTCATCAGACCACATGACCTTCTCCCATTCCTCCTCTGGATCACCCAGATGGTCATTGGCAAACTTCAGATGGGCCTGGACATGCGCTGGCTTGAGCAGGGGGACTTGCGTGCGCTGCAGGATTTTAATCCATGATGGCGTAGTGTGTTGCTAATGGTTTTCTTTGAGACTGTGGTCCCAGCTCTCTTCAGGTCATTGACCAGGTCCTGCCGTGTAGTTCTGGGCTGATCCCTCACCTTCCTCATGATCATTGATGCCCCACGAGGTGAGATCTTGCATGGAGCCCCAGACCGAGGGTGATTGACCGTCATCTTGAACTTCTTCCATTTTCTAATAATTGCGCCAACAGTTGTTGCCTTCTCACCAAGCTGCTTGCCTATTGTCCTGTAGCCCATCCCAACCTTGTGTAGGTCTACAATTGTATCCCTGATGTCCTTACACAGCTCTCTGGTCTTGGCCATTGTGGAGAGGTTGGAGTCTGTTTGATTGAGTGTGTGGACAGGTGTCTTTTATACAGGTAATGAGTTCAAACAGGTGCAGTTAATACAGGTAATGAGTAGAGAACAGGAGGGCTTCTTAAAGAAAAACTAACAGGTCTGTGAGTCCCGGAATTCTTACTGGTTGGTAGGTGATCAAATACTTATGTCATGCAATAAAATGCAAATTAATTACTTAAAAATCATACAATGTGATTTTCTGGATTTTTGTTTTAGATTCCGTCTCTCACAGTTGAAGTGTACCTATGATAAAAATGACAGACCTCTACATGCTTTGTAAGTAGGAAAACCTGCAAAATCGGCAGTGTATCAAATACTTGTTCTCCCCACTGTATATATATGGGGCATACAACAATCTCAGCTCTGCAGATTTTGCTGCGAAGAGACAGAATCATTCAATCATTTATTCTGGTCACAGGTTCAGGAATGGCTGAAAAATCGCAACATTCATTTTAAATTAACCCTACAAATAGCAGTGTTGGGCGATTTGGAAAGCCATAGTCAAACAATCAATCAATCAACAATATAATAATACTTTTTGGATTTTTTTAAATTGACAATCTGTGGATATTATGCAATTAGAAAGGTTATAATTCATGTAAGACATAACAGCACAGTTGAAAAATAGTCTTCAAGTTGACCTGGACTTGTAAGCCAGTGAAGTAACTTTATAATAAATCAGATTCATGTTTGGACTTCTGTGATGTCAGAACCTTAACTTGACTCTGACTAAAGATAAATAGTGTGTCTGTGTAGTACCACCACACCACATGTCTGTCCTGAGGCGTTTCAGCAGGTCTTGGGATGTGTAGCACACATGTCTGATTGTGCATTGTTCTGTGGCATTATGTAAGACTAATAGAATTAGGAACTGAGACTGCCACTTGGTCAGCAGCCTTATAGTGTACTGAGCCTTGTTACCTCTTGGTTTTCTGTCCTCCACAGTGAACCAAAGGTCCTGCTAACAGTCCGTCAGATAGATGTACTGTCCAGGCAGGGCTTTTCTCTATCACTGTGATTCTGCTGCTGTTGTAAATATCCAGATCCGCAGAGGGCTTCCATGCTAACATGAGACACACCAGACTGACAGTAAAGCTTTAGTCATACACACACCAGTGAGAAGTAGGGGTGCTGAGGGTGCTGCAGCACCTCTTGACAAATCGGAATAACAAAAAAAGTATTCATAAAAAATATACAGTTGAGGTCGGAAGTGTACATACACTCAGGTTGTGTCATTAAAACTCGTTTTTCAACCACTCCACAAATTTCTTGTTAACAAACTATAGTTTTGGCAAGTCAGTTAGGACATCTACTTTGTGCATGACACAAGTAATTTTTCCAACAATTGTTTACAGACAGATTAATTCACTTTATCACAATTCCAGTGGGTCAGAAGTTTACATACACTAAGTTGACTGTATCTTGAAACAGCTTGGAAAATTCCCAAAAATGATGTAATGGCTTTAGAAGCTTCTGATAGGCTAATTGACATCATTTGAGTCAATTGGAGGTGTACCTGTGGATGTATTTCAAGGCCTACCTTCACACTAAGTGCCTCTTTGCTTGACATCATGGGAAAATCAAAAGAAATCAGCCAAGACCTCAGAAAAAGAATTGTAGACCTCCACAAGTCTGGTTCATCCTTGGGAGCAATTTCCAAACGCCTGAAGGTACCACGTTCATCTGTACAAACAATAGTACGCAAGTATAAACACCATGGGACCATGCAGCTGTCATACCGCTCAGGAAGTAGACGCGTTCTGTCTCCTAGAGATGAACATACTTTGGTGCGAAAAGTACAAATCAATCCCAGAACAACAGCAAAGGAGCTTGTGAAGATGCTGGAGGAAACAGGTACAAAAGTATCTGTTTCAACAGTAAAACGAGTCCTATATCGATATAACCTGAAAAGCCGCTCAGCAAGGAAGAAGCCACTGCTCCAAAACCGCCATAAAAAAGCCAGACTACATTTTTCAACTGCACATGGGGACAAAGATCGTACTTTTTGGAGAAATGTCCTCTGGTCTGATGAAAAAAAGAAATATAACTGTTTGGCCATGATGACCATCGTCATGTTTGGAGGAAAAAGGGGAATGCTTGCAAGCCGAAGAACACCATCCCAACCGTGAAGCACGGGGGTGGCTGCATCATTGCTGTGGGGGTGCTTTGCTGCAGGAGGGACTGGTGCACTTCACAAAATAGATGGCATCATGAGGAAGGAAAATTATGTGGATATCTTGAAGCAACATCTCAAGTCATCAGTCAGAAAGTTAAAGCTTGGTCGCAAATGAGTCTTCCAAATGGACAATGACCCCAAGCATACTTCCAAAGTTATGGCAAAATGGCTTAAGGACAACAGTGTCAAGGTATTGGAGTGGCCATCACAATGCCCTGACCTCAATCCTATGGAAAATGTATGTAAACTTCTGACCCACTGGGAAAGAAATAAAAGCTGAAATAAATCATTCTCTTTACTATTATTCTGACATTTCACATTCTTAAAATAAAGTGGTGATCCTAACTGACCTAAGACAGGGAATTTTTACTAGGATTAAATGTCAGTGATTGTGAAAAACGGAGTTTAAATGTATTTGGCTAAGGTGTATGTAAACTTCCGACTTCAACTGTACAGTGGATTCAGACAGTATTCAGACCTCTTGACTTTTTCCACATTTTGTTACGTTACAGCCTTATTTTAAAATTGATTAAATAAATACAAAATCCTTATCAATCTACACTCAATTCCCCATAATGGCAAAGCGAAAACAGGTTTTTAGACATTTTTGCAAATGTATTAAAATAAAAAAACAGAAATACCTTACTCAGACCCTTTGCTATGAGACTCGAAATTGAGCTAAGGTAAATCCTGTTTCCACTGATCATTCGTGAGATGTTTCTACAACTTGATTGGAGTCCACCTGTGGTATATTCAATTGATTGGACATGATTTGTATAGGCACACACCTGTCTATATAAGGTCCCACAGCTGACAGTGCTTATCAGAGCAAAAACCAAGCCAAAGAGGTCGAAGGAATTGACGGTAGAGCTCCGAGACAGGATTGTGTCGAGGCACAGATCTGGGGAAGGGTACCAAAAAATGTCTGCAGCATTGAAGGTCCCCAAGAACACAGTGGCCTCCATCATTCTTAAATGGAAAAAGTTTGGAACCACCAAGACTCTTCCTAGAGCTGGCCGCCCAGCCAAACTGAGCAATCGGGGGAGAAGGGCCTTGGTCAGGGAGGTGACCAAGAACCTGATTGTCACTCTGACAGAGCTCCAGAGTTCCTCTGAGGAGATGGGAGAACCTTCCAGAAGGACAACCATCTCTGCAGCACTTCACTAATCAGGCCTTTATGGTAGAGTGGCCAGACGGAAGCCATTCCTCAGTAAAAGACACATGAGAGCCCGCTTGAAGTTTGCAAAAAGGCACCTTAAGGACTCTCAGACCATGAGAAACAAGATTCTCTGGTCTGATGAAACCAAGATTGAACTCTTTGGCCTGAATGCCAAGCGTCACGTCTGGAGGAAACCTGGCACCATCCCTACGGTGAAGCATGGTGGTGGCAGCATCATGCTGTGGGATGTTTTTCAGCGGCAGGGACTGGGAGGGAAAGATGAACTCAGCAAAGTACAGAGAGATCCTTCCCCAGAGCACTCAGGACTGGGGTGAAGGTTCACCTTCCAACAGGACAACTACCCTAAGCACACAGCCAAGACAATGCAGGAATGGCTTCGGGACAAGTCTCTGAATATCCTTGAGTGGCCCAGCCAGAGCCCGGACTTGAATCTTATCGAACATCTCTGGAGAGACCTGAAAATAGCTGTGCAGCGACGCTCCCCATCCAACCTGGCAGTGCTTGAGAGGATATGCAGAGATGAATGGGAGAAACTCCTCAAATACAGATGTGCCAAGCTTGTAGCGTCATACCCAAGAAGACTCAAGGCTGTAATCGCTGCCAAAGGTGCTTCAGAAAAGTACTGAGTAAAGTGCCTGAATACTTACTGAAATGTAATATTTTTTATACAGTTGCTAAAAACAATTTAATCCAATTTTAGAATACTGTAATGTAACAAAATTTGGAAAAAGTCAAAGGGTCTGAATACTTTCCGAATGCACTGTATATTTTGGGAAAAAATATTTTTTTCACAAATGTAGTGCACTGGGCCTTTACCAGTCCTGTATTAGTGGTTCGATATAGCCGTCAGTACCGCACCATGCCCCCTGCCACGCTTTGCCAGTCAGCTGTTTAGGCAGTGTGCTGATTGCTTTGAATTTAATGTTGGGATTTGAACTTGGCCTTGTAAGCCTTGTTGTAATCTGATAGCCAGGGTTTAATTTAATTGTGAATTGGGAGGTGGGGATCCCTCCTTTTTGGTGACCATTCGAAACCAAAAGCTGTTTTATTGCTATTTAAATATAGGTTGTTATAGCTGTAAGCCTAATTGTTATTTTCATTTATTTGCTCAGTAGGCTAGTGCAAGTTTGGTTTCATGTAGGCCTATTGGTATGAAAATAAAGAACTGAACAACTTGGTATTTAGATCATTTTCCCAAAATACATGTCTTGTTTTTGGCTTCAAAGACAAAATATAATTGTAGGCTATAACAAATGTGCATTGTCATGCAGTGACAGAATGATAATTGAGATAATGCAAATAATTAATGATTACCTAGTTGGGCTAACTTTTGTAACTTAAGCTATAGGCCTACATCATCATCCTCTGCCTGCATCCCTACTTTTAGCCTACCTGCCTCTGGTATAATGCATTTCCACCTCCCACCTCTCATTACTCTTGCTTGTCCATCTTCCTGAATTAAAATTAGATAATATAACAGATCAATCTTGATGGCAAAAAGTCATTAAATATTACTAAGTTAGTTAGCTATAGTGTGGATGTGGGGCTGTTATTTTGTATATAATGAGCACCCAGAAGCTGCATAGACAACACAATGATATCAGACCGAGACAAGCTGGCCCAGAGAATAATTTTCACAGGCCGCCTCCGCGTTGGCTACTATGTTGCAATATGAATATTCTCAGAGCAGTCTTGTTGATATGAAATGTTTCAATTTATTCTCAGAGCCGCCTCGTTCGTTGATAAAATGTTTAAATATTCTCAGAAACACCTTGTTGAGGCAATGCTTCAATATTGTCCATTCAGCGGTGCCGAATCACGGGCGCGGCCTTAATGTGTAGATTTTACTTAATTCCTTGGTCGAGTGTGTATGTCTTCCTGTGTCCTTGTCGATTGTAGGTCTAAGTAATTCCTTTGATGTATGCCTTTTGTTTCAATGCATGTGTAGGATTTATCTGGCATAGTTTGCATTCGCATGTCAGCTGTTTTATGCTCCAGTTGCACTGTATGCACTGTTCCACAAGTAGGCTAAATGAGTCAATGTAGCCTGTGTATGATGAAGTTGAGTAGTACATTGTACACACCATTCCACAGATCGTTAAACCTAATATAAACCATGCTTCACGGTTGGGATGGTGTTCTTGGGGTTGTACTCAACCTTCTTCTTCCTCCAAACACGCCGAGTGGAGTTTAGACCAAAAAGCTCTATTTTTGTCTCATCAGACCACATGACCTTCTCCCATTCCTCCCCTTGATCATCCAGATGGTCATTGGCCAACTTCAGACGGGCCTGGACATGCGCTGGCTTGAGCAGAGGGACCTTACGTGCGCTGCAGGATTTTAATCCATGGCGGCGTGGTGTGTTACTAATGGTTTTCTTTGAGACTGTGGTCCCAGCTCTCTTCAGGTCATTGACCAGGTCCTGCCGTGTAGTTCTGGGCTGATCCCTCACCTTCCTCATGATCATTGATGCCCCACGAGGTGAGATCTTGCATGGAGCCCCAGACCGAGGGTGATTGACCGTCATCTTGAACTTCTTCCATTTTCTAATAATTGCACCACCAGTTGTTGCCTTCTCACCAAGCTGCTTGCCTATTGTCCTGTAGCCCATCCCAGCCTTGTGCAGGTCTACACTTTTATCCCTGATGTCCTTACACAGCTCTCTGGTCTTGGCCATTGTGGAGAGGTTGGAGTCTGTTTGATTGAGTGTGTGGACAGGTATCTTTTATACAGGTAACGAGTTCAAACAGGTGCAGTTAATACAGGTAATGAGTGGAGAACAGGAGGGCTTCTTAAAGAAAAACTAACAGGTCTGTGAGAGCCGGAATTCTTACTGGTTGGTAGGTGATCAAATACTTATGTCATGCAATAAAATGCAAATTAATTACTTAAAAATCATACAATGTGATCCCCTTCAATCAGTGTAGATTAAGAGGAGGAGATTTTTAAGTCTTGAGACAATTGAGACATGGATTGTATGTGTACCATTCAGAGGGTAAATGGGCAAGACAAAAAATGTAAGTGCCTTTGAACGGGGTATGGTAGTAGGTGCCAGGCACACCGGTTTGTGTCAACAACTGCAATGCTGCTGGGGTTTTCATGCTCAACAGTTTCCCTTGTGTATCAAGAATGGTCCACCATCCAAAGGACATCCAGCCAACTTAACACAACTGTGGGAAGCATTGGAATCAACATGAGCCAGCATCCCTGTGGAACGCTTTCAACACCTTGTAGAGTCCATGCCCCGACGAATTGAGGCTGTTCTGATGGCAAAAGGGGATGCAACTCAATATTAGGAAAGTGTTCCTAATGTTTTGTACACTCAGTGTATATTTTAGCCTTAATTGGCTTAAAAAAATTTACATTTTCTCTCAGCCTAATGGAAAAATGTGTAGAATAGCATGAGATTAGCTATAAAACTGCACATTTTTCTCTCTGCCCCATTGCAAAATGTGTAGAATTGTAGGAAATTAGCTGCAAAACAGCTAAACAGTTCTCTCAGCCTCACGGCTAAATGTTTAGAATAGCATGATATTACCAGTGGTGTCTGAGATATTGCGTGTGACTAATGACGGACAGAGACAGATCCATAATTTCACTGTGGGGGACAACAAGAGAAATAAAACACACAGGAATTAAGCTATAGGTAGGTATGTACATGTTGGCAGTGGTAAAGGGGGCACCAGGATAGATAATAATTAGAGTGAAAAACAAAGTAGCAGCAGCATATAAGATGGGTGTATACGGTGCCTTCACAAAGTATTCACACCCCTTGACTTTTTCCACATTTTGTTGTGTTACAGCCTGAATTTAAAATTGATTAAAGGTAAATGTCCCTATCCCAGTTCGTGTCATCTCTGTGTGGATAGACATGCCGGTGCAACTCAGGTAGACTCACAGTGAAATATTCATGACGGATAATAAATTAATGTGGAGGTTGAGCAGGTTGAGAACAGTGAAGCAAGGCCCTTAGAGCTCTGCTGATCCTGCCAGTTAACCAAAGGAAATCCTAAAGACTACTCCCTAATGACAGGTAGGCTCACTGTGTTTACTATACTTAACTTGAATATACTGGGTCATAGATCCTTCACAATGTGCACCTATTAGCAAACAGTACTGTGCACTAGTTTACTAGTCCTGCCGAGGGATTTAGTGGTTAGAATGCTAAACGTGGGTCAAGATAACTGGCAGCAGGTACTGTACACCCTAACAATGCTAATTTAGCGTAAACATCTGTAACTGGTTCATAAATAGTGTTTATGTGCTTTTACGCTCCACTACATCCCTGGCTGCATGGATAGATAGGGTGCATAGGATGGGGCTGCATGGATAGATAGGGTGCATAGGATGGGGCTGCATGGATAGATAGGGTGCATAGGATGGGGCTGCATGGATGTTGAGGACAGAACACTGTCCCCAGTAATTTATTCATAGCTCTGTGGTTTTTCATTCTGTTTTCTGATCAATTTTTCATTAAGAAACAGTAAATCACCAACACCGTGTGGTTTATTGTTTTATAAATACTGCATGGACTACTCTGTCTATTTAACCATACTCTGTCTCTGTAACTATGAAAGTTTACTAAAACATGGTTCTGTCCTCATACCGTTGCGGCATATTTTCCTAGCACATCTCACCCATGAGGGTTTTATCTGTCTGGCATGTCTAAGGGACAAATTTCATTTTAACTTTAGTCCTCAGTATTAGGTAAAGAAGGGCCCTGCCTCAGTGTTTCCAGTGTGGTAGACAGTTGCTGAGTATAAAATATTCCCATAGACTAACCATTGGTAGAATAGGTTCCCTTACTCTAACCAGTCCTGGTAGCTCTGTCAGTGATGAAAGACAGACCCTTCTCTCTCATTGGTGAGAGCCCTAGCTGCCTTAACAGCTGGCTTCCATCACTGAGGGAAACTTTTGTGTGTGTGTGTTTGTGTGTGTCCATTCTGACCAGAATGCTAATGCATCTGTCTCATCGTCAAAGGCAACTCAATATCCGTGGCAACGGTAGAGACTGTGTGTCTATGTCATAGGTCTCTTCTCAGGTATATGGCACACACACACACTCTCTCTCTCACACACACACACACACACACACACATACACACACACACACACACACACACACACACACACACACACACACACACACACACACACACACACACACACACACACACACACACACACATAACTCATCTGTCATTCAGAGATATTTTAATTCATTCATGGGTCATTCATTCTGCTATAAGACAGATAGAAACAGAAGCCTTTCCCTGACAAATCACAGAAGAACCCACTAAATGTATTAACATCAGCCCAGCTACAGCACCATAATGGGCCATAACAGTAAGACCAGTAATTTATCTCTGGGTACATTTCTTCAGCATAGGACCTGTTACAGTAACTCTTCAGATGTTGAGTGTGCATTGTAGGGGGTATGTGGGTGGATGGAAAAGGGTTGACAGTCTTGTATTGACGGGTCGGTAGGTGGTTAGGGAGATGTCTGTACGTCAGGGGTCGGCAGCAGGCATCCCACAAGCCAAAACCGTCCTATTTTCCTGCCCCCTGACCATTCACTCCAACAAAAATCGTACCGCGGCTGAATCTAGTTGCCTACCCCTGCTGTACATGCATGCTTGTGGTTCATTTGCTGGTTTCAGACTGTGATTAATTTACTGAGCCAAATCCTCTCATTTAAGGGATTATGCTCCCACCCCTGTGGAGTGAAAAGGAGAGAGAATCGATGGGAGGGGAGAGAGAGTGGAGTGGAGTAAAGAGAAGAGAGAGGAAGAGAGGGGAGAAAGGTTGAGGGTGAGTTAGAGTGAGGGAAAAAAGTATTTGATCCCCTGCTGATTTTGTACATTTGCCCACTGACAAAGAAATGATCAGTCTATAATTTTAATGGTAGGTTTATTTGAACACTGAGACAGAATAACAACAAAAAAATCCACAAAAACGCATGTCAAAAATGTTACAAATTGATTTGCATTTTAATGAGGGAAATAAGTATTTGACCCCCTCTCAATCAGAAAGATTTCTGGCTCCCAGGTGTCTTTTATACAGGTAACGAGCTGAGATTAGGAGCACACTCTTAAAGGGAGTCCTCCTAATCTCAGTTTGTTACCTGTATAAAAGATACCTGTCCACAGAAGCAATCAATCAATCAGATTCCAAACTCTCCACCATGGCCAAGACCAAAGAGCTCTCCAAGGATGTCAGGGACAAGATTGTAGACCTACACAAGGCTGGAATGGGCTACAAGACCATCGCCAAGCAGCTTGGTGAGAAGGTGACAACAGTTGGTGTGATTATTCGCAAATGGAAGAAACACAAAATAACTGTCAATCTCCCTCGGCCTGGGGCTCCATGCAAGATCTCACCTCGTGGAGTTGCAATGATCATGAGAATGGTGAAGAATCAGCCAAGAACTACACGGGAGGATCTTGTCAATGATCTCAAGGCAGCTGGGACCATAGTCACCAAGAAAACAATTGGTAACACACTTCGCCGTGAAGGACTGAAATCCTGCAGCGCCCGCAAGGTCCCCCTGCTCAAGAAAGCACATATACATGCCCGTCTGTAGTTTGCTAATGAACATCTGAATGATTCAGAGGAGAACTGGGTGAAAGTGTTGTTGTCAGATGAGACCAACATCAAGCTCTTTGGCATCAACTCAACTCGCCGTGTTTGGAGGAGGAGGAATGCTGCCTATGACCCCAAGAACACCATCCCCACCGTCAAACATGGAGGTGGAAACATTATGCTTTGGGGGTGTTTTTCTGCTAAGGGGACAGGACAACTTCACCGCATCAAACGGATGATGGACGGGGCCATGTACCGTCAAATCTTGGGTGAGAACCTCCTTCCCTCAGCCAGGGCATTGAAAATGGTTCATGAATGGGTATTCCAGCATGACAATGACCCAAAACACACGGCCAAGGCAACAAAGGAGTGGCTCAAGAAGAAGCACATTAAGGTCCTGGAGTGGCCTAGCCACTCTCCAGACCTTAATCCCATAGAAAATCTGTTGAGGGAGCTGAAGGTTCGTGTTGCCAAACGTCAGCCTCGAAACCTTAATGACTTGGAGAAGATCTGTAAAGAGGAGTGAGACAAAATCCCTCCTGAGATGTGTGCAAACCTGGTGGCCAACTACAAGAAACGTCTGACCTCTGTGATGCCAACAAGGGTTTTGCCACCAAGTACTGTCATGTTTTGCAGAGGGGTCAAATACTTATTTCCCTCAATAAAATGTAAATCAATTTATAACATTTTTGACATGCGTTTTTGTGGATTTTTTTATTGTTATTCTGTCTCTCACTGTTCAAATAACCCTACCATTAAAATTATAGACTGATCATTTCTTTGTCAGTGGGCAAACGTACAAAATCAGCAGGGGATCAAATACTTTTTTCCCTCACTGTAAGGGGGCAGGGCCGTTCTGAGACAGAGGTGGTAGTAGGGCTGGTCTGGATGGGGGTCTTGAGTGGGATTAGGGTGGAGAGATCTGAGAGTTAGGGGTGTGAGTGTGGGCATGGGGTGCAGCGGTGGGGGATGGTATTGTTTGAGAGGGCCTGAGTGAGTTCTGATGGGGGATCCTGAATCCCAATGGGTATTAACAGAACTCCTCCACTAACCCCCAATCCATAACATACCCCAACCACCCTACTGCATGATGAACTCAACCCCTTCCCCCTCTTACCCTAGAAACATCTGAGTTTAATGCTCTTCAGTCCTTTGAGGTGAGATCACTCGAGGTCCTCTCAGTTGAGTGTAGACTCTGCCTCCTTGAAACACAGAAACTCTCTTTGAGCTCTGTAGAGCCACAGACCCACTGGATACTGTCTGAATAATAAAGGACGTCTGTTAAACTGGACTAATGTAATTTAGTGTGTTTCTGAACTGTAACTGAGCTAAAAGGAGAGAGGCAGAGGAGACTAATATTCTGCGGTTTACAAGGTTGTAAAGATGAAATCAGACGCTGTGACCGAGAGAAGGAGAGTGAGGAGGAAAGAGAGGAGAGCGAGTGAGAGTTTGTGTCAGGTTCAGGAGATTTGATAGCACAAGAGAGAGGAATGGAGAAATGAGGAGAGGAATGGAGAGAGAGGTGCGGAGAGGGGTAATGGAGATAGGAAGAGAAGTGGGGGGGAGGGTGATGGGAGGGTGATGAGTGGAGCAAGGTGGAAAGATGAGAGGAGGAAAATAGGAGTTGAGGACAAGTGGACAAGAGGTGGAGAAAGGGACTGAAATAAGTGGAGAGATGGTTGGAGAAGTGGAGGATAACAGTTGAAGGGGTGACGAGAGGAGGAAAGGGAGCAGTGGAGGACTCTTGAGTTGTCCTGAATACATTCCCTAAAAGGTATGGATGGGTTCTCACCACTCTCTGTCTAGGAGTCTGACCCAGGAGGTTGATTCCACTCTTCTAACAAACTGATAACCTTCCATTAGATAGAATTACAATTCAATCCCAGTTGTCAACAGATGGGAAAGAAGACAAAGTGTGTTTTATCAATCTGAAGTGGACCATTCACCAGTCATCCACCTCAACAATAGTTCTGTCTGGGCTCAGCGTAACAGATAGGGTTACATCCTCAGAATAATGAACGAGTGTCGCAACGCTGCCAGTCCACAGTTTCAGAGAAAAGCTCCTGTCTGTTCCACCTCTTAATCCAGCCTGTTTAGGAAGTACTATGTGTGACATTCGTTCTGTGTGTGTGTGTGTGTGTTTGCATGTGCGTGTGTGTGTGTGTGTGTGTGGCTACATTACCATAACCATGAGTCCATCCGTTTCAGTAGGGGATTAGTTCTGCTGTTCTCTGTGTGTCTGAATGGTCTTTATACACTCTGCTACGGCCTATTAGTGGTCCCTGCCATCAGCTGTAAGCCTAGACCAGACACATAGACCTAGAATAACTAGAACACACATCCCCATTCAAAGTTAGGTTCTGTGGTGGGTAGACCACTGATGACCAGATGTGCCATTTGAAATGTTGAATTACTTAAATTCTGAATTCGGTACACAACATAATTCACTGTCTTGCTCAGTGTTAAAAACATTCAACAATGACACATTTTATTCTGCTGATTCTGATATTGGGTGTGAAATTATGTGGATTTCAGGGTTATGTCTGTTCTATCAGTCCTGAGTCTATGGCCAGAGCATCCTCACTATAACTCATTATCATTCACTGTGGAAAGTAGACAGCTTGCTAACTGTCAGACGTTTGTTAGGGAGTGACGTCCCACTTTACCCGCTTTAAGAGGAAAGACAACTGTCCTCTTGTTTAGTCTATGATTGATGACTTTCTGGTTATGGCTTTATGTGTGTTGATTGAAGGTGTTAATTAAAATTTTCCGGTTTTAACCTCACTTGTTTGTGAAAACTGGGCGATATCTGTAGAGTGTAGAAATATCAAAACTGTGTGTGATAGTAAAGAAAACTGTAGGCTTTTATCTTTGTATTGTGAAAATATCTAATTGATTGTATCTAGTAGCTTTTGGTATGAAATAGGTATATCTCATGTAACTGTTATAACAGTGTATATGGACCAAACAGTGGTTCTGTCCTGTCCATTGGACCTGAGTTCAGAGCATCATGTGATCATCTCAGTGAGCTCCTATAACAACAACAGTGTTCCAGTTGACTTCTTGGAACTTCCTTGTGTGACTGTATGAGTGTGGGAATACTATATATATCAGACAGATATATGTCTCTATGTGATCGGGCGCCAAGTGTCTAAGTACTATACCCTTGTGGGAACTTCCCCAGAAATCCATGTCCTACGTACTGTATATAACTACGATATTTTGTATTGGGATGGAGCCAGTGACTCAAGCAGGATGGCGTGTGTCTGTCTGTAGGATGAACCTTGATGAATCCATTTCATCATGTTGTTTAGACCTTGGATGTTTGAGGACATGATTAGCACACAGAAAAAATATGAAGAGCACAGTTGAGGAGTGGGACATTGTGCATTGATGACTTGCTAGATATAAGATCTCCTAGGAAACCAGGAGAGGACAGTCCTTCAACACTGCACAGATTTCTCAGAAATACACAAGGCGTACGTTGTGTCGTCACACCGTGAGCTAACCGCTTTGGGCACCGATAAGACTGTGTAACCCCGTCGCCACTGAGTCTTGCTGAAAGATAGGTTGTTAGATGTCCATGTCCGCTTGAATGGCTAAGGTTCCAGTCAGACAGTTCAGCTTTTGTATTTGCAAAAACAACTGAGAAATCTACCAAGAAATGATGTAATAACAGTAGCCTTTCTGGTACTTCAAAGCAGTCAACAAAAAAACATAATAATTTCCTAGTAGGCTTACTTAAATGTCTTTAACCCTCAAACTACTGACTGGGGTCATTTTTATCATAGCTCAAAGGTGGTTTATTCCAATCTTTAAAATGTTCATGACTTTGTCAATCAACTTGTTCTTAACAATTTTGTGTTTATGTATCAATATGGACTTTTTAAGTTTGAGTTCATTTTGACAGCAGCCACAAACACCTATTTCCGCCCAGTGGCGATTTTAGCATATAAATGTTGGGGGGGCAAACTCCAAAAAAAAGTTTTAGGTGAATGTCAGCAAAGCCACTACACAACCCAACAAAACACATTAATTGCACTATAATGGTGATATACGGTGCCCACAAACCTTTAGGGCCTACATAAAGCCGTGACAACAGCAGAGTCCCAACAGCAGTCCCAACACCTTACCACTGCTACACCTGGCTATCAGCGGAGCCTTGTCTGGCAGCGAAACAGTTCATTCAGCCTCATTTACTGCCTTTTTAAAAAACATAGCTGATATGGCTAACTTGCTTAAACAAATGTGGTTTCTACTGACAATTGAGATGTACAAACTATGGCATAAGGGGACGACGAGCGGATAAGAGGCAATCCATAATTTTGATTAAGACATTAATGAGCAAGCTTAGCTGGACGTAGTCAATGTAACTATTTCAGCACTTTTCAAATGTACAGCAACAGAATTCAGAACATAGGCCGTTCTTACAGTATTCTCTCTGTACACCAAATCAGAACAGTACGATAAATAAAGGGGGCACATAAGCAGACAATGAAAGCTCTAACAATATTCGATGATGACATTACTCTAAAACAGGCTATAGGGTACATGTGCACCACAAAGTCAGAACAGTAAACTCAATTCTGAGGAGAAAAGGGGCCAAATTATTAGGGTGAGGCACATGGGCTACTAACAGCTTACTACACAACATACACTTAGTATTACTTTCTTAGCTCCAGTATACAGTGGCTTGCGAAAGGATTCACCCCCCTTGACATTTTTCGTATTTTGTTGCCTTACAACAAAGTCAATACTTTGTAGAGCCACCTTTTGCAGCAATTACAGCTGCAAGTCTCTTGGGTTATGTCTCTATAAGCTTGGCACATCTAGCCACTGGGAGTTTTGCCCATTCTTCAAGGCAAAACTGCTCCAGCTCCTTCAAGTTGGATGGGTTCCGCTGGTGTACAGCAATCTTTAAGTCATACCACAGATTCTCAATTGGATTGAGGTCTGGGCTTTGACTAGGCCATTCCAAGACATTGAAATGTTTCCCCTTAAACCACTTGAGTGTTGCTTTAGCATTATTCTTAGGGTCATTGTCCTGCTGGAAGGTGAACCTCCGTCCCAGTCTCAAATCTCTGGAAGACTGAAACAGGTTTCCCTCAAGAATTTCCCTGTATTTAGCGCCGTCCATCCTTCCTTCAATTCTAACCAGCTTCCCAGTCCCTGCCGATGAAAAACATCCCCACAGCATGATGCTACCACCACCATGCTTCACTGTGGGGATGGTGTTCTCAGGGTGATGAGAGGTGTTGGGTTTGCGCCAGACATAGCGTTTTCCTTGATGGCCAAAAAGCACTTTATTTAACTAATTATGTGACTTCTGAAGGTAATTGGTTGCACCAGATCTTATTTAGGGGCTTCAATACTTGATAAAACTGCAACACATAACTCAAATACGCTCTGAATCTGTATTGGTGTATATTCACTGAAAAGTAGTTATTCTAGGGCAAATCTAAAAAGGTTTTTATTTTGATCCAGGTTACATGATAAAACTTGAGATAGTATAGAAACCAGCTACCCTCTGAATGTACAAATACTCCTGTATTGGTGTGTATTCTCTGAAAAATTGTTATTCTACTGAACATTTTCTGATAATATCATTCAATATTCTATATGTGCAACCTGTTATGATATTTTGGGTACTATACCATTTGGTTTGAAGTGACTTAGAAGATGTTTGCTTTTTTGAAGAATGCTGCCATAGCCCCTAACACTCCCATTGTTTCACTAACAGAAATGTTAATGCTGGCTGTAAAAAAATGAAAAAAGCTGAACATACAGTACCAGTTAAAAGGTTGGACACACATACTCATTCAAGGGTTTTAATTCATTTTTACTATTTTCTACATTGTAGAATAATAGTGAAGACATCAAAACTATGAAATAACACATATGGAATCATGTAGTAACCAAAAAAGTGTTAAACAAATCAAAATATATTTGAGATTTGAGATTTTTCAAATAGCCACCCTTTGCCTTGATGACAGCTTTGCACACTCTTGGCATTCTCTCAAGCAACTTCATGACGAATGCTTTTCCAACAGTCTTGAAGGAGCTCCCACATATGCTTAGCACTTGTTGGCTGCTTTTCCTTCACTCTGCGGTCCGACTCATCCCAAACCATCTCAATTGGGTTGAGGTCGGGGGATTGTGGAGGCCAGGTCATCTGATGCAGCACTCCATCACTCTCCTTGGTAAAATAACCCTTACACAGCCTGGAGGTGTGTTGGGTCAATCTCCTGTTGAAAAACAAATTATAGTCCCACTAAGCGCAAACCAGATGGGGATGGCGTATCGCTGTAGAATGCTGTGGTAGCCACGCTGATTAAGTGTGCCTTGAATTCTAAATAAATCACAGACAGTGTCACCAGCAAAGCACCCCCACACCATAACACTTCCACCTCCATGCTTTACAGTGGGAAATACACATGCGGAGATCATCTGTTCACCCACACCGTGTCTCACAAAGACATGGCGGTTGGAACCAAAAAATCTCAAATTTGGACTCCAGACCAAAGGACACATTTACAACGGTCTAATGTAATTTGCTCGTGTTTCTTGGCCCAAGCAAGTCTCTTCTTCTTATTGGTGTCCTTTAGTAGTGGTTTCTTTGCAGCAATCGACCATGAAAGCCTGATTCACACAGTCTCATCTGAACAGTTGATGTTGAGATGTGTCTGTTACTTGAACTCTGTGAAGCATTTATTTGGGCTGCAATTTCTGAGGCTGGTAACTCTAATAAACTTATCCTCTGCAGCAGAGGTAACTCTGGGTCTTCCATTCCTGTGGTGGTCCTCATGAGAGCCAGTTTCATGATAGCGCTTGATGGTTTTTGCGACTGCACTTGAAGAAACTTTCAAAGTTCTTGACATTTTCCGGATTGACTGACCTTCATCTCTTAAAGTAATGATGTCGTTTCTCTTTGCTTATTTGAGCAGATCTTGCCATAATATGGACTTTGTCTTTTACCAAATAGGCTATCCTCTGTATACCCTCCCTACCTTGTCACAACACAACTGATTGGCTCAAACGCATTAAGAAGGAAATCAATTCCTGTTAATTGAAGTGCATTCCAGGTGACTACCTCGTGATGCTGGTTGAGAGAATGCCAAGAGTGTGCAAAGCTGTCATCAAGGCAAAGGTTGGCTATTTCAAGAATCTCAAATTTAAAATATATTCTGATTTGTTTAACACTTTTTGGGTTACTAAATGATTCCATATGTGTTAATTCATATTTTTGATGTCTTCACTATTATTCTACAATGCAAAACATTGTACAAATAAAGAAAAACCCTTGAATGAGTAGGTCTGTCCAAACTTTTGACTTGTTGTGTATATTTTAGTTTGACAGAATATGCAAATTACCTGTACTTTTGTTAAAATCACTGTCTGTGTTGGCCTTTTTTTTATATAACATGAATTACATGTGTTATGATGTTTTGAAACAAAATAAGTTCATATTTTGCTTTTTTTTATTTGCTTTTAGCAATACTTCTTAATCCATGTATCTTAATCCATGTATGTAAAATATGCTGGTAGGTTGAAGGTTAATTTAAGTAACAGGGTAATTTAGAGTTCAATTCTGAATTTATGAAAATGTTTTATTTGTCTAGAACAGACATACCGTATCTATAATTTTAGGCCAGTCTAGGTTCTAGGTACTACAAATACAAAAACTTCACAACAGCGGAATACTGTGCTAAGTAACTTTACACCATCTCAACACAACTCTACAATTACATGCCAGTACCTTTATAAAAGCTTTTGTTCATATTTTTTTTATTTAACAATAATGTTTTAACTAACCTTCACTGATGAAAGCTTACAGTAGAGTAAGCATTGGCACCAGAGTGTAGCAAGCCCTGCCAAGTGATCTCAGTTGGCGAATAGTAAGTATAATGTCTGACTGTAGAGGGATCTCACGGAGATGGAGAGAGAGAAACAGATGTAAAACAGTGGCGGTTGGTGAAGTTTAAGATGAGGGAGAACAATTTTTTTTTTTTTAGCATGGCCTTATTTACAGTGGGGGAAGAAAGTATTTAGTCAGCCACCAATTGTGCAAGTTCTCCCACTTAAAAAGATGAGAGAGGCCTGTAATTTTCATCATAGGTACACATCAACTATGACAGACAAAATGAGAAATAAAAATCCAGAAAATCACATTGTAGGATTTCTTATGAATTTATTTGCAAATTATGGTGGAAAATAAGTATATGGTCAATAACAAAAGTTTCTCAATACTTTTTTATATACCCTTTGTTGGCAATGACACAGGTCAAACATTTTCTGTAAGTCTTCACAAGGTTTTCACACACTGTTGCTGGTATTTTGTCCCATTCCTCCATGCAGATCTCCTCTAGAGCAGTGATGTTTTGGGGCTGTCGCTGGGCAACACAGACTTTCAATTCCCTCCAAAGATTTTCTATGGGGCTGAGATCTGGAGACTAGCTAGGCCACTCCAGGACCTTGAAATGCTTCTTACGAAGCCACTCCTTCATTGCCCAGGCGGTGTGTTTGGGATCATTGTCATGCTGAAAGACCCAGCCACGTTTCATCTTCAATGCCCTTGCTGATGGAAGGAGGTTTTCACTCAAAATCTCACGATACATGGCCCCATTCATTCTTTCCTTTACACGGATCAGTCGTCCTGGTTCCTTTGCAGAAAAACAGCCCCAAAGCATGATGTTTCCACCCCCATGCTTCACAGTAGGTATGGTGTTCTTTGGATGCAACTCAGCATTCTTTGTCCTCCAAACAAGACGAGTTGAGTTTTTACCAAAAAGTTATATTTTGGTTTCATCTGACCATATGACATTCTCCCAATCCTCTTCTGGATCATCCAAATGCACTCTAGCAAACTTCAGACGGGCCTGGACATGTACTGGCTTAAGCAGGGGGACTGCAGGATTTGAGTCCCTGGCGGCGTAGTGTGTTACTGATGGTAGGCTTTGTTACTTTGGTCCCAGCTCTCTGCAGGTCATTCACTAGGTCCCCCCGTGTGGTTCTGGGATTTTTTCTCACCGTTCTTGTGATCATTTTGACCCCACGGGGTGAGATCTTGCGTGGAGCCCCAGATCGAGGGAGATTATCAGTGGTCTTGTATGTCTTCCATTTCCTAATAATTGCTCCCACAGTTGATTTCTTCAAACCAAGCTGCTTACCTATTGCAGATTCAGTCTTCCCAGCCTGGTGCAGGTCTACAATTTTGTTTCTGGTGTCCTTTGACAGCTCTTTGGTCTTGGCCATAGTGGAGTTTGGAGTGTGACTGTTTGAGGTTGTGGACAGGTGTCTTTTATACTGATAACAAGTTCAAACAGGTGCCATTAATACAGGTAACGAGTGGAGGACAGAGGAGCCTCTTAAAGAAGAAGTTACAGGTCTGTGAGAGCCAGAAATCTTGCTTGTTTGTAGGTGACCAAATACTTATTTTCCACCATAATTTGCAAATAAATTCATTAAAAATCCTACAATGTGATTTTCTGGAGAAAAAAATTCTCAATTTGTCTGTCATAGTTGACGTGTACCTATGATGAAAATTATAGGCCTCCCTCATCTTTTTAAGTGGGAGAACTTGCACAATTGGTGGCTGACTAAATACTTTTTTTCCCCACTGTACATGATAATCGAATTATCCCTATACCCATAGTAATCATTAGTCCAACAGTTGCAAAATGAGAGTTTCTATTGGACAAATTCAGGTATGTTTATCCCCGCTTCGTTCTATTTGCTTCCGTTTAAGATTTTATTTTTCAACAGAATCTGCGGAATGAATAGATCCCTAATTACACGCAATCACTGTTCACTTTCGTAGCAGGCAGATCGTTGTATAATTCCTTCTCTCATCTACGTGCTCTTCTCCTCTCACCTTTCCCCTTTGCTTGTGGACTTCAGTGCACAACACATGAGCTGCCTGTGACCAAGTGAAAAAACCTTTCCAAGCCAAACCTTCATATCATAACCGCTAACCGCTACACAAAGCCTACATCGTTGTCACCATATTACAGTGAGGGAAAAAAGTATTTGATCCCCTGCTGATTTTGTAAGTTTGCCCACTGACAAAGAAATGATCAGTCTATAATTTTAATGGTAGGTTTATTTGAACAGTGAGAAACAGAATAACAACAAAAGAAACCAGAAAAATGCATGTCAGAAATGTTATAAATTGATTTGCATTTTAATGAGGGAAATAAGTATTTGACCCCCTCTCAATCAGAAAGATTTCTGGCTCCCAGGTGTCTTTTATACAGGTAACAAGCTGAGATTAGGAGCACACTCTTAAAGGGAGTGCTCCTAATCTCAGCTTATTACCTGTATAAAAGACACCTGTCCACAGAAGCAATCAATCAATCAGATTCCAAACTATCCACCATGGCCAAGACCAAAGACCTCTCCAAGGATTGCAGACCTATACAAGGCTGGAATGGGCTACAAGACCATCGCCAAGCAGCTTGGTGAGAAGGTGACAACAGTTGGTGCGATTATTCGCAAATGGAAGAAACACAAAATAACTGTCAATCTCCCTTGGCCTGGGGCTCCATGCAAGATCTCACCTCGTGGAGTTGCAATGATCATGAGAACGGTGAAGAATCAGCCCAGAACTACACAGGAGGATCTTGTCAATGATCTGAAGGCAGCTGGGACCAACCAGGGCATTGAAAATGGGTCTTGAATGGGTATTAAAGCATGACAATGACCCAAAACACACGGCCAAGGCAACAAAGGAGTGGCTCAAGAAGAAGCACATTAAGGTCCTGGAGTGGCCTAGCCAGTCTCCAGACCTTAATCCCATAGAACATATGTGGAGGGAGCTGAAGGTTCGAGTTGCCAAACGTCAGCCTCGAAACCTTAATGACTTGGAGAAGATCTGCAAAGAGGAGTGGAACAAATGTGTACAAACCTGGTGGCCAACTACAAGAAACATCTGACCTATGTGATTGCCAACCAGGGTTTAGCCACCAAGTACTAAGTCATGTTTTGCAGAGAGGTCAAATACTTATTTCCCTCATTAAAATGCAAATCAATTCATAAAATTTTTGACATGCTTTTTTCTGTATTTTTTTGTTGTTATTCTGTCTCTCACTGTTCAAATAAACCTACCATTAAAATTATAGACTGATCATGTCTTTGTCAGTGGGCAAATGTACAAAATCAGCAGGGGATCAAATACTTTTTTCCCTCACTGTAGCTAACAACGTTAGTAATGTCGAAATCCGCTACAATCACGCAGTACAGTGTACAGCCAGCAAGCAGTTTAGCAGTTACACCGGTGGGCCCCGGTGGCAATAAATTAATAAAATCAAAAGCTTATCTTGACTTGAGAGAGTTCCAGTGTTGGATAGCCATAGCCAGATAGCTAACATAGCATCCCTCTCTTTTTGAGCCAGCTGTTTGAGTAGGCTAAACTAGTTAACTGCATTTGCTAGCTAAGTGAAAGTGAAAGTGAAAAAAATACAACTAAATATAGCTATCTCTCGCTCTTTCTCTTGCATTTCCTTCATTTTGAACTACATTTTTTTGTTCAAAACTGTTCAACCATTGTCTTTCTCTCTCTTTGAGTCAGCTACTCACCACAGTTTATGCACTGCAGTGCTAGCTAACTGTAGTTTATGCTTTCAGTACTAAATTCTCTGATCCTTTGATTGGGTGGACAACATGTCAGTTCATGCTGTAAGAGCTCTGATAGGTTGGAGGACGTCCTCCAGAAGTTGTTATAATTACTGTGTAAGTCTTTGAAAGGGGGTGAGAACCATGAGCCTCCTGGGTTTTGTATTGACATCAATGTACCCAGAGGAGGACGGAAACTAGCTGTACACCAGCTACACCATGGAGCTACCCTACAGAGTGCTGTTGAGGCTAGACCATTGCAAAACAATGTGTTTTAATCAATTATTTGGTGACGTGAATATATTTAGTATAGTTTTATCTAAAAAGGATAACTTTTTAAATGTTTCACTGTTTTTATTTTTATGAAATTCACTGAGGATGATGGTCCTCCCCTTCCTCCTCTGAGGAACTTCCACTGATGTAGAATTACTGTAGAGAGAAATGTGAAAGAGGTGGGATAGAGAGGTTGAAGAGAAAATAGTCACAACTGCTGGTGCAGGGAATGGAGGAGGGGTGGAAAACAGGGTGGAAGGAGGGAGGAAGAGATAGAGGGAGGGATAGAGGGATGACTGTTGATGGGTTTGTATATAGAAAGGGAAGTAGAGGTGTGAGACAGGTCAGAACAGATATGGACACACCAGCCATGTCAGGACCAGCTGGACTCTAGCCTTCTTAGTGGTTCTTGGTTTCACAGAGCGAAATTAAGCATAGTCCTGGAATACAAAGCATTCTCAATGGAGAGCTCCAAGGTCAGTACATCAGTAACAGACTGTAAAGCCTGTTGGATGTAATCTATTCACTGTACTGCTGCGTAATCTCAATAAACCAGGGTTGTGGGTCCATTTCCCACAGGGGGCCAGTATGAAAATGTATGCACTCACTAACTGTAAGTCGCTCTGGATAAGAGCGTCTGCTAAATTACTAAAATGTAAAATTTAAATATAAACAATTATTCACAACAAAAGCAGGAAATGTAAATAAAGATACATGTATATATATATATATATTTTTTTTTTTCTCACCTTTATTTAACCAGGTAAGCCAGTTGAGAACAAGTTCTCATTTACAACTGCGACCTGGCATATGTTTAATGGCATAATACTAATCTGAAACATGTTATAAATGATCAAAGTTTGATAAAAGCCAGATAAGGCCTGAGCTTTACTGTAATCGTAGTGTTTCACAGGACAGTAATCTAAAGCTGAGTCCATTCTCAGAGCTACTAGCCTTTAGCCCACTGCAACTACTGTAGCAAGCTGTTATTACAATACCATTAGCTAGCCCTCTCCCTCTCTCTTTCTCTCTCTTTCTCTCTTGCTGTCTCTGTCTCCCACACTCCGCCCTCTCTCTATCTCTATTTGTTCTTTCTCAGTCTCTACCCCCTCTCCTCCTCTCTCTCTCTCTCCCTCTCTCTGTTTCAAGGACAGTGAAGTCCTTGGCCCTGTTTTGCAAGGCTGACCAGTAAATTGTGTGTTTGGCTGAGAAGCAGTAACAGTGGTGTGTACAGCCAGCCAGACCTGTAGAGGCTGTATGGGACTCAGTCAGATGGTTATTATGGAGCATTTAGACTGTTGAGTGATCTTGACCGAACCTGTCTATACTCATTAGACCAATGACCTAATGTCCTGGCAGTGGTACTGATAGAGTCCTGCTGTCAAATATACAGTATTTCGGGAGAAGGACAGTAGAGGAGGTCAAGGGTAGAGGAATAGAGAAATCTGAGGTAGAACAGTAGAGTTCAGTGTAGAAAATAAACTGTCACAACCTCTCTGTTACAGGATTCACTTACAGTACAACATTCACTTACCGCACGTATCTCTTCTACTCTCTCTGCCCTCCTTCTCTCACTCTCTATCGCTCTCTCTCTCCCTCCTTCTCGCTCTTTCACTCTTGCAGCTCTCTTGCTCTCTCACACGTTCGTTCCTGTGCTCTTTCTCTTACCCGCCTCCACTCCCCCCCCATCCCTCTCTCTCTCTCTCTCTGGCTGTGCTGGCTCCCTCAGCTGTTCTCAGTTGCTCTGTGTGCAGTGTGCAGTGTGGACAGGGCTAGGCTGAGCTGGGCTATATTGAGGACATATAGTGGATCTGTGTAGTAAATATTATGTGAAGGAGTGTCTCAGGGAAGACTCTGTTTCTCAAACTAACTGGATTAGGAGCTGGAACATACTGGACCTGTTTTTCTTTACTAACTAAAGACAGAGTTTTAAGTGAGGGAATGCTGGAAGAGAGACAATAGAGAAACAAATAGAGAGTCAACACTGGAGAATTGCTGGAGCAGAGACCACGTAAAGACTGATTTCTAGCTCAGCTCCCCTCACTCTCCATGGAATCAGTATGGTGGGACTCCCCCTGCCTCTGACCTCCCACACTGGGGTGATGTGAGTCTGCTGTGTGGGTCCTGTTTAGCTCGGTTCAGTTCCACTTAGTTCGGTTTGGCTCGGTTCCGTTTGGCTTGCTTAGACAGGCTGTCTATAACACTGACCCATACCCCTGCTCCATTTGCAGGTTCTGTGTCTCTGGAACCCCTGACCCTTAACCCCTGAACCTAGGACAGGTTCTGGTCCAGTTTTGCGAAATTACTGGACTGAACAGACTTGATCAGTATTTCAAGTCTTGATGATTTTTATTTTCTGGAAACTCTACCCCTGATCTGGGACTGATCCTGGTTCTGCTGAGATCTATTCTGTGTTCCGGAGGACTGGTTCTTCAGGGACCTGTCTGGCCTCTCTCTCCCCAGGATCATGGCCTCTTTCTGGGGCATGGTGGTGTTGCTGTGTGGGGTGGTGGTTCTCTCTGAAGCACAGAAGACGAAGAGCAACGTACCCCGGCTAAAACTCTCTTATAAAGGTGAGTCTTCTTCATTTACCTTGACACTTACTGTACCATGCTGCTTCCCTGTTTCTACTCTAAAGCTATCCTAAAATAATAATAATCTATGCTTACTCTGTTCTTACCAGCTGCTCTCTATTCATACTTGTCTGTATGCATATCTAGCAGGGATAGAGGTTTCTGCTGGTGCCTGTATCTGTTTGTATTGAGAAAGAGCAGAAGCAAAGTGTATATATTTTTGTTTCTATTTTAGTGTATATGTGGACGAAGGACTGATCCACTTAACTACTAATGACTGACTGTGATATGGCATTTCTGCTAAAGTGTGTGTCAAGATAAAGTGCAACCCATATTTCCATGATGTTGCTTGGTTGCTTATAAAAGGTTTTATGTATTTGGCTTTATACAGCACATTTTCAGCGTACATTTTTTTTTTTACTGAGAATGGAAGATATGTGTCTGGTATATGCATGGGATTGAAAAGGAAATCACATTGATAGCCTATGTATTCTGCATCTGAGATATGTTTTATGTGCATAGGTACACACTCTTTTCCTCAGAATTCCATGTGCCATATGTCTGACCAAAGGATCTGTTACAAAATATATTTACTAGATATGTATCAGAGTGGATATGTAAGAATCTGTTAGATCACACTGGATCGAATCTGTTAGATATTTACTGAATATACAGTCTCTATGATTAGAGTGTCTCTAAAGGCTTATTTTTTTATTTTTTTATTTAACCTTTATTTTATCAGGGAGTCATACTGAGACCAAGGTCTCTTTTACAGATGAGACCTGAATACAAAATGCAAGCAGAAAGAAAAACACAGTCATAAAAAACAAACACATTCATCAGTAATACGGTCCTCAATCAGCTTTCTGAATTGCCCTAGAGGCACCAGAACATCAAATTTAGGAACATTTTGAAGATTGTCCTACGAATAAGGTGCAGGAAAACTAAAAGCTGATTTACCTAACTCAGTAGAGACCAAAGGAATTTCCAAAGTTAGCCATCCCTGAGACCAGGTGTGGTAACTCATATGTCTTAAGTTTAGTAATGATGTTAGGTAGAGTGGGAATTTTTGTAAAAGGGCTTTATAAATGAAAACATAGCAATCTACGTGACATCAAACGGGGCCAACCAACTTTCTGGTAGAGAATGCAGTGATGAGTACTACAATTGTTGCCTGTCATAAAGCACAGTGTGCTATGATAAACTGCATCCAACGGCTTTAATGAAGTGGCAGCTGTGTTCGTATCCAGTTGAAGTCGGAAGTTTACATACACTTAGGTTGAACTCGTTTTTCAACCACTCCACAAATTTCTTGTTAACAAACTATAGATTTGGCAAGTCGGTTAGGACACTTTGTGTATGACACAAGTAATTTTTCCAACAATTTACAGACAGATTATTTCACTTATAATTCACTGTATCACAATTCCAGTGGGTCAGAAGTTTATATACACTAAGTTGACTGTGCCTTTAAACAGCTTGGAAAATTCCAGAAAATGATGTCATGGCTTTAGAAGATTCTGATAGGCTAATTGACATCATTTGAGTCAATTGGAGGTGTACCTCTGGATGTATTTCAAGGCCTACCTTCAAACTCAGTGCCTCTTTGCTTGACATCATGGGAAAATCAAAAGAAATCAGCCAAGAGTTTTTGAATTTGTAGACCTCCACAAGTCTGGTTCATCCTTGGGAGCAATTTCCAAATGCCTGAAGGTACTACGTTCATCTGTACAAACAATAGTACGCAAGTGTAAACATCATGGGACCACGCAGCCGTCATACCGCTCAGGAAGGAGACACGTTCTGTCTCCTAGAGATGAACGTACTTTGGTGCAAAAAGTGCAAATCAATCCCAGAACAACAGCAAAGGACCTTGTGAAGATGCTGGAGGAAACAGGACACAAGTATTTATATCCACAGTAGAACGAGTCCTATATCGACATAACCTGAAAGGCCGCTCAGCAAGGAAGAAGCCACTGCTCCAAAACCGCCATAAAATAGCCAGACAACGGTTTGCAACTGCACATGGGGGCAAAGATCGTACTTCTTGGAGAAATGTCCTCTGGTCTGATGAAACAAAAATAGAACTGTTTGGCCATAATGACCATCGTTATGTTTGGAGGAAAAAGGGGGCCGGCTTGCAAACCGAAGAACACCATCCCAACCGTGAAGCACGGGGTGGCAGCATCATGCTGTGGGTGTTATTTGCTGCAGGAGCGACTGGTGCACTTCACAAAATAGATGGCATCATGAGGAAGGAAAGTTATGTGGATATATTGAAGCAACATCTCAAGACATCAGTCAAGAAGTTAAAGCTTGGTCGCAAATGGGTCTTTCAAATGGACAATGACCCCAAGCATACTTCCAAAGTTGTGACAAACTGGTTTAAGGACAACAAAGTCAAGGTACTGGAGTGGCCATCACAAAGCCCTGACCTCAATCCCATAGAACATTTGTGGGCAGAACTGAAAAAGCGTGTGCGAGCAAGGAGGCCTACAAACCTGACTCAGTTACATCAGCTCTGTCAGGAGGAATTGGCCAAAATTCACCCAACTTATTTTGGGAAGCTTGTGGAAGGCTACCCGAAACGTTTGACCCAAGTTAAACAATATGAAGGCAATGCTACCAAATACTAATTGAGTGTATGTAAACTTCTGACCCACTGGGAATGTGATGAAAGAAATAAAAGCTGAAATAAATCATTCTCTCTACTATTATTCTAACATTTCACATTCTTACAATGAAGTGGTAATCCTAACTGACCCAAAACAGGGAATTTTTACTAGGATTATATGTCAGGAATTGTGAAAAACTGAGTTTAAATGTATTTGGCTAAGGTGTATGTAAACTTCCGACTTCAACTGTAGATTATGTCGCCATAGACTAGGATCACTAGGAACGTCAACTGAATAATCTGCTTTCTACTATTTAGCGAGAGGCAGGATCTATTTCTATAGAAGAAGCCCATTGTTATTCTCAGCTTCTTAACTAACTCATCAATATGCTTTTTAAAACACAGCTTTTCATCTATCCAGATGCCCAGATTTTTGTAAGGAAGGGCACGATCAACATGGACACCATCCAAAGTACATATGCTTAAATCATCAGACTTATTTTTATGCTCTCTAGAGAACAACATATACTTAGTTTTACATTCAGTACTAATTTCAGGTCAATAAAGTTGTTCTGTATTACAATGAAGGCAGACTGTAATTCAGACATGCCCTGATCAACAGTGGGGGCAATAGCATACACAACAGTATCATTGTCATACAAGTGCAGGTTACAATTTTTTACAGACAAGTCGATATTGTTAATGTAAACAGTTAAAAGTACAGTACCCAGAACCGACCCCTGCAGGACATCTTTAGTAATATCCATCAGTAGATATACATTGAGTTCTATCTGTCATGTAATTTTTAAATCAGTTACTTGCAGCCTGGTGTAGGCCAATTGAAGAAAGCCTCTGAATTAGCAGTGAGTGAGCAACAGTATCAAAAGCCTTTGACAGGTCAATGAAGAGGGCAGCACAATGTTGCCTTTTATCCATACAGTTAACCACGTCATTTATAACTAGGGATGCAGCAGATACAGTGGGGGAAAAAAGTATTTAGTCAGCCACCAATTGTGCAAGTTCTCCCACTTAAAAAGATGAGAGAGGCCTGTAATTTTCATCATAGGTACACGTCAACTATGACAGACAAATTTAGAAAAAAAATTGCAGAAAATCACATTGTAGGATTTTTTATGAATTTATTTGCACATTATGGTGGAAAATAAGTATTTGGTCACCTACAAACAAGCAAGATTTCTGGCTCTCACAGACCTGTAACTTTTTCTCTAAGAGGCTCCTCTGTCCTCCACTCGTTACCTGTATTAATGGCACCTGTTTGAATTTGTTATCAGTATAAAAGACACCTGTCCACAACCTCAAACAGTCACACTCCAAACTCCACTATGGCCAAGACCAAAGAGCTGTCAAAGGACACCAGAAACAAAATGGTAGACCTGCACCAGGCTGGGAAGACTGAATCTGCAATAGGTAAGCAGCTTGGTTTGAAGAAATCAACTGTGGGAGCAATTATTAGGAAATGGAAGACATACAAGACCACTGATAATCTCCCTCGATCTGGGGCTCCACGCAAGATCTCACCCCGTGGGGTCAAAATGATCACAAGAACGGTGAGAAAAAATCCCAGAACCACACGGTTGGACCTAGTGAATGACCATAGAGAGCTGGGACCAAAGTAACAAAGCCTACCATCAGTAACACACTACGCCGCCAGGGACTCAAATCCTGCAGTGCCAGACGTGTCCCCCTGCTTAAGCCAGTACATGTCCAGGCCCGTCTGAAGTTAGCTAGAGTGCATTTGGATGATCCAGAAGAGGATTGGGAGAATGTCATATGGTCAGATGAAACCAAAATATAACTTTTTGGTAAAAACTCAACTCGTCGTGTTTGGAGGACAAAGAATGCTGAGTTGCATCCAAAGAACACCATACCTACTGTGAAGCATGGGGGTGGAAACATCATGCTTTGGGGCTGTTTTTCTGCAAAGGAACCAGGACGACTGATCCGTGTAAAGGAAAGAATGAATGGGGCCATGTATTGTGAGATTTTGTGTGAAAACCTCCTTCCATCAGCAAGGGCATTGAAGAGGAAACGTGGCTGGGTCTTTCAGCATGACAATGATCCCAAACACACCGCCCGGGCAATGAAGGAGTGGCTTCGTAAGAAGGATTTCAAGGTCCTGGAGTGGCCTAGCTAGTCTCCAGATCTCAACCCCATAGAAAATCTTTGGAGGGAATTGAAAGTCTGTGTTGCCCAGCGACAGCCCCAAAACATCACTGCTCTAGAGGAGATCTGCATGAAGGAATGGGCCAAAATACCAGCAACAGTGTGTGAAAACCTTGTGAAGACTTACAGAAAACGTTTCAAAGATAAGAAAGATCTTAGCTGAGAATTAATCAAAGATTCTAATATTTTTGCTAGGCAAGATAGTTTAGAAATAGGCCGATAATTATTTAGGTCACAAGGGTCACCACCTTTGGGAAATGGGAGTACATGGGCCGCCTTCCAAACCTTGGGGATAGTACCAGATATAATCGTCAGGATAAAAATATGGGTTAATGATTCAGCAATCAGGGGAGCAGAGAGTTGCAACAGAAATGGATCAAGCACATCAGCCCCAGTGGATGTTTTACTTCAATCTTAAGCAAGGGATCTAGCACATCACAGATAGTAAATTGTTAAAATGAAAACAAAGATTCACTAGAAGTTGACGGGTTAACCATTGAGTCAGCTATAGGCTGGCAGAGAGAAGAGAAGAGCTGAGCAGGGTCAACTACACCACCGTTTCTCTCAAATAAAAAGCACTTCACCAATTTGGACTATTTTGTGTATGTCCATTACATGAAATCCAAATAAAAATCAATTTAAATGACAGGTTGTAATGGAACAAAATAGGAAAAATGCCAAGGGGGACGAATACTTTTGCAAGGCACTGTAACTCAGATGAAAACCAAGGATTCAATTTGTCTTTGACTCTCAAAGTCTCTTTGACTCAGCAATGTGTGTGAGTGTACAGTACTCTCTGCTGTCTACTGTTGTCAGTTTGTTAATGAAGAGACATGCCAGAGTGACTCGCCAGTGCTTAAGTGAAGTATCGTTCATCTGTCTATCCCTCTCTCCCTCTCGTATTCCTGGTTGCCGTTTTTTCTGCTCTGTCGTTCCCTGCATGGTAATTATGTTGAGGATGAATGGTGTGAGTCTGTCTCAACAGATGGCTCTCTTAAACAGAGACATTTCTTTCTCAGCACCACCACAATCATAATTATACACGCGCATGAACACACACTCACACAGACACACACATACACACACGCATGCAGTCTCTATCTCTCACACACACACACGCACACTCACACACACGTTGGCCATCAGTAGATAATGATACCTGTGTGTGTGTGTATCAGTCATCTCTAAATCATGCCCTCTGTGATTTCTCTACTAGACCACAGCACTACACATACACAACACAGCTGAACTACATGGATGGAACAACACACATACAGCAGACCTGCACAGAACACAGGGTAGCAGTGGCGGCTCCTGAAAAAATTCTCAGGGGGGGCAATTTTTCTGATGATTTAGGTGACCTACACACATTTTAAAAAAGATATGTCCAGCAACAACATGAAGACAGGGGCAGCATATAAGTCAATACCAGAAGCATTTATTGACTGATCTGGGGAGATGGATTCCAGTTTCTGTGACAGATTATAAATAATCTCTGATGCCTTTGTTATATTAGCTTTTGGTTGAATGTACACAACGGTAACAAACAATTGGGGGAACTCAGTAAGGTCGCAGTGACACAGAAAGCAGTTCAATGTCGGGGGTACAGAGTCGCTCTCTTACCAGGATCGATTTTCCCTGTGACTGTCAGATCGCGGTCCGCTCTGACCAGGGTGAAGCCGGCCGGCTCCACTTCTCTGTCCGGGACTCTGTCATCCAGCCAAGTCTCAATAAATGCCAGCAAACAGGCCTCCCGATATTCGTGTTGGAAGCGCAGATTCGCTGACAACTCATCCGCTTTCCCCCTCAGTGACTGGGCATTAATCAGCAAGGTGGTGGGTAAGGGAAGTTTGTTCTGCTGTATTGGATTCCGCTGCCAGCAGCGTTTTCATTATTTAGTCCGTTCGTAGCGGGTATGTACACGATCAACAAGATCAGTCCAAAACCCACCACTGGAAATCCATGGTTGGCAGAATGTTTGTAAACTAAGTGTACAAATTAAAAACATAAAATAACGCCACTAAGTGTACAAATTAAAAACATAAGATAACGCCACACTGCAGGTCGCAACAGAGACGCTGCTACCCGCTATTTTCTTAGTTACGTTCATGGTTACGTTACGTATGACGAAAGCGCGTAAGTGCAAGCCCTCAGAAACCCATAGAGATTGTATTGAAAGCTCTGAAATTTGAAAAAAATAGATTTTACATGGGAGTCTATGACAGACTTCTGGGCGATTTTCAACCTGACTGAAATCGCCCCAAAAGGGGGGGGGGCCATTTGAAGCACGACTTTAGCCTGATTGGACATTTAGTGGCAGTCAGATCAGATTAGAACACTGATAACTACTGTTGCCGTGATATAATTGATTAGAAAAAAAATCCCTTCCTTTTCCCGTTTGGCAGTGCGTCGCCCATATCGCCCTATTGAACACACCGCCCCTGCAGGGCAGAGAGACAGTCTCTGATATGGACCCGTTCATACTGAGTTTTCAATGATGAATATAGGGTTACATACAGCTGTGGATAAAAGCTAAATTAATGTTTGGCATTGCTAAACATTTGTGGAGTGAGATGTGAGGTGTGTGTGTCTGTATGTGTGTGTGGCTTCTGAGTGTGGGGTTGGTTTTTGCCAAGGTCTGTTCTCTGTGACAGACAGGTCTGGCAGGTGTAGGAACCCTGATCCCTACAGGTGGCACTCAGCACACACACACACACACTCACACACGCACACTCACACTTACACTCACACTCACACACACGCACACGCACACACACACACACACAAACAAACACACGCACACACACACATTAGCACAGCAGGGCAGAGACATGGGGGGGATCCCCTGTTAACCCCCCAACTACCTCCCTCACATCCTAACCCCAACTGCAGAGGGCAGTAGGACAGGGCAGTAGGACAGGGCAGTAGGGAAGGGGACAGGGAGCATGGTGGGATGGTAACAATGGCCTGCTTACCTAAACATGAACCCACCAGGTCCAACTGTAACAAGAGCATGACTATAGGACTACAGGACTACAGGGCAGTACAGGAACAGGATAGACCAAGATGTATTGCTGGTCGTCTGAGGTGTGGTTTTAATGGGTTTCTGTACGCTGCCAGGGACATAGGAATTTAAGCTTAGCTGTACAGTATGTCATACATGTGTCCTAGCTAGGAAAAGTGGGGGGGAGATATTGTTAAGTGTCTGGGAACTAGAGGAAGAGAAAACAAAAGAGTTTGAAGGAGAAGAAATGAGAGGGAAGGAGAGTGAAATAAAGGGTACTTTACTTTAATGGCTGGTGAGGGACTTCCAGGAGCTCTGTCTCTGTCAGACCTGTCCACCCCTTTGATACCCGCATCCAAGACCCCCCCCCCCACACACACACACACACACACACAAGTACACTCACGTAACATAAACACTCACGCACACGCAAACTCACACAACACATATACTCTCATACAGCATACTGAAACACCAGCAGCACCAGCCAAGGTCTAACCCCACAAAAACAAAAGCCGATGTTTAAAGCACTAAACCACTGAACAACACCAGTCAAGGTCTAACCCCACAAAAACAAAAGCCACTGAATTGCCGATAGAAAAAAAAAACTCTCTCTCTCCCTCATTTTCTCTATCCATCTCTCTCTACTCCTGAGGTCATGCACATCTTATTGTAGTAATGTTATCCTCTGGCTTTGACTGGGAGTGAATAGACTTTTTATCAGGGCATGGAATGAGGAAGGTTCTTTTAAAATGTTTAATCCATAAGTATTTAGAGAATCTAGAGACCAGGGTTGGGTTTCTCTCTGTGTGTGTGAAACAGAGGGTTTTCTCCATAGGTCAGTATCACACAAACACTGGAGTGGGGGTGGAACTGTATTACACGGACATGCCTCTCTGCACATCCCAACCATGCAGACAAGAATTTGTTGTGATTGTGTGAAATCTCCAGTTTTTTTTTTACCTATTCAGACGATTATGTATTTATTTGTGTAAGCTTTACCCATCAGTATCCCACAGAGACAGATTACATGCTGAAAGACGTGTGTGTGTGGTGTTGTGGACAGTGACTAATGTGATGGTATTGCAGCATCTAGAACACTCCACCCCCCCCCCCCAGACAGCAAGACATAACCTGAAGGGTATACTATGAAGGAAACTAGATCTACTCAGGGTTTTCTGAAACCAGCCTGCTTCAGTTAGCTTCACATTCCAGCTCAGGCTTCATCCATGCTACGATGGGGGATATTGCTCATCCGCCTCTAGCAGGCTTGTAACTCTAGTAGGCTTGTAACTCTAGCAGGCTTGTATCTCTAGCAGGCTTGTAACTCTAGCAGGCTTGTAACTCTAGCAGGCTTGTAACTCTAGCAGGCTTGTAACTCTAGCTTGTAACTCTAGCAGGCTTGTAACTCTAGCTTGTAACTCTAGCAGGCTTGTAACTCTAGCAGGCTTGTAACTCTAGCAGGCTTGTAACTCTAGCAGCTAGCAGGCATGTTGCACATGGCTAGTCGAATGCCAAACTCTTTAAGGGCTCTGGAGTCTGTTTGTTGAAATGATCAGGAGATGCTTTATCTCTTGTCACCGACTATAGGAACAAGGCCTTGAGATATAGGGCTCCATACAATACTGGCTAATATGTTTTGTTGTTTAGATGTGTTTCTGATGTTTTCTATGGCAGCACTAAATAACACTCCCATGCCCTCCAGCCCAGAAAGAGAGAGTTAGAGAGAGAGAGAAATAGAGTGTGAGAGAGAGAGAGAGAAAGAGAGAGTGAGAGAGCAAGAAAGAGAGAGAGAAAGAGAGAATGTAGGGTAAAATAGTTTATTTATATCGGTCTCACATGGGACTGTTGATTTTTTGCATCCATTTTCCCCCGCCCTTTCCTCTCTCACTCACTCCACCTAAGATCCATTATAATAAAATAAAGCTGTGTCCTAACAGAGAGAGAGAGAGAGAGAGAGAGAGAGAGAGAGAGAGAGAGAGAGAGAGAGAGAGAGAGAGAGAGAGAGAGAGAGAGAGAGAGAGAGAGAGAGAGAGAGAGAGAGAGAGAGAGAGAGAGAGAGAGATAGAAGAAGGTTGAGGATGAAAAAGGAGGGGAAGAGATACAGTAAGTGACTGGAGAAAGAGAGAAAAGAGAGAGAGGAAAAAATAGATAGTTTGGGTGAGGGGTAACATGGATAGTGCATGGAAAGAAAAGGCTGCCTGTCTGTCTCTGTCCAAATTAGCCCATATGCAGATAGGGGTGAATAATAGGGCTAGGAGTTGTTTCTGACCAGGAGGTTACAGATCAGAGTCTCTAACATGGCTGATTTCAGATATTTAAATATTCAAAGCAACATAAAATATGTGTGTGCATCCACATGAGCTTGAGCATGTGAGTGTGTGTGTGTGTGTGTGTGTGTGTGTGTGTGTGTGTGTGTGTGTGTGTGTGTGTGTGTGTGTGTGTGTGTGTGTGTGTGTGTGTGTGTGTGTGTGTCAGAATGTATCCATTTATTTGTATAATCTCACAATACTCTGGTGAATGGATGGTTTCCATGGACACTAGTCCCAAACAAACACACACACTCACCTGAGCTGTGTGTGGTGTGTGTTGACATGGTGATTTCCAGACTGGCTTTCTACATGTCTGACACACCACTGTTAATACAACAAGCAGTATGGGCTCTAGGCAATCAGCTGTTTCCTTTTCACATGGTGGATAGCATACACAGTAGGATTACAGTAACACACACCTGTCTCTTTGTTTGTGTGTGTGTATGTTTGTGTGTGTGTGTGTGTGTGTGTGTGTGTGTGTGTGTGTGTGTGTGTGTGCGTGCGTGCGTGCTTGTGTGTGTGTGCGTGCGTGCGTGCGTGTGTGTGTGTATGTTTGTGTGTGTGCGTGTATGTGTGTGTGTGTGTGTGTGTATGTTTGTGTGTGTGTGTGTGCGTGCGTGCGTGCGTGCGTGTGTGTGCGTGCGTGCGTGCGTGTGTGTGTTTGTGTGTGTGTGTGCGTGCGTGCGTGCGTGTGTGTGTGTGTGTGTGTGTGTGCGTGTGTGTGTGTGTATGTTTGTGTGTGTGTGTGTGTGTGTGTGTGTGTGTGGGTGTGTGTGCATGCATGCGTGCGTGCGTGTGTGCATGCGTGTGTGCGTGTGTGTGTTTGTGTGTGTTTGCGGCTGAGGGGAATAGTGCTGGGCTGTGTGTGGGAGAGGGTGTGTGGGAGCTCTGGTTTGTTTGTGACAGAACAGAATTGAGGGCACTTGAGGGAATCTGTTTCTAACTAGAAGTAGGAGGTCTCTCTCTCTCCCCCCTCTCTCTTTCTTTCTCCCTTCCTCCCTCTCTTACTCTGTCACGCTCATCTTTCTCCTCCATTTGCACATTTTCCCTTGCAATGCCTTTTTTTGTGCTGCATGTCCATCTGTCTTTTTTCTTATTTTCCCCACTTCCCTCCCTTTTTCCTCCACCGTCTCCCTTCCCTTCTCCTCCCTCTTCCCTCCCTCTCAGGGCTTCTGACATAAAAACACACTTCAGAGAGTGGGGCATTTTCCCTGCTGAAACATTAATGACGTACACGGTTATTTATTCCAAGAAAGAAAGAAAAAAAGAAAGAAAGAAAGAAAGAAAGAAATATAATCCATACTACATCATCATGTGGCGATCAGGACCCAGTCACTAATGAACGTTTCAATTTATTACAAAGATTATGAAACGGGTTGTTTAGATTCTGGATGATGATTGGTTGATAGCAGGGAGTTATAGCACCACAATCTCCGCATTCAACGGGTAACGCCTGATAACAGTTCCATTAGATTTATCAATGCGCATCCACTGTCCCACAGCTCAGCCAATCAATTTATTCACTTAATTTGTATTGTATATTATAATGGATATAAAAGACAGGTAATGTTAGCCTAGCCTTCCTCAATAGCTCTCAAATCAAATCAAATTGTTTTTGTCACATGCGCCGAATACAACAGGTGTAGACCTTACCGTGAAATGCTTACTTACAAGCCCTTAACCAACAATGCAGTTTTAAGAAAAATAAGAGTTAAGAAAATATTTACTAAATGAACTAAAGTAAAAATAAAATAACAATAACGAGGCTATATACAGGGGGTACCGGTACCGAGTCAATGTGTGGGGACACAGGTTAGTTGAGGTAATTGAGGAAATATGTGCATGTAGATAAGGGTAAAGTAACTATGTATAGATAATAAACATCTCCTTTGTCTTGATCATGTTGAGGGAGAGGTTGTTGTCCTGGCACCACACTGCCAGGTCTCTGACCTCCTTCCTATAGGCTGTCTCATCGTTGTCGGTGATAAGACCTACCACCGTTGTGTCGTCAGCAAACTTAATGATGGTGTTGGAGTCGTGCTTGCCCACGCAGTCATGGGTGAACAGAGAGTACAGGAGGGGACTAAGCATGCACCCCTGAGGGACCCCCGTGTTGAGGATCAGCGTGACAGATGTGTTGTTGTCTACCCTTACCACCTGGGGGCGGCCCGTCAGGAAGTCCAGTATCCAGTTGCAGAGGGAGGTGTTTAGTCCCAGGGTCCTTAGCTTAGTGATGAGCTTTGTGGACACTTTGTTGTTTAACGCTGAGCTGTAGTCAATGAACAGCATTTGCATATAGGTTTCCTTTTGTCCAGGTGGGATAGGGCAGTGTGGAGTGCAATAGAGATTGCGTCATCTGTGGATCTGTTGGGGCGGTATGCAAATTGGAGTGGGTCTAGGGTTTCTGGGATGATGGTGTAGATGTGAGCCATGACCAGCCTTTCAAAGCACTTCATGGCTACAGACATGAGTGCTACTGGTCGGTAGTCATTGAGGCAGGTTACCTTTGTGTTCTTGGGCACAGGGACTATGGTGGTCTGCTTGAAACATGTAGGTATTACAGACTCGGTCAGGAAAAGGTTGAAAATTACACTTGCCAGTTGGTCAGCGCATGCTCGGAGTACACATCCTGGTAATCTGTCTGTGCCTTGTGAATGTTGACCTGTTTAAAGATCTTACTCAAATCAGCTACGGAGAGCGTGATCACACAGTCGTCCGGAACAGCTGGCGCTCTCATGCATGCTTTAGTGTTGCTTGCCTTGAAGCGCACATAGAAGTCATATAGCTCATCTGGTAGGCTCATGTCACTGGGCAGCTCTTGGCTGGGCTTCCCTTTGTAGTCCGTAATAGTTTGCAAGCGAGCGTCGGAGCCGGTGTAGTAGGATTCAATCTTAGTCCTGTATTGACGCTTGCCTGTTTGATGGTTCGTCGGAGGGCATACCAGGATATCTTATAAGCGTCTGGGTTAGAGTCCCGCTCCTTGAAAGCGGCAGCTCTACCCTTTATCTCAGTGCGGATGTTGCCTGTCATCCATGTCTTCTGGTTGGAGTACGTACGGTCACTGTGGGGACGACGTCATCGATGCACTTATTGATGAAGCCAGTGACTCATATGGTATACTCGTCAATGCCATCGAATGAATCCCGGAACATATTCCAGTCTATGCTAGAAAAACAGTCCTGTAGCTTAGCATCTGCGTCATCTGACCACTTATGTATTGAGCGAGTCACTGGTACTTAATGCTTTAGTTTTTGCTTTTAAGCAAGAATCAGGAGGATAGAATGATGGTCTTATTTTCCAAATGGAGGGCAAGGGAGACCTTTGTACGCGTCTCTGTGTGTGGAGTAAAGGTGGTCTAGAGTTTTTTGCCTCTGGTTGCACATGTAACATGCTGGTAGAAATGAGGTAAAACGGATTTAAGTTTCACTGCATTAAAGTCCCCGGCCACTAGGAGCGCCACCTTTGGATGAGCATTTTCTTGTTTGCTTATGGCCTTATACAGCTCGTTGAGTGCGTCATTAGTGCCAGCATCGGTTTGTGGTGGTAAATAGACAGCTACGAAAAATATAGATGAAAACTCTCTTGATAAATAGTGTGGTCTACAGCTTATCATGAGATACTCTACCTCATGCGAGCAAAACCTAGAGACTTCCTTAATATTAGATTTCGCGCACCAGCTGTTATTGACAAATAGACACAGGCCTCCACCCCTTGTCTTACCGGAGGCAGCTGTTCTGTCTTGCCGATGCACGGAAAACCCAGCCAACTGTATATTATCCAGCCACGACTCGGTGAAACATAAGATATTATAGTTTTTAATGTCCCGTTGGTAGGATAGTCTTGAACGGAGCTCATCCAGTTTATTCTCTAATGATTGAACGTTGGCCACTAGGACGGATAGTAGAGGCGGGTTACCCACTCGCCGACAAATTCTAACAAGGCACCCGGACATGCGTCCCCTGTATCGGCTTCTCTTCTTCATGCGAATGACGGGGATTTGGGCCTGGTCCAGTATCAGCAGTAAATCTGAAAAATTTATGAAAAATGTATGCACTCACTAACTGTAAGTCGCTCTGGATAAGAGCATTTGCTAAATGACTAAAATGTAAAACGTAAAATTAAAGAAAGAATCTTCATCCAGTTCGAGGTGAGTAATCACTGTTCTGATATCCAAAAGCTCTTTTCGGTCATTAGAGACAGTGGCAGAAACATTATATACAGAATAAGTTACAAACAACGCGAAAAAAATACACAAAAAAGCACAATTGGTTAGGAGCCCATAAAACGATAGCCATCTCCTCCGCTATCTTATTGACTCGACAATCAGCTGTTTGTTGCTTATTTTATAAATTATTTATTAAATAATTATTTATTGAAGTTCTTGTCTCTCGTCATCATTGAACCTCTGCTAGCTAGCTACATGTCAATGATTTATTTAGCATAGCAACGTGAAATGAATAAAAGGAATAGAGTGAAAGACTGGGTCAAAACCAATTATGCTACTAGCTCTCACAATCTCCGGTCAGAATTAGATGTTTCTAATGTTTCTCAAAAGTCAAATATCGAAGTTGTTCCAAATGTCAAATTTCAAGTTTAGGCATTAACTCCACATTTTTAAGGTTAGGGATAAGTTTAGGCATTAACTCCAAATTGTTACGGTTAGGCATTTACTCTGAATGGTTAAGGTAAGGGTTAAGGTTTGGGATAGGCTTAAAACAAAAATAACTTTATATTGCTGGATTCAAACTTGCAACCTTTGGAATGAGAGGCAGATGCTTATGCCCACCCAAGCAAAACCGAAACCTACTTGAAGGTAACAGCGCTCACTGTTGCACCCTAGTGGCCAGTTCTCACATAATCTCCCGACAGCCTCAGACAGGATGGATGTCAAATACTGACTTGTATCATGGGTGACCATGCTGGTACATAAACCCTGGATTTCTAATGCTATGTATTGGCCAATGAGAGGTTTTGAAGACACCGGCACTTCCCAGAAGAAGCAGTCCTCCATAGGAATGAATACAATTAAATGTTTCAAGGACAAAATTACATGTATTTAAGTATTTTTGTTGTTGTAGTGGGGACAGTAAGAGTTATTTTGTACCTCCAGCCAATCGCAATCACTCTATTGAGACATATTGCAGACTCGTTGAAAAAGATGTTGATGATCTCCTTAAGAAAAAACTGGAGTACATATCTTTTCAAAATTACCCAAGGATGAAAAATAAGCTTTGCTTGATTTACAATCCGATATGTCAGTTCTTACCCATCCTGCTGATAAGGGTGGGTTGGTTGTACTCATGGATAGGACAGTTTATGTAAATGAGTGTCACAGACAACTGCTTGACAACACCTTTTTACAAGGAACTCAGAAGTGACCCCATTTCCCAATTTCAGAACACTATCTTTACTGTCCTAGATGGGTATTTAAGTTCTGGTCAAATCACCAAAAAAGAACACGATTTTTTGGCTATTCAACATCCTAAAATTGCCACTTTCTATACTTTGCCGAAATTACACAAGAATGTTACAAAACCTCCAGGGCGCCCTATTGTAGCGGGCATTGATGCAGTAACAGCCCCTTTATCAACCTTTGTTTACATTTTTATTAGACCTCTCACAGAACAGCTCCCCTCCTTTGTAAAGGACATCAGCAGTATGATCTCTATTATTGAATCTCTTGATAATACCTTGCTAGTTACTTTTGATGTTGAGTCGTTATATACGAATATTCCACACGAGGGCAGTATTGAAGCCATGGAACATTTTCTTCTGAAACGTGACCCAAATGAACTACCTTCCAGTGCATGCATTATAACATTGGCTGAAATAGTACTCACACACAACTACTTCATGTTTCTAAATGATTTCTTTATTCAGACGAAGGGTACTGCTATGGGATCCCCTATGGCTTCTAACTATGCTAATTTGTATGTGGGTTACATTGAGAAACAGTCCATTTTCAATCCTCTCAACCAAAAAAATATATGGAAACGGTACTTTGATGATATTTTTGTTCTATGGAGGGGTGATTTAAAACAGCTCCAGGCATTCCATACTTTTCTTAACTCTTGTTCTGAGCACCTGAGATGTACTATGCAATCTGACACACGTCAAATCAGTTTCCTTGATCTTCTGATTTTGTGTGAGGATAATGTTCTATACACTGATCTTTACAGGAAACCTACTGATCGTAACAGTTTGTTGAGGGCTGATAGTTGTCACCCGCTTCCCTTGAAAAACAGTTTGCCCTACAGCCAATTCTGTCGAATCAAAATGATTTGTAAAAAACAATCAGATATCAACCGAAATATGGCTGCGACGCAAAGAAAATTCAAGGAGAGGGGGTACAAAAATGGTCAGATTAATACTGCCATTGAGAAAATTCAAAACAAATCGAGACTTGACCTCTTTCAGGGACAGTCTCGCAAAAAGAAGCATTCTTGCATTCTAACTACACGCTATTCAAAGTGCTCTGAACAAATTAAGGGAATCGTTCACAAACATTGGCACATTGTAAGATCCGATGACAGTATTGGTAATGTGTTTTCAGACCCTCACTTGGTTGTATTCTCGTGGGGCAGAAACCTCAGAGATCAATTGGTAAACTCGGATTTACCACCCCTAAATATCCCTGCACAACGTCTATTTGCGCCTCTACCCAATGGAAACTACAAGTGTAACGGCTGCGTTCAATGCAATGGCACTTACAAATGTAGATGCTTTAAACACCCCCAAACAGGGAAACAGATCCCAATCAAAGGTGTTATTACGTGCTTCACTAAGGCAGTTATTTATCTTATAACTTGTTCTTGTGGTAAACATTATGTGGGTAAAACAAAGCGCGAATTAAAAGTACTAATCTCGGAGCATCGTAGCACCATTAGGTGCAAAAACTCTACATACCCAGTCGCTGCCCACATTTTGGAAGCGAACCACTCGATTTCATCCCTACTTTATATCGGCATCGAACATGTCACCCTCCCTAGGAGAGGGGGTGACCTCGACAACTTATTGTTAAAACGAGAGGCTGCCTGGATCTTTAATTTAAAGACCCTTGCTCCCTTCGGTCTCAACGTAGACTTTGATTTGAAGCCATTCTTGTGATTATTGTGATTTTGCTATTCATTGTAAATGTTTGTGGGCCTATGTATCTATGATCGTATGCTATCCATGTTTTTTGTATGTTCTGTTTATCTGTGAATTAACCAATGCTATTAGGCCACACCCAACCATGATTACAGACACCTGCATGTGTCCTTTGACACTATATAAACTAGTGACCTGCAGTGTTTGTCATTATACCTTGATGAAGAAAGCTTGTCTGTCGAAACGTTGGTTATTAGGATATTAAATTATTGCATCTGAGCTCCTAGAGTGTGCGGCTTTCCTTTTCTTTTTCAAGTGTAGTGGGGACAGTAACATTAGAACATTACAAAAAGTATACTTTAAGGAAAATGTGGGGGAGTGCCAAGATGGATGGCTTCAAAACACCACCCCTGGTTTTCCATCTAGTGTATATACAAATCATTGGTCAAAACATGAGAATAGAACCCTTTCCTGCAGTCAAATGACCAAAGCACCCTCTAGTGGCCTCATGAGTGGAATGTTATAAATATTTTTCATTATTTCATAATTAATAAACATTTCAACTCTGTATCTGGCATGGTACAGTTGTCTTCTTTTTTTAAGCCTGTAACCATGTGTGTGAGGTGTATACTTTTGTTTCAAAGTAATTTTGTTTAAGACTACCAAGAAACACGCTGTGTGACCCTGATTCAGCCCACTGCAGTAATATTAACAACCAACCTATTTGGTTAGCAACTTCAGAACCTCAGAACTAACAACTCGTTTTTGCCCGGACCCTATCGTCTGGTGGAAGGATTAAATAAAATTTTTTTACTCACTAACGTTTTAATTAAAACATGTCGTTAATCTTTTTTTTATATATGTTGGCAACCGTTTTATATAAGCAATAAGCTCCTCGAATCTGGGAATTATAGTTTTATAAAATAAATAAGGCCCTCGAACCAGGGATTTACCCTTGGTTTCGCCTCGGAACTAAGAACAACCCTTACTCTGGAGTTATCACAGGATAATCCCTGGGTTCTCATGCCTTATTACAGTACTTGAATATACCTTTAGCTAACAACCAACTTCACACTAAGGTGTTGATTTATCATATAGCACTTTGAAACCTATCACCAGCTAATGTTTGAATTTTATCACACATACTAATACATACAAGCATTTCGCTACACCCGCTATAACATCTGCTAAACACGTGTATGTGACAAATAAAATTTGATTTGATTTGATCTACTACCAATCCCACATTGGGATGCAGATTAGTTGTAGAGGCCGGGGTTTCAGATGGGTTGTACTGTATATTGGTTGTGGAGAGGTCTCAGGGTGGCTGTAGATGATTGGTTGGTTTAACACAGACAGCTGTAGACATATACAGTGTAATGTATGACTGTGGTGTGACCTGGATTACATCAACAGGACATTCCCATTAGTCTACTGAGACATACCTCTACCTCCACATAGAATCTACTAGCGCTGGGCGATATGGAAAAAATATCATGTCACAATATTTAATCACATTCTTGACTGTTTGATGGTATTTGACGGTATTTAATGTTTTTGAATGATACAAGTTCTAAATTTGCATTATGAGTTGTGCATGACCCTAGGGTGGCAACACACAATTCTACAGTGCCTTCGGAAAGTATTCAGACCCCTTGACTTTTTCCACATTTTGTTTCGTTACAGCCTTATTCTAAAATGGATTAAATTAATACAAATCCTCAGCAATCTACACACAATACCCCATAATGACAAAGCGAAAACAGTTTTTTGGAAATTGTAGCAAATTTTGTACAAATAAAAAACATAAATACCTTAATTCCATAAGTATTCAGACCCTTTGCTATGAGACTTGAAATTGAGCTCAGGTGCATTCTGTTTCCACTGATCATCCATGAGATATTTCTACAACATGATTGGAGTCCACCTGTGGTAAATTCAATTGATTTGGAAAGGTACACACCTGTCTATACATTGTCCCACAGTTGACAGTGCATGTCAGAGCAAAAACCAAGCCATGAGGTCGAAGGAATTGTCCGTAGAGCACTGAGACAGGATTGTGTTGAGGCACAGATCTGGGGAAGGGTACCAAAACATTTCTGCTGCATTGAAGGTCCCCAAGAACAGAGTGGTCTACATCATTCTTAAATGGAAGAAGTTTGGAACCACCAAGACTCTTCCTAGTGCTGGCCGCCCGGCCAAACTGAGCAATCAGGGGAGAAGGGCCTTGGTCATGGAGGTTACCAAGAACCCGATGGTCACTCTTACAGAGCTCCAGAGTTCCTCTGTGGAGATGGGAGAACCTTCCAGAAGGACAACCATCTCTGCAGCACTCCACCAATCAGGCCTTTATGTTAGAGTGGCCAGATTGAAGCCACTCCTCAGTAAAAGGCTTGGAGTTTGCCAAAAGGCACCTACAGACTCTCAGATCATGAGAAACAAGATTATCTGGTCTGATGAAACCAAGATTGAACTCTTTGGCCTGAATGCCAAGCTTCACATCTGGAGGAAACGTGGCACCATCCCTACGGTGAAGCAAAAAAACAGTTTTTGCTTTGTCATTATGGGGTATTGTTTGTAGATTGATGAGGAAAAAAACAATGTAATCAATTTTAGAATAAGGCTGTAACCTAACAAAATGTGAAAAAGTCAAGGGGTCTGAAAACTTTCCGATTTCAATGGGGCTTTCTCCATTCTGATTGTTTTATACAGTGCAATCAAACTTTAACCAAAAGTTCCATACTGCCACGTAGGAATGCTATATATAGGCAAGAAATCTAGGCCTTATTATTTACCAAATATTGTAATTACGATTTAGATCAAAACACTTGGGTAAACTGACGGAATCATGGAAATAGAAGGATTATTCTAATTCTATAGTTAGAAAGTAATAGTGGGCACTTTGAATACAGTGTTGATTGACATGACAACGAATGAAAATGGCAAGGAGGCGTTCATAGAATTAGGAATTAAAATACTAATAGGATCTCTTTGGAGGCGTTATTGTGACAGGGTAGGAACCAAAGTGTTGGTCAGTGTTTCCCAGGCGAGTGGGACCCTAGAATCTTTGGCTACATTAAATGTTTTCTCTTACTTCATGTAATAGCTAACATATTCATGTTTCACCTATTCCTCTCTGATTTAGAAGATAATGTTGCACAAACAACATGCTGATTTAGGCATACACCAGCACTGGTATCAGGCTGGATTATCTAGCTATGTTTGCTCTGACTCAGTAAGATACACAAACTAATAGTGTAATTATAGAGCGCTTGTGGATTTATATTAAGAAGCAAAGTGGAAGCAACATTGTTGTCATCAACATATTACTGCATCTTGACCATGACCATGAAGAGTGAACAGTCGGCAAATTATCTCGTGGTTGAGCAACAACAACTGTGCTCCTTGAGCGACAGAGGGCAGGGCTTGGTGAGAGAAATGGAGAGACATATCACATTTAACAAACCAAACATTTAATACTGTTATAAAGATAAAGTAAAAACCCAATACTGGTATATAGTAAAATACGGTATACTGGCCAGCTCCAGAGTCTACTGAGCTATACCTCTACCACCACATAGTGTCTACTGAGCTATACATCTACCCCCACATAGTGTCTAGTGAGCTATACCTCTACCCCCACATAGTGTCTAGTGAGCTATACCTCTACCCCCACATAGTGTCTAGTGAGCTATACCTCTACTCCCACATAGTGTCTAGTGAGCTATACCTCTACCCCCACATAGTGTCTAGTGAGCTATACCTCTACCCCCACATAGTGTCTAGTGAGCTATACATCTACCCCCACATAGTGTCTAGTGAGCTATACATCTACCCCCACATAGTGTCTAGTGAGCTATACCTCTACCCCCACATACTGATATTACACACATGGCCACACTGAACATTACTAATGTCACCCCAGAGAACACTCACACATGTTGGCTGTCACTATTTCAGGACAAACCGTATTTGACAAAAACAAAATATTCTTGCTCAGGAATCCAACAATCTGGAGCCCTGTCCTCCCATCTAATGTATTTGTCATCCTCCTGATAGATGAGACCAATGGTTATACGTAGTGGCTACGTTTTTTTCTAGTTAATCTGTGTGAATGTTTTTCTAGGACTGAAGTAAACATAAATTCCATCCAGCCATAAGTGAGGAGGGAGTGTATAGCTCACGGGGGGCCAGTATGAAAAAATGTATGCACTCACTAACTGTAAGTCACTCTGGATAAGAGCGTCTGCTAAATGACTAAAATGTAAATGTAAAAATGAGTGTGTCAATACTGCCTCTGTCAAACCACATTGGTCTGTGGGGAGGGAGAGAGAGAGAGAGAGAGAGAGAGAGAGAGAGAGAGAGAGAGAGAGAGAGAGAGAGAGAGAGAGAGAGACACACAGAGAGACACACACAGAGAGACACACACAGAGAGACACACACAGAGAGACACACACAGAGAGACACACACAGAGGAGGAAAGAGTGTTGGGACTGAGGCACCCAGAAATACAGAGTGTTACAGACACTCATCTCAACAGTTCCTTAGAGACTTTACACTGTGGTAACTTCATTACTGGCTCTCTCTCACACACTCTCTCCCTGTCCCCCTCTCTCTCACACACTCTCTCCCTGTCCCCCTCTCTCTCACTCACTCTCTCCCTGTCCCCCTCTCTCTCACACACTCTCTCCCTGTCTCTCCCTCTCTCTCTCCCTCCCTCCTCCTGACTGCCGCTTTTTCACTTGTTTCACAATACCTTTCCCTCATGCCCCATCTCTCCTTCATTAAAAAATGTTCCTCATAATTCCTCACCCTTCTCTCTTTCCCTCTCTCCCTCACACACACACACACACACACGTGCAGGGGGGTCAGCTGGTGGGGGCGATGGGTGTGGTTGGGTTTTTTGGGTAAGGAGAGAGTGTGAGAAGGAATGGTGTGTGTGTGCATACGTGGGTCGGTACGTGTGTGTTGCGTGCATGTGTGTGTGTGTTAGAGATGTTGTGTGAGAGAGGCTTAGGTGTGAGAGAAACAATTTGGGCGCCAGATAAAGATGACAGTATTATCTCAAAAGTGGTAAACAGATTTGGGTAACTTTCTAAATGTAATCCATTACAGTTACTAGTTACCTGTCGAAAATTGGAATAAGTAACGTACATTTTGGTTTCCCAAACTCAGTAACGTTATCCTATTACTTTCAGAAAACTGTTGGATTACTTTCCCCTTAAAAGGCATTAGAAGAAGACAAAAAGGTTCCATCAAATGCATTTGGTGTGTCATCATAGTGGTCTCTGACTTGTGGTCAGACTCGCTGAGGTGGAACAAACGTAAACTTTTTTCAATGCTGAATTCAATGTAATTGAGAAAGGTGTTGTAATTTTCCACAAACATCCTTTATGAATTAAAAAGTAATCCAATAAGTAATCATCTAGTTTTTCTAAAGTATTTGTAATCGGATAAAAATATTTTTGCTGGTAATGTAACTGATTACAGTTTATATATATATTTTTTAATCAGATTACATGTAATCAGTAACTCCCAACCATGGCAGTCAAAAGAACACCCCTCAGACTAACATTTTTCAAATATTGCATTGTTGTTGTAGTGGTTTGAAGTTCTTCACGAGAGCCTACAGGAAAACAGACATCCAGACAGTCATTATTGTGCTATTTTTACTCCAGTGACATATTCATATTCCAAACAGTTTTCCATTGTGAGTTATATAGTCTAGCTCTGTTTGGCTAACCTGTTCAAGCACCCAGGCATTACACAGCAAAAACACTGGGCTGGCTATTTATACAACAATTTAAATGACCTCATGGTTGTTGTGGTTTGCAGTAATTCACCAGTGTCTACACTGAGACTGGCTGGTCATAATATTGTATGGAGAATAGTCTCCGTTTTCCACTGTGGGTTTGTTCTGTGGTCTAGATCTGCTTGACTGGCCCAGTCAAGGTCAGTTCCCCTAGCCAGACCATTTGGTCGTTGGCTCTTCGGCATTGGCACTGTCGAGTGCCCACACAGTCTAAGCACGGATGGCAGTGCTGATTCATAGAAAACATTTTGTTGAACGCAAGTTAATGTGGGGAAGAGGGTGTGAGGGAGAATGTGTGAATGGGCAAGAGAGAACACACTCGAAAGAGAGATATTAAATCTGAGCCAAAGCACCTCTCTCTCTCTCTCTCTCTCTCTCTCTCTCTCTCTCTCTCTCTCTCTCTCTCTCTCTCTCTCTCTCTCTCTCTCTCTCTCTCTCTCTCTCTCTCTCTCTCTCTCTCTCTTTCTCTCGTAGCTCCCTAGGCTTTTGGAGTTGAGATCTAGACCCACTGAGCACAGACATCAATTCAACATTCATTCCATGTTGGTTCAATGTAATTTAATTGAAGTGACGTGGAAGCAACGTTGATTCAACCAGTTTGTGCCCAGTGGGGACCCTGCTGCCTGTCTCCATGTGGGGATGGGATGTTTCCCCTCTGACATGGTGAATATACTGAGGAGACACATCACAATGTCTGCTATAAGATGCTATTAGATGCTGTGTATGCCAGGACTTCACTGTCTCCCTTATTCACACTCTCTTTATTTCTCTCTAGTCTAATGTATTTATTTCCCTGGGTATATCAGAGACCATAGGAATTAGTATGGTCTCTTATTGTAAATGTTCAATGCTCTCTCTCCCTCCGTTCTCCTTTCCAGAGATGTTGGAGTCTAATAACTTGATGACGTTTGAGGGCCTGGCCAATAGCGCCGCTTACCACACGTTCCTATTGGACGAGGAGAAGGGTCGTTTGGTGGTGGGAGCCAAGGACCACATCTTTTCCTTCAACCTGGTCAACATCAGCAGAGACCTGGCACAGGTACTGTACATCTTATAATACATGAACACCTATCTATGAGACATTATAACCAAGTCAACATCAGCGGACTCCTTGCAACAGTAACAATTACATTTGGTAAATATCAACACACTTTTACACACACAGTACGAACAAATATGAAAATGTATGCACTCACTACTGTAAGTCGCTCTGGATAAGAGCGTCTGCTAAATGACTAAAATGGAAAATGGAAACACACTTACAGTGGGGAGAACAAGTATTTGATACACTGCCGATTTTGCAGGTTTTCCTACTTACAAAGCATGTAGAGGTCTGTAATTTTTATCATAAGTACACTTCAACTGTGAGAGACGGAATCTAAAACAAAAATCTAGAAAATCACATTGTATGATTTTTAAGTAATTAATTTGCATTTTATTGCATGACATAAGTATTTGATCACCTACCAACCAGTAAGAATTCCGGCTCTCACAGACCTGTTAGTTTTTCTTTAAGAAGCCCTCCTGTTCTCCACTCATTACCCGTATTAACTGCACCTGTTTGAACTCGTTACCTGTATAAAAGACACCTGTCCACACACTCAATCAAACAGACTCCAACCTCTCCACAATGGCCAAGACCAGAGAGGTGTGTAAGGACATCAGGGATAAAATTGTAGACCTGCACAAGGCTGGGATGGGCTACAGGACAATAGGCAAGCAGCTTGGTGAGAAGGCAACAACTGTTGGCGCAATTATTAGAAAATGGAAGAAGTTCAAGATGACGGTCAATCACCCTCGGTCTGGGGCTCCATGCAAGATCTCACCTCGTGGGGCATCAATGATCATGAGGAAGGTGAGGGATCAGCCCAGAACTACACGGCAGGACCTGGTCAATGGCCTGAAGAGAGCTGGGACCACAGTCTCAAAGAAAACCATTAGTAACACACCACGCCGTCATGGATTAAAATCCTGCAGCGCACGCAAGGTCCCTCTGCTCAAGCCAGCGCATGTCCAGGCCCGTCTGAAGTTTGCCAATGACCATCTGGATGATCCAGAGGAAGAATGGGAGAAGGTCATGTGGTCTGATGAGACAAAAATAGAGCTTTTTGGTCTAAACTCCACTCGCCGTGTTTGGAGGAAGAAGAAGGATGAGTACAACCCCAAGAACACCATCCCAACCGTGAAGCATGGAGGTGGAAACATCATTCTTTGGGGATGCTTTTCTGCAAAGGGGACAGGACGACTGCACCGTATTGAGGGGAGGATGGATGGGGCCATGTATCGCGAGATCTTGGCCAACAACCTCCTTCCCTCAGTAAGAGCATTGAAGATGGGTCGTGGCTGGGTCTTCCAGCATGACAACGACCTGAAACACACAACCAGGGCAACTAAGGAGTTGCTCCATAAGAAGCATCTCAAGGTCCTGGAGTGGCCTAGCCAGTCTCCAGACCTGAACCCAATAGAAAATCTTTGGAGGGAGCTGAAAGTCCGTATTGTCCAGCGACAGCCCCGAAACCTGAAGGATCTGGAGAAGGTCTGTATGGAGGAGTGAGTCAAAATCCCTGCTGCAGTGTGCGCAAACCTGGTCAAGACCTACAGGAAACATATGATCTCTGTAATTGCAAACAAAGGTTTCTGTACCAAATATTAAGTTCTGCTTTTCTTATGTATCAAATACTTATGTCATGCAATAAAATGCAAATTAATTACTTAAAAATCATACAACGTGATTTTCTGGATTTTTGATTCCTTTAGATTCCGTCTCTTACAGTTGAAGTGTACCTATGATAAAAATTACAGACCTCTACATGCTTTGTAAGTAGGAAAACCTGCAAAATCGGCAGTGTATCAAATATTTGTTCTCCCCACTGTATACATACAAGTCGACTTGCAGTCTGTCTGTCTGTCTGTCTGCATATCTTTCCCCAACCCCTGTCAGTCTAAGCCAGTCTCAGCCAGGTATCCAGGGACTCTGTTTCTACTGAGAAATGAGTGATGAATAATTCAGACCTTAGCCGTCGCACAGGATCTCACGCTGCGCCAGGCATGTTAGTCGCTCCCTGCACACCTGGATGAATAATAGAGTAAACGGAAACAAAGTGGAGAACAAATCTCATTGTGACTCCTCTACCCCCACCACACACATATACAGTTGAAATCGGAAGTTTACATACACCTTAGCCAAATACATTTAAACTCAGTTTTTCACAATTCCTGACATTTAAACGTAGTAAAAATTCCCTGTCTTAGGTCAGTTAGGATCACCACTTTATTTTAAGAATGTGAAATGTCAGAATAATAGTAGAGATAATGATTTATTTCAGCTTTTATTTCTTTCATCACATTCCCAGTGGGTCAGAAGTTTACATACACTCAATTAACTTTTGGTAGCATTGCCTTTAAATTGTTTAACTTGGGTCAAATGTTTCGGGTAGCCTTCCACAAGCTTCCCACAATAAGTTGGGTGAATTTTGGCCCATTCTTCCTGACAGAGCTGGTGTAACTGAGTCAGGTTTGTAGGCCTCCTTGCTCGCACAAACTTTTTCAGTTCTGCCCTAATGTTCTATAGGATTGAGGTCAGGGCTTTGTGATGGCCACTCCAATACCTTGACTTTGTTGTCCTTAAGCCATTTTGCCACAACTTTGGAAGTATGCTTGGGGTCATTGTCCATTTGGAAGACCCATTTGCGACCAAGCTTTCACTTCCTGAGTGATGTCTTGAGATGTTGCTTCAATATATCCACATAACTTTCCTTCCTCATTACATTTACATTTACATTTTAGTCATTTAGCAGACGCTCTTATCCAGAGCGACTTACAGGAGCAATTAGGGTTAAGTGCCTTGCTCAAGGGCACATTAACGTCATTTAGCAGACGCTCTTAGCCAGAGCGACTCACAAATTGGTGCGTTCACCCTATAGCCAGTGGGATAACCACTTTACAATTGGGGGGGGGGGGGTTAGAAGGAATACTTTATCCTATCCCAGGTATTCCTTAAAGAGGTGGGGTTTCAAATGTATCCGGAAGGTGGTGAGTGACTCCGCTGTCCTGGCGTCGTGAGGGAGCTTGTTCCACCATTGGGGTGCCAGAGCAGCGAACAGTTTTGACTGGGCTGAGCGGGAGCTATGCTTCCGCAGAGGAAGGGGAGCCAGCAGGCCAGAGGTGGATGAACGCAATGCCCTCGTTTGGGTGTAGGGACTGATCAGAGCCTGAAAGTACAGAGGTGCCGTTCCCCTCACTGCTCCATAGGCAAGCACCATGGTCTTGTAGCGGATGCGAGCTTCAACTGGAAGCCAGTGGAGTGTGCGGAGGAGGGGGGTGACGTGAGAGAACTTGGGAAGGTTGAACACCAGACGGGCTGCGGCATTCTGGATGAGTTGTAGGGGTTTAATGGCACAGGCAGGGAGGCCAGCCAACAGCGAGTTGCAGTAGTCCAGACGGGAGATGACAAGTGCCTGGATTAGGACCTGTGCCGCTTCCTGTGTAAGGCAGGGTCGTACTCTCCGAATGTTGTAGAGCATGAACCTGCAGGAGCGGGTCACCGCCTTGATGTTGGCGGAGAACGACAGGGTGTTGTCCAGGGTCACGCCTAGGCTCTTCGCACTCTGGGAGGAGGACACAGCGGAGTTGTCAACCGTGATGGCGAGATCATGGAACGGGCAGTCCTTCCCGGGAGGAAGAGCAGCTCCGTCTTGCCAGGGTTCAGCTTGAGGTGGTGATCCGTCATCCATACTGATATGTCTGCCAGACATGCAGAGATGCGATTCGCCACCTGGTTGTCAGAAGGGGGAAAGGAGAAGATTAGTTGTGTATCGTCAGCGTAGCAGTGATAGGAAAGGCCATGTGAGGATATGACAGAGCCAAGTGACTTGGTGTATAGGGAGAAAAGGAGAGGGCCTAGAACTGAGCCCTGGGGGACTCCAGTGGTGAGAGCACGTGGTGCGGAGACAGCTTCTCGCCACGCCACTTGGTAGGAGCGACCGGTCAGGTAGGACGCAATCCAGGAGTGAGCCGCGCCGGAGATGCCCAGCTCGGAGAGGGTGGAGAGGAGGATCTGATGGTTCACAGTATCAAAGGCAGCAGACAGGTCTAGAAGGACAAGAGCAGAGGAGAGAGAGTTAGCTTTAGCAGTGCGGAGAGTCTCCGTGACACAGAGAAGAGCAGTCTCAGTTGAATGACCAGTCCTGAAACCTGATTGGTTTGGATCAAGAAGGTCATTCTGAGAGAGATAGCAAGAGAGTTGGCTAAAGACGGCACGCTCAATAGTTTTGGAAAGAAAAGAAAGAAGGGATACTGGTCTGTAGTTGTTGACATCAGTGGGGTCGAGTGTTGGTTTTTTGAGAAGGGGAGCAACTCTCGCTCTCTTGAAGACGGAAGGGACATGGCCAGCGGTCAAGGATGAGTTGATCAGCGAGGTGAGGTAGGGGAGAAGGTCATTGGAGATGGTCTGGAGAAGGGAGGAGGGGATGGGGTCAAGCGGGCAGGTTGTTGGGCGGCCTGCAGTCACAAGTCGCAGGATTTTATCTGGAGAGAGAGGGGAGAAAGAAGTCAAAGCATAGGGTAGGGCAGTGTGAGCAGGACCAGCAGTGTCATTAGACTTAACAAACGAGGATCGGATGTCGTCAACCTTCTTTTCAAAGTGGTTGACGAAGTCATCCACAGAAAGAGAGGAGGGGGGGGGGGGGGGGGGGGGGGGAGGATTCAGGAGGGAGGAAAATGTGGCAAAGAGCTTCCTAGGGTTAGAGGCAGATGCTTGGAATTTAGAGTGGTAGAAGGTGGCCTTAGCAGCAGAAACAGATGAAGAAATGTAGAGAGGAGGGAGTGAAAAGATGCCAGGTCGGCAGGGAGTTTAGTTTTCTTCCATTTCCGCTCCGCTGCCCGGAGCTCAGTTCTGTGAGCTCGCAATGAGTCATCAAGCCACGGAGCTGGAGGGGAGGACCGAGCCGGCCGGGAGGATAGGGGACACAGAGAGTCAAAGGATGCAGAAAGGGAGGAGAGGAGGGTTGAGGAGGCAGAATCAGGAGATTGGAGGGAGAAGGATTGAGCAGAGGGAAGAGATGATAGATGGAATCTATTTTGTGAAGTGCACCAGTCCCCTCCTGCAGCAAAGCACCCCCACAGCATGATGCTGCCACCCCCGTGCTTCACGGTTGGGATGGTGTTCTTCGACTTGCAACCCCTCCCCTTTTTCCTCCAAACATAACGATGGTCATTATGGCCAAACAGTTCTATTTTTGTTTCATCAGACCAGAGGACATTTCTCCAAAAAGTATGATCTTTGTCCCCATGTGCAGTTGCAAACCGTAGTCTGGCTTTTTTATGGTGGTTTTGGAGCAGTGGCATGTTCCTTGCTGAGCGGCCTTTCAGGTTAATCGATATAGGACTTGTTTTACTATGGATATGGACACTTTTGTACCTGTTTCCTCAGCATCTTCACAAGGTCCTTTGTCTGTTTGGTTCTGGGATTGATTTGCACTTTTTGGACCAAAGTACATTCACCTCTAGGAGACAGAACGCGTCTCCTTCCTGAGTGGTATGACGGCTGCGTGGTCCCATGGTGTTTATACTTGCGTACTATTGTTTGTACAGATGAACGTAGTACCTTCAGGCATTTGGAAATTGCTCCCAATGATGAACCAGACTTGTGGAGGTCTACAAATTTTTTTCTGAGGTCTTGGATGATTTATTTTGATTTTCCCATGATGTCAAGCAAAGAGGCACTGAATTTGAAGGTAGGCCTTGAAACACATCTACAGGTACAACTCCAATTGACTCAAATTATGTCAATTAGCCTATCAGAAGCTTCTAAAGCCACGACATCATTTTTTGGAATTTTCCAAGCTGTTTAAAGGCATAGTCAACTTACTGTATGTAAACTTCTGACCCACTGGAATTGTGATACAGTGAATTATAAGTGAAATAATCTGTCTGTAAACAATTGTTGGAAAAATTACTTGTGTCATGCACAAAGTAGATGTCCTAACCGACTTGCCAAAACTATAGTTTGTTAACAAGAAATGTGTGGAGTGGTTGAAAAACGAGTTTTAATGACTCCAACCTAAGTGTATGTAAACTTCCGACTTCAACTGTACATACGTGCACATACATAGGTGCACGCAGGCACACACACATATCAACGTAATCTCATAAAATATGCCCCAACTCCCACAAAAGTACATTTTTAGCAACGTTGCTGGCAGAAGCACAACAGCTAATTTAAGGACTGTTAGCTGACCAGCTGCTTGGTCAAGATGTTAGGTTAGAGACTGGTTAAAGTTAGGATTACTAGTGGCTGATTTATTGTATCAATGTGTATTGTGTAGTGAAGTATCCTTATCTCTCTGTGTCTGTGTAGATCCCGTGGCCTGCCTCCACCTCCAGAAGAGATGAGTGTAAATGGGCAGGGAAGGACCTCATGGTGAGTAGCTACCTCATCTTACACTTCACTCTCTCGCTCATATAGTTCTGCCTTTTACACTATCCCTCCCTCCCGGAGTACTGCCTTTTACACTATTTCTCCCTCCCGGAGTACTGCCTTTTACACTATCTCTCCCTCCCGGAGTACTCCTTTTACACTATCCCTCCCTCACGGAGTACTGCCTTTTACACTATCTCTCCCTCCCGGAGTACTGCCTTTTACACTATCTCTCTCTCCCGGAGTACTGCCTTTTACAGTACAGTGTTGGTGTAATCTGTGTGTTGTCACATGGACAGGAAGCTCTGAATCTGATCATAATCTGCTGGCCAAGATAGAGACATCACATGAACTTAATCATCTAGAAGTTCACCTAACCACTGGGATACAGGGTTAACAGTGAACAGCCAATGGGCTTACAGTCACTACTTTCAACACAGGAGCAGTATCCTAACAACAGCTATGGCTTTGTAGAGACATGGGGGTATTTGTTAGTTGTTAAATGCAGCATGATTTCAGTCCACACAGTCATATGGCATATCACAAAATCATTTAGGTGTGTGTTTTCCTTAGTCTAAGAAGAGTCATGACGATACCAGCAGCACTTCCATACTGTGTGTCCTGCTTGCATGACTAGCTCAGTCATGTACTGTATTTTTGTCCTGTATTTCTATCTCAATACAAGCAGTACACTGTGTAAACACCCAAAGAGACACAGTTCCATCTTTCTCCTTCTGACTTTCCTCTCAGATACAGCCTGGGCCATGTGCTGCCTGCAATATAAAATCCTAGCTCCGCTGTAACGGCCTCTCTAAGATCACAGGCACAGGGTCAGCTTCTGCTGAGTTTCTATAGGGCTGATTTGAAGGGCCATCAGGTCTTTTGTGTGTGTGTGTGTTTTCTGTAAACATTCTGGCAGAGATGAGCGGGGAGCCCTGAAGGATGGTCTTTGTGTTTGAAGGGCAGAGGAGAGGAAGAAAGACTACAGATGCTCTTTGATGAACTGGAACAAAGACACTTGTGAACATGCCGCGGGGAAGACAGTGAAAGAGAGATGGAGAGAGAGAAAAGAATAGAAGAAGAATTGCTAATTTACTGTACATCTATGAAGAAGGGAGGGTGATACACAGGGCCAGGAAAAATAATGTTGTTAGCTTCGCTAACTGTTAAGTATCTTCCATCATATAAACTCTGTTGGTTCAGTGCATGGTTTGGACAATGGGTTCACAATGTTAAACTTGATATCACAAGAAACTTTAACACCATCCAAATCACAACAGCGTGAGAAACCTTAACGTTATCTGATCACCAACCAGCTGAACCACCCTGAAATGACAGACAGCTCTTCAGATGACAACCAAGGCATACACAATCAACAGAGCTGCTTTCTGTTGGTGACCTACTAAAGACAGATAAACTTAGTCATGCATTATTTGTGGTTCTGTTTTCTCCTTTTCCATCAGTGTGATGACATTCATTTTCATATGAGGTCAGGCCTGCTGCCTGCTCAGGCAAGTGCTGACAGATCACAGGGGAAACTGGCTTCTCAGCATGTAGACGCACACACACACACACACACACACACACACACACACACACACACACACACACACACACACACACACACACACACACACACACACACACACACACACACACACACACACCCACACACACACACACACACACACACACACACACACACACACACACACACACACACACACACACACACACACACACTACACAGTAAGCTCAGATGAGGTTACAGTATGTGATGCTCATAACATTTTGTTGTTGTGGGAAGTTTGCTGGTTGGTTGCAGGGTAGTTGTTGCATTGAACGTCTTACTGTTGATGTCCATCATAAAAATCCTGGCTGTTTTAATACTCAGATGTACCTGAGCCTTTCTGATCAGGAGTCCGGATAGGAGAGGTCATGAGTACATGTGGGGAGAGGGAAAGGGAGAGAGAAGAGAGAAATGGAGAGAATAAAAGAGAAAACTGAGAATGACAGATTACTGGTCTCAATCTGAATAGCGAGTTGTTGAGTTATTACACAGCACAACAGTCTGGATTATCTCTAAAACACTACATCCATGACTCACTGAGCTGGCCTGGCCAGGATGTCATTTGTACAGTAAAACCAATCAGGGCTCTTCCTTTTCCCAACATTGTTCTTCATGTGTAGATCAGGTAATTCCTAAATATTCCTTGAAAATTACTTATATATTATACAGGACAGGCAATTAATTCTGATTACAGTTGCCCTTTATTCCCTCAATTTAAAGTTTTTTGTTGTTCTGCATAGCTCTACATGATGTTGTGTTATGTCCAGAGATGGTTAACTATTTTCTCTGTCCAGCGGATCAGCTCTATAGGAGGGCCTGCTTCTGATGAACAAACTGGGTTTTGACCCAAATGGGCAAGATTGGGTTTTGACCCAAATGGGCAGGACTGGGTTTTGACCCAAATGGGCAGGACTGAGTTTTGACCCAAATGGAAAGGACTGGGTTTTGACCCAACAGCTTTAGATAGCTTTATCCTTTATGTTAGTTGTTTTCAGAAACTGTTGATCTCCTGGCAAACCCATGCTATATAAAATGTCTCTCTTTCTCTATCTCCAGAGGGAATGCTCTAACTTCATCAAGGTGTTGCAGCCGTTTAACCAGACCCATCTGTATGTATGTGGAACCGGAGCCTTCCACCCTATATGTGCCTACCTGGAGGTGGGGAAGAAACTAGAGGTATACCAACCAGTATTACACTATTCACACGTTTATTTATCTTTCTGCCCAGACATCTGTCTGCTTACTGTAGTTATAGCTCTAGTATTCTACTACTTACAGACCAATATGAGCTGTGGTGGTGGGCATGTCATGGTTCTGACTGATTCAAGTCTTCTATGAGCTACAGCTAGATAGCAGCGTTAAGAAAAACTCTTCACTGAAATGTGAGATTATGGTTTTGAGTTTCGATCTAAAATCATAAACCGTGGAGTGTGAGGTAATATCTGACTTGTAACGATTCACTGATGGCCTGGTGTGTGTGTGTGTGTGTGTGTGTGTGTGTGTGTGTGTGTGTGTGTGTGTGTGTGTGTGTGTGCGTGTGTGAATGTGTGCGCGTGTGCGTGTGTGTGTGTGTGCGTGTATGTTCTATGTCTCTATGAGTCAGGCTTATAAATGTGTTTCCTATTCATTAGACTGCAGTCATTTCCAGAGAATTAGAGAGGGAGAATAGCTCTGAGAATAGCAGTCTCCCCTCTTAACTGCCCTGGCTGAGGCTCCTGGTTAAAGTGACTCTAGGAGAAAGTAAAACATCTAATTTGTTGATGTCAATAGGACAATGCAATAAACTCTGAATTCTAAATGCTCTGTATTTTAACCTATTTCTTATGTAACAGGACAGTGTGTTCAGGCTGGAGCCCCTGATAGAGAATGGTCGAGGGAAGAGCCCTTATGACCCCAAGCTGCTCACAGCGTCCAAGCTCATCGGTGAGTGAACTTTTATTTAAAGCACTAATTTCCATCAGAACTTTTCACCACATAAAGAGGGAGTTGTACCTCTTCTCTCATGTCCACTCATTCATTAAGCATATTTACAGCTGAGAGGAAGTGGGTGAATGACAGGGCTGGGTATATATAGTGTTCATCATTAGGAGTGATCTACAGCGGACACCCACTCATTTCCAAGCCTATGAGTGGTGGATGTGTGTG
>NC_139996.1:27922490-27928552 GCF_964263955.1 Coregonus lavaretus | reverse complement strand
GCTGGTCTAGATTCTTTACCCCCAATGAAATATCGACCTATCAGGGGCATTGGAATCCGTAAGGCTGATGAATGTCAAATACTTATTAGAGCATAAGAATGTAGAAGTAGTAAGCCTATATTTCAATCAAACATTTAATCTTAGGTGGCAACATAATATAATATATGCCATTTGAAATAACTTTCTAGACTACATTTTCATTTCATAAACAAATATAGATTATAACTCAATCACGATTTACTTGATTTACTTACACATATAAAATATGGACTGTCCAGGGATATTTTACTGCCGATCTTGATAAGAAATGATCATCTCAGACACTTTTCTTTTAAAGTTGATAACATACAGTGCCTCCAGAAAGTATTCATACACCTTGACTTTTTCAAAATATTGTTGTATTACAGCCGGAATTTAAAATTGATTAAATTGAGATTTTGTGTCACTGGCCTACACACAATACACCATCATGTCAAAGTGGAATTATGTTTTTAGACATTTCTACAAATTCATTTAAAATGAAAATCTGAAATGTCTTGAGTCAATAAGTATTCAACCCCTTTGTTATGGCAAGCCTAAATAAGTTCAGGAGTAAAGATTTGCTTAACAAGTCACATAATAAGTTGCATGGACTCACTCTGTGTGCAATAATAGTGTTAAACATGATTTTTGAATGACTATCTCATCTCTGTACCCCACACATACAATTATCTGTAAGGTTCCCTCAGTCGAGCAGTGAATTTCAAACACAGATTCAACCTCAAAGACCAGAAAGGTTTTCCAATGCCTCTCAAAGAAGGGCACCTATTGGTAGATTGGTAAAAAAAAAAAAAGGTAAAAAATGAATATCCTTTGAGCATGGTGAAGCTATTAATTACACTTTGGATGGTGTATCAATACACCCAGTCACTACAACGACACAGGCATCCTTCCTAACTCAGTTGCCAGCAAGGAAGGAAACCGCTCAATGATTTCACCATGAGGCCAATGATGACTGGAAACAGTAACAGAGTTTAATGGCTGTGATAGGCGAAAACTGAGGATGGATCAACAACATTGTAGTTACTCCACAATACTAACCTAAATGACAGAGTGAAAAGAAGGAAGCCTGTACAGAATAAAAATATTCCAAAACATGCATCCTGTTTGTAATAAGGCACTAAAGTAAAAATGCAAAATCCATGGCAAATAAATTAACTTTACGTCCTGAAAACAAAGCACTATGTTTGGGGCAAGTCCAACACAACATATTACTGAGTACCACTCTTCATATTTTCAAGCATGGTGGTGGCTGCATCATGTTATGGGTATGCTTGTCATCAGCAAGGATTAAGGAGTGTTTTAGGATAAAAGGAATAGTGCTAAGCACAGGCAAAATCCTAGAGGAAAACCTGGTTCAGTCTGCTTTCCAACAGACACTTGGAGACAAATTCACCTTTGGAATTGGAAACGAAGAAAATAATTAGAATAGGCTACACTATCAACAGTAGTTTTCCATTCATACAACATGTCGGGTAAATTGCCACAATAGATCTTCCGAGGTAAATGAGGAAATACTTTATTTCAGTTGTACAGAATGATCGCCCTTAGTCTGTTCATAAAGTAGGACTAAGTTGTTCCGATGATAATACCAACCGGAGGGCGGAATGGTCTTGAAAAATGTTGGCTGCAATCAGACTAAAAGATAACCTTAGGGAATGGTAAATTGCTGCCAAATTTTGGTTGCAATTGAGATCAGCTGTGCGGGTGATTTTAGCATGTACTGTATTGATGGATTAATAACAAGAGATCAGCTGATTATAATCTGGTGGTTTTCGATGGTTGCAATTGGCCCATTATGTTGATTCCCATTTCATAATTTCTTAAATAATATATATTTTTGTGTAGACCCCAGGTTTATGAGTGTCCATCTGATCCCAGAGAGTGACAACCCTGAGGACGACAAGATCTACCTGTTCTTCAGAGAGAATGCTATGGATGGGGAACAAACAGGGAAGGCTACACATGCACGCATCGGACAGCTCTGCAAGGTACACACACATTCAGAACACAAACACAAACATTCAGAACAAACACACACTCAGACACCTCAGACTAAAACAGCTCCCTGGATCTCTAACAGAGTTGATGAGTGATGGTGTTTTCCATAAGGGTTTCTTTCATAACCAGTTATCTCTCTCCTCTCAGGTTATATTTAGGTTTGTTGTGTTTGGTGTGTCTCTCTTACTGAGGGAAACCTGAGAGAGAGAAGTGGTTTAAAAATGACACAGGAGCCAGAGCGAAAGAGAGAGAGAGTAAATAACAGTGGTGGTACTGTTACACTCTTAGAAAAAAAGGTTCCAAAAGGGTTCTTCGGCTGTTCCCGTAGGAGAACCCTTTTTGTTTCAAGGTACAACCCTTTTTGGTTTCAGGTACAACCCTTTTGGTTCCAGGTAGAACCCTTTTGGTTCCAGGTAGAACCCTTTTGGGTTCCTTGTAGAACCCTTTCTACAGAGGGTTCTACATGGAACCCAAAAGGGTTCTACCTGGAACCAAAAGGGTTCTACCTGAAACCAAAAATGGTTATTCAAAGGTTTCGCCTATGGGGACAGTCGAATAACCCTTTAAGGTTCTAGATAGCACCTTTTTTTCTAAGAGTGTAGGATGATGGCTGGTATTGGCAGAGACTGGTGTCTCCTCTGTCACCCTTTAGCCTGCCCAACACACACACACACACACACACACACACACACACACACAATTATGCACATAGACACACACACGCACACACACACCCTCCCAGCCTGATCTCTCTATGTGAGGTATCTGCTCTGCTCTTCTCTACTCAACACAATCCATTCATTATACAGAATGCCATATAAATTTAGGCTCAGCATATTTGGGGCGTCAGTCTAATAGACCATCATAAATCACTGTGGATCTGGATGTGTTTATTCTCTCTATCTCACACTGGGAGCCTGTATTCTGTCGATGTGTGCAGAAAAACAAACACGCACATGCAGACTCAAGTCACTTGTGTTTGATAAAGTATTATGAGAATCTGTAAGACAGCTGCATTAAGCCATTGTTGTCTTTTCAGGTGTCAATCATAGTTAATATAATAAAATGAAGTTACTGTATTGTAGTATTATTTTGTAGGGGAATACAGTAAATGTTTGAGAGGTTCATTCTGTGTTTCCTATATCAGAATGACTTTGGAGGCCACAGGAGTTTGGTGAATAAGTGGACTACCTTCTTGAAGGCCAGACTGGTGTGTTCTGTACCTGGACTCAATGGCATAGACACACACTTTGACGAACTACGTGAGTGTTTACATCAGCGTTTGTGTTGCATGTTATGTGTGTCTGTGTGGCTGGAAAAGGGGGCTGTAGTGTGTGTGGGTGTGTTTTGGGCAAACAAATATCACATGTATTGGATGTAGTCTATCACAGTGCCATCCACAGTGCCATCACCAAGCCCCATATACTACCTACCATTGTGACCTGTACGCTCTCGTTGGCTGGCCCTCACTACATATTCGTCTCCAAACCCACCCGTAGTATGCGCTCCAGCAGGTATATCCAATTATTGGGCCGACTCTTTTCTCTGTGTATATCAATGATGTCGCTCTTACTGCTGGTGACTCTCAGATCCACCTCTACACAGACGACACCATTTTGTAAACATCTGGCCCTTCATTGGACACTGTGTTAACAAACCTCCAAACGAGCTTCAATGCCATACAACACTCCTTCAGCAGCCTCCAACTGCTCTTAAACACTAGTAAAACTAAATGCATGCTCTTCAATCGAACGCTGCTGGCACCCGCCCACCCGACTAGAATCACTACTCTCGACGGGTTTGACCTAGGGTATGTGGACAACTACAAATACCTAGGTGTCTGGTTAGACTGTAAACTCTCCTTCCAGACTCACATTAAGCATCTCCAATCCAAAGTTAAATCTAGAATCGGCTTCCTATTTCGCAACAAAGCCTCCTTCACTCATGCTGCTAAACATGCCCTCGTAAAACTGACTATCCTACCGATCCTTGACTTCGGCGATGTCATATACAAAATAGCTTCCAACACTCTACTCAGCAAATTGGATGTAGTCTATCACAGTGCCATCCGTTTTGTCACCAAAGCCCCATATACTACCCACCATTGTGACCTGTACGCTCTTGTTGGCTTGTCCTCACTACATATTCGTCGCCAAACCCACTGGCTCCAGGCCATCTATAAATCACTGCTAGGCAAATCCCTGCCTTATCTTAGCTCATTGGTCACCATAGCAACACCCACCCGTAGTATGCGCTCCAGCAGGTATATCTCACTGGTCATCCCCAAAGCTAACACCTCCTTTGGCCGCCATTCCTTCCAGTTCTCTGCTGCCAATGACTGGAACGAATTGCAAAAATCTCTGAAGCTGGAGACTCTTATCTCCCTCACAAACTTTAAGCATCAGTTGTCAGAGCACCTAACCGATCACTGCACCTGTACACAGCCCATCTGTAATTAGCCCACCCAACTACCTCATCCCCATATTGTTATTTATTTAGCTAATTTGCACACCAGTATCTCTATTTGCACATCATCGCTTGCACATCTATCATTCCTGTTTTAATAATAATTGTAATTATTTTGCACTATGGCCTATTTATTGCCTTACCTCCATAACTTGCTACATTTGAATACACTGTATATATATTTTCTGTTGCATTTTTTACTTTATGTTTTGTTTTACCCCATATGTAACTCTGTGTTGTTGTTTTTATCGCACTGCTTTGCTTTATCTTGGCCAGGTCGCAGTTGTAAATGAGAACTTGTTCTCAACTGGCTTACCTGGTTAAATAAAGGTGAAAAATAAAATAAAAAATAATAATAATTGTTCCATAGTTTTGATGTCTTCACTATTATTCTACAATGTAGAGAATAGTAAAAATAAAGAAAAACCCTTGAATGAGTAGGTGTGTCCAAACTTTTGACTGATACTGTATTCCAGTCTACTGTATTATGTTTCTTCCCGACGCTAACTCTTCTTTTGGTTGTTTTTGTTCTCAGAGGATGTGTTTCTGATGAGCGCTAAGGATCCTAAGAACCCCACCATCTATGCAGTGTTCACTACATCCAGGTACTTACTTCTGTCAGCCACCTGTCTACACTCCCATTGGAGAAGTATGATTAACCTATTTCTTTCCTCTCTCTCTCTCTCTCTCTCTCTCTCTCTCTCTCTCTCTCTCTCTCTCTCTCTCTCTCTCTCTCTCTCTCTCTCTCTCTCTCTCTCTCTCTCCCTCAGTAACATCTTCAAGGGTTCAGCAGTGTGTCTGTACAGCATGGCAGACATCAGAAGGGTGTTTTTAGGTCCCTATGCCCACAGGGACGGCCCTAACTATCAGTGGGTTCCCTTCCCGGGACGGGTACCATACCCACGACCCGGCACGGTGAGGGGTCTTTGGGTGGGGGAGGGGAGGGACACACTTTACTTAAAGGGGCTATAAATAAGGCATTCACACCACCTTTAGAAAGTTTTGTATTGTAAACTAGTGGAAGAAATTGGACATGAAGGTACGGATCCACATAGTAATGGATGTATTTGAATCCACAGTGCCCCAGCAAGACATTCGGAGGATTTGATTCGACAAAGGACTTGCCTGATGATGTCATAACATTTGCGAGAGGACACCCAGCGATGTTTAACCCAGTGTATCCCATCAACAACCGACCAATCATAGTCAAGACGGACACGGACTACCAGTTCACACAGATAGTGGTGGACAAAGTGGAGGCTGAGGACGGACAGTATGACGTCATGTTCATAGGCACAGGTACACACACACACACAAACACACACACCCACACACACACACACACACACACATGCACACACACGCATGTGCACACACACACACACATACACACACACACTAAGTCATGTGTGTATGTTGTTTATGTGTTGTAGATATGGGTACAGTGCTAAAGGTGGTGTCCATCCCCAGAGGGTCCTGGCATGACCTGGAGGAGGTTCTACTAGAGGAGATGACTGTGTTCAGGGTAGATCACGCCTACTGCTATCAGATCATGT
>NC_139996.1:27684990-27919990 GCF_964263955.1 Coregonus lavaretus | reverse complement strand
AAGTCCCAGAGAGCACTCACCTACTGGCAGTACCAACGAGTCAACGACGACAGTAGACAAGACGTATGAAACCACCTTACATTAGTCCTTACACATAACACATCATTTCAATCATGATGTCCATCAAATTACTGGTACACTGATCAGTGCATTATATAAATGACTGCATACTGTACTACAGATACTAGGTACTGTGACGTTAGTCTGAGCTGCAGATCTACAAAGAATATTGAAAACATGGATCTCAAATGTTGTGTTGTTTATCTTAGTATGTAAGAGAAAATTATGTCAAGTGAAGCAAACGTTGTTCTATTATTCCTCTCTGTGCAGATCAAAGCAGAGGATCGTTTTGTCCGTACTGAGCAGGGCCTGCTGATCCGCACATTGAACAAGAAGGATTCTGGGACGTATGTGTGCCAGGCTGTAGAACATGGCTTCATGCAGACTCTCCTAAAGGTTACCCTGGAAGTCATCGACACTGAACGCCTCGACGATCTCATTCACCGTGATGACGAAACCGCCACACACACCGCTGCCACACACACCACTGCCTGGGACACACCCCCAGCCCGGGAATCGCCCAATCAGAAGCTATGGTACCGTGACTTCCTGTCGTTAGTGAACCACCCGACCCTGAACAGTGTGGATGAGTTCTGTGAGCAGGTGTGGAAGAGGGAGAAGAAGCAGAGGAGGCAGAAAGCACACCTAGCCCAACAGGTCCAGCTACACCACCAGCAGCAGCAGCAGGGCCTCGTGCACGCTCACACCCACGTGAACGCCCATGGGCTGGCGGCCAAGTGGAAACACCTGCAGGAGAGGCAGAAAGGCCGCAACCGCCGGACCCACGAACTGGAGAGAGCCCCCCGCAGCGTCTGACCTCGCACCTTCTGAATCCCATGACCACCCCCCGACCCCCAAACCCCAATCCATGTACCCTGTTCTCATCCTCAGACCCCCTCTGAACCTCCTCCCCTGCCTCGTCTCCCTTTACAGAGATAAAGACTCATTCCACACTGACTTTGTACAGAGAATCTCAACTGGAAATAAAGGCAATATCTAGCCCTGGTCTGTGTGTGTAGGCTGCATGGGCACCCATGTTTACAGTGACACGGCATAGAGGCAAAGGATGTTACAGGACACCAGATGATACAGTACTATTCTATTCTATTATCTCAGCTGGCCGTTGTAGCCCCAGCACCATGTAGGGACAGTGTCAGCCAACATGAGGACTGGACTCCATGTACTACAGAATAACCTATTGAAAACATGGCTCTGTCTCCAGTGTAGTGTAGCTTTGTTTGTTAGTCATGTCTCATCGTTGTTGTCCACCCAGATATAATAGGTAGCTTCCCCTAACAACCACTATCTTGGAACAAGGGATGATAGTGTTTGATGAAATGATGGAGCAGGGATGGACCTCATGTGTATCACAAGGACAATAACTACATACAGGTCATGTAAAGCACAACGGTTTGATGGTGAGTGGATTCTATGAGATATGAAGAGTCCTAAGCAGAGAGGACGCATGAGTACTGCAAGATACTTCAGAGTAGCCATGGATTTATAACTAATGATGTTATTCTAACTTAAATCAGACATGTAAATGTGCTTTGATACATCCTCGTACTAAAGGGAATGGTTTGCGGTTATCTTGTTACATGATGTTGTTTCCCCATAAACAAATGTATTTAACAAAAGGTGATTTTGTTTTTCCGAAAGCAGTAGGTTAATAAAGTATCCAACATGGTTATGAAAGTTACTGTGTTAAGTGTATAGATAAGCTCTTCCAAGACACAAATGTTTTAACGTTTTATTTTAATGTTTATCTTTCTGATTTGCTCAGAGCCCTATATAAGTATTTGTTACATAGTTGAAGTTGACTTTATTTTCTTTATTTTATGTTTAGTCCAACCACTGCATCCCAGCTTAACTAAAACTTGTCTCTGCATCGACTCTGTCACATGTTGTTTGATTGAATCAATTGAAACAATTTGCATACAAAACTTGTTTTCACCACATACAGTGCCTTCAGTATTCATGCCCCTTGACTTATTCCACATTTTGTTGTGTTACAGCCTTAATTCAAAATGGATTAAATATGTTTGTTTTTTTCACCCATCTACACACAATACACCAGAATGATAAAGTGAAAACATGTTTTTTGAATTATTAGCGAATTTATTGAAAATTAAATATAGAAATATCTAATTTACCTAAGTATTCACACCCCTAAGTCAATACATATTAGAATCACGTTTAGCAGCGATTACAGCTATGAGTCTTTCTGGGTAGGTCTCTAAGAGCTTTGCACACCTGGATTGTACAATATTTGCACTTTTTTTTTTTTTTTTATTCTTCAAACTCCGTCAAGTTGTTTTTTGATCATTGCTAGACAGCCATTGTCAAGAACAGCCTCAATTCGTTGGGGCATGGTCTCTACATGGTGTCGAAAGCGTTCCACAGGGATGCTGGCCCATGTTGACTCCAATGCTTTCCACGGTTGTGTCAAGTTGGCTGGATGTCCTTTGGGTGGTGAATCATTCTTGATACACACAGGAAACTGTTGAGCGTGAAAAACCAAGCAGCGTTGCAGATCTTTACACAAACCAGTGTGCCTAGCACCTACTACCATACCCCGTCGAAAGACACTTAAATCTTTTGTCTTGCCAATTTACCCTCTGAATGGCACACCAATACAATCCATGACTCAATTGTCTCAAGGCTTGAAAAACCCTCTTTTAACCTGTCTCCTCCCCTTCATGTACACTGATTGAAGTGAGTTTAACAAGTGACATCAATAAGGGATCATAGCTTTCACCTGGATTCACCTGGTCAGTCTATGGAAAGAGCAGGTGTTCTTAATATTTTGTACACTCAGTGTATATTTGGCCTTGTGTTTTAGGTTATTGTCCTACTGAAAGGTGAATTTGTCTCCCAATGTCTGTTGGAAAGCAGACTGAATCAGGATTTCCTCTAGGATTTTGCCTGTGCTTAGCTCTATTCCTTTTCTTTTATCCTAAAAAACTCCCTATTCCTTGCCGATGACAAGCATACACATAACATGATGCAGCCACCACCATGCTTAAAAATATGAAGAGTGGTACTCAGTAATATGTTGTGTTGGACTTGCCCCAAACATAGTGCTTTGTTTTCAGGACGTAAAGTTAATTTATTTGCCATGGCTTTTGCAGTTTTACTTTAGTGCCTTATTGCAAAAAGGATGCATGTTTTGGAATATTTTTATTCTGTACAGGCTTCCTTCTTTTCACTCTGTCATTTAGGTTAGTATTGTGGAGTAACTACAATGTTGTTGATCCATCCTCAGTTTTCTCCTATCACAATCACTAAACTCTGTAACAGTTTTAAAGTCACCATTAGCCTAATGGTGAAATCCTTAAGCGGTTTCCTTCCTCTCTGGCAACTGAGTTAGGAAGGACTCCTGTATCTTTGTAGTGACTGGGTGTGTTGATGCACCATCCAAATTGTAATTAATGACTTCACCATGCTCAAAGAGATATTCAGTGTCTGTTTTCTTTTATCCATCTACCAACAGAAAACCTCCCTAGTCTTTGTGGTTGAATCTGTGTTTGAAATTCACTGCTCGACTGAGGGACCTTACAGATAAGTGTATGTGTGGGGTACAGAGATGAGGTAGTCATTCAAAAATCATGTTAAACTATATTATTGCACACAGAGTGAGTCCACCAACTTATTATGTGAGTTGTTTAGCAAATATTAACTCCTGAACTTATTTAGGCTTGCCAAAACAAAGGGTTGAATACTTATTGACTCAAGACATTTCAGCTATTCATTTTTAATTCATTCATAAAAATGACTAAAAACTTAATTCCACTTTGACATTATGGGGTACTGTGTGTAGTCCAGTGATACAAAATCTCAATTTAATCAATTTTAAATTCAGGCTGTAAGACAACAACATGTGGGAAAAGTAATGGGGTGTGAATACTTTCTGAAGGTACTGTACACATATATTGATATACAGTATATGAACACTGTGAAAAATGATTTGATATAAATGTATCTATTTGAGAAAACATTGTGTAACGTCATTGTATGCCTGTAATTGTTACTTTATGATAATACCTACATGTAACATGTACATGCTGGCAAACAGCACCAACTAACAGAGCAAATACTTTCCACTCTTAAAAGAAAAAAACACCACTGGTGTTGTATGGAACATGCAGGCTTCTATTACAATAGTTAGCATACCACTACTGTACCATCTGTCTATGTCTGTTTGCCCATGTCAGCCTGCAAATGTACTTTCAAGCATATCATACTCTTCCAGCAATACACACATGTATTTTGTTATTGTCCAGGAGCATATCTGTTCTTCTATGCATCTTCCCTTGAATCACTACATTACTCTGAGAGTGTGAACTTAGGAGATGTTTTTTTCTGACATGTGTTTTTTATGTACAGTGGGGGAAAAAAGTATTTAGTCAGCCACCAATTGTGCAAGTTCTCCCACTTAAAAAGATGAGAGAGGCCTGTAATTTTCATCATAGGTACACGGCAACTATGACAGACAAAATGAGGAAAAAATTCAGAAAATCACATTGTAGGATTTTTAATGATTTTATTTGCAAATTATGGTGGAAAATAAGTATTTGGTCAATAACAAAAGTTTCTCAATACTTTGTTATATACCCTTTGTTGGCAATGACACAGGTCAAACGTTTTCTGTAAGTCTTCACAAGGTTTTCACACACTGTTGCTGGTATTTTGGCCCATTCCTCCATGCAGATCTCCTCTAGAGCAGTGATGTTTTGGGGCTGTCGCTGGGCAACACGGACTTTCAACTCCCTCCAAAGATTTTCTATGGGGTTGAGATCTGGAGACTGGCTAGGCCACTCCAGGACCTTGAAATGCTTCTTACGAAGCCACTCCTTCGTTGCCCGGGCGGTGTGTTTGGGATCATTGTCATGCTGAAAGACCCAGCCACGTTTCATCTTCAATGCCCTTGCTGATGGAAGGAGGTTTTCACTCAAAATCTCACGATACATGGCCCCATTCATTCTTTCCTTTACACGGATCAGTCGACCTGGTCCCTTTGCAGAAAAACAGCCCCAAAGCATGATGTTTCCACCCCCATGCTTCACAGTAGGAATGGTGTTCTTTGGATGCAACTCAGCATTCTTTGTCCTCCAAACACGACGAGTTGAGTTTTTACCAAAAAGTTATATTTTGGTTTCATCTGACCATATGACATTCTCCCAATCCTCTTCTGGATCATCCAAATGCACTCTAGCAAATTTCAGACGGGCCTGGACATGTACTGGCTTAAGCAGGGGGACACGTCTGGCACTGCAGGATTTGAGTCCCTGGCGGCGTAGTGTGTTACTGATGGTAGGCTTTGTTACTTTGGTCCCAGCTCTCTGCAGGTCATTCACTAGGTCCCCCCGTGTGGTTCTGGGATTTTTGCTCACCGTTCTTGTGATCATTTTGACCCCACGGGGTGAGATCTTGCGTGGAGCCCCAGATCGAGGGAGATTATCAATGGTCTTGTATGTCTTCCATTTCCTAATAATTGCTCCCACAGTTGATTTCTTCAAACCAAGCTGCTTACCTATTGCAGATTCAGTCTTCCCAGCCTGGTGCAGGTCTACAATTTTGTTTCTGGTGTCCTTTGACAGCTCTTTGGTCTTGGCCATAGTGGAGTTTGGAGTGTGACTGTTTGAGGTTGTGGACAGGTGTCTTTTATACTGATAACAAGTTCAAACAGGTGCCATTAATACAGGTAACGAGTGGAGGACAGAGGAGCCTCTTAAAGAAGAAGTTACAGGTCTGTGAGAGCCAGAAATCTTGCTTGTTTGTAGGTGACCAAATACTTATTTTCCACCATAATTTGCAAATAAATTCATAAAAAATCCTCCAATGTGATTTTCTGGATTTTTTTTCTCAATTTGTCTGTCATAGTTGACGTGTACCTATGATGAAAATTACAGGCTTCTCTCATCTTTTTAAGTGGGAGAACTTGCACAATTGGTGGCTGACTAAATACTTTTTTTCCCCACTGTATGTCAGGAGATGTTTCATTTTGGAATATCTCAACACAGAGAGACATACAGAGACAGACAGAGAACCTGGAATGTATGTAGCTGTGAACACAACATAAACATTGAAGAGTAAATCCCAAGTCCAACAGTATGACACTGTATACTAATTGCATGTGAATGCCATTCTAGTGTACTTTTGTTTCTATAACGGTGCATTGTTTAATGTTGTTTGTGATGGTCTGCTCTTAGTTTAGAGGCAATACACATTAACCTGTTACTGAGGTGTAAATACGCACAGAACGAGTTACTGGAAGTACAGCATAAATTAAGTACTCTGGTGTATGCCACTGGCATTCAGAGATACTCTTGTTTATCTGGGCTGGAAATCACTTTGGATGCACACCTCTATACAGATATGTCAGTCACACATAGTTACAGTAATTATAAAGTATATTACAATGTAATTGTTATCAAACACAACAATGCAACATGGATCAGTACACATGGTCAGGTAGCACGATTATACATGATCTTCCCATTATCTGTATCAGTGTGGATGTAGAAATCCAGGGGGAACAGCCTAAGCAGGGCTTGAACCAGTGACCTAATGCCTACAAAGTCCAGACCTCTTAGAACAGGTGGTAGTGGGCTCACATAGTGAGGCAGTACAGTGGGTCTGTGTCTGTATAGGGATCAGTTCTTAATGTGCCATACCAGGTCCTATTTTAGAGCCGGTATTCTACAGTATAAGAGGTGCTGGTTCTCTGCACCAGTCATCTCTGGCCCACTTCAACCACTGGCAAGGCTGCTGAGTGTAAATGAGGGAGTAAACTGCTGCTGCTGCTGTATAGACTGTGTTTGGTATGATGATGAAGAAGAAGATGATGATGATATTGATGATAATGATGCTGATGTACTCTACTGTTCTAATAAAGTATCTTCCTAAATCCTGTTCTTATTGACCCTGTCACGTGTTATTTGTGATATCTGAGATTGTTACTCCACACTGCCACAATGCTACTATGTCAAATATCAACTCCATGAGATGAGACATCTGGTTGTCAAGGGTGATACAATAGTTGTGCAATAGTTGTAATACAATTGCAGCATTGGAAATTGGAAATAAACTGTATTTATACAGTTATACATTTAATTCAAACACAATGATCTTCCATGCACTAAAGCTATAGACCTCTTGGTGCCAAAATATAGTTGGTTTTAAAATGTATACATTTAGTTAAGAGCACACAGCCCATTAACCATCAGTATTTGATAAGTATTATAAATTACAGGCACTGAAAAATATAATTGATGCTTGATGATTAATCATCTCGTCCTACGCTGAAATACAACAAACAGAAATCTCTGCAGGTTGATGAAATGGTTGTTTGACATAGCTGACCTGCCTTTGCGTTGAAACATTGTCTGTCTTGTGGTACGTGACTGCCCCCCTCTGGCAGAGCGGACCTTTGTCATCATGGGGCAGTCACAACATCAGTCTGATTGGATAGACCTGTCCTCCCATCCCTCACCTCCAGGGGACACCACAACACTCACAAAGGACTGACACGAGGGACAGAATGAGAGACAGACACAAGGAGAGATACACTTCCCCTTTTACTGTGATTAAGAAGTAACTTTAGTAAGAAATCACAAAATCAATTACTAATTGGCAATACTAAAAGAGGAGAAATGTAAAATAATCATGTCACTATAGAAACCGCCCCACTGATTCAACACTCCTCTCTCTCTCTCGCTTTCTCTCTCTCTCTCTCTCTCTCTCTCTCTATCTCTGTATTTCCTCTCCTTTACAGCAACTGAGTGATGGAGGGATCAGTCTCTCTCTCATATTGCCTGTTTTAGTGGAGGTGAATTGGTGCAGAGTAGTTTATCACATTCTGCCATGGGGAGATGCTGGGTTAGCTCTCACTGGGGGAATAGCGCTTTACTGAAGAGAATAAGTCAAAAACGCACACACACGCACACACACAAACTCATGCACTCACGCACACATGCACACTTGACACACGCACACACACACACACACACACACACACACACGGAGGGATGGGAACCACTGGTGGTTCTCAGCTGGTTGGTTTTGGGTCGTGGCTAGTGACATGGGTTATGTTTATATAGTGGGTCAATGGAAAATTACAAAAGCAAAAAGAGAAGATTCCATTCTCTGTGATATACTGTCTACTCCCATGTGTGTTTATTGACAACCTATTGACCCAGAGGTCTTTATCTATATTCATAAAGCCATTGGTGGGCCACTACACATACATATGCCAGTTACAGTTGACTTCAGATTCCATGCATAGTCCATATGCATAGTCACAAGGGTCACTTGAAACCAAAGGTTAGCAAAGTTAGAGGGGCCTACTGCCCACTCTCACACCCTCACCCTGAACCTCAACATGTCTGCTGTTTATAAACCTGGAGAATGACCCCTCAGAACATTTATCACATTACAACAACTACACTGTCATTATTTCACATAGACCTTACATGTGGCAATGGTACTTCTTCTTTCTTTCTTTCTTTCTTTCTTTCTTTCTTTCTTTCTTTCTTTCTTTCTTTATTTCTTTCTTTCTTTCTTTCTTTCTTTCTTTCTTTCTTTCTTTCTTTCTTTCTTTCTTTCTTTCTTTCTTTCTTTCTTTCTTTCTTTCTTTCTTTCTTTCTTTCTTTCTTTCTTTCTTTCTTTCTTTCTTTCTTTCTTTCTTTCTTTCTTTCTTTCTTTCTTTCTGTCTCTCATCAAAGGCTTGTAGGGTTGTGTTGCTGCCCTGTCTCATTGAGTCAATACTGACAGAGTTGAAGTGATTTTCTTAAAATCTAATTCTGCAGACTAGTGGATTGACTTGATCATGAGTAATGCCTCGGAGCAATCCTCATGCTCTCTAAATAGTCAGGGTGTGTACTCTGTTATTTTGAACCCCCTGAGTTGGCAGTATGCTCAATGTGTCAGAACATCACTAGTCCGGATAGAGGACGTTGTTTTAGCCTTGGCAGTAGCAGTGTATAAGTGTGTTTTAGCATTGGCAGTAAACCTCTAGGGCTGGACTATGAGTGACAGAATGGCAGAGGAGGTTTGTTCTGGGTTCATTACCTCAGTTCCCACTTCCAAATGATCTGCTTTACTTCACTGTCATTCCTCTGACCTTTCATCTGACCGCTACAAAACTGACACTAGCTAGCTAGCTTCTTTTTCATTTAAATAACATGGCTGGTTAGCTAGCTAGCTAGCATAAGAGATATCTGGCTAGCCTGTAACTTAAGGTTGTTATTATGTTGTGTAACATAGCAAAATGTCTATGTACTTGTCATTTGGTTGAGACTAACATTAGTATAAATTGGCTTTATTAGGAAGATGGTGCTGTTCAGAATGACATGTTCATGATTGTTGATATTCACAGGACTCTCCAAATGCTGTGTTGAACGAGCAACACGGATGAAGGAGGGGGAGGAAAACAGACAGCTTCTCTCTACCACACCTTCACCAAGTCATCCAATCTTTGCTTCATGAACAGTTGTTGCATCTTCTAAAATAAATACAGAATACATTTTGTTCATTTTGTTTCTAACATGTTTTTTTTAAATGTAAACGTGAGTAATTTAGGAGATCTATAATATAATGTTGTTGTTTTTAAAAATCTAAAATATATATTCAGTCACAAGTCACTTGGATTATTTTATGTTGCCTTTTAAAATGTTTGCTAAAGGTATGTATTGTTACTTTGTACGGTAGACAGTCCAAACTGCAAGGAGTGGGTATGTCACTTCCGTTTTGAGCGCATCACTTGTCTCCGTGCTACGCTGTTTGTTGCTGCTTGGCTACCTGCCAAACTTGATGGTTTTTACTTTTTTTTTTACGTTTAATCTATCTCCATTTAACACATTTTACCAACGTCTTAGTTATTTTTATATTTTTTACTCGCTCTACTTTTTTCATTCAATTTTTTCACCCCAGACGGTTTATCTGGACATGGTTCTACAGGACCTCCACCAGCCGAAGCTAAGTAGTAACATTAACACTATGCCATCTAATTGCAGTCGCTGTACTCATAATATACAGGAGAACTATCGCCTTACGGTGAGGATAGCCATGCTGCAAGCACAGCTTCAGACGCAATCATTAGGCAAGGGCAATGTATGTGTAGGAAAGGATGAAACAGCATCTGTGCCACCAGTTAGTACAGATAGTAGTATAAATCCCCTCGCAGAGTCCCCGCAGCCGGACAATTTTCTCAAGGCTTCTGGAAAGAAATGCTGTCGGCATGCTCAACCGGTGTCTCTCATTCAGCCGACATAAACTTTAAACCGGTTCTCCACATTAAGCAACGAGTCGGATTCAGAGGCAGAGCCTTCTCAGGTCTCTCCTCCACCCGTTACGGGGTCTGAGCCACCGAAGCCTCTCACCATTAGCTCTGACAAATTGAAAACCCTAGTCATTGGCGACTCCATTACCCGCAATATTAGACTTAAAAAGAATCATCCAGCGATCATACACTGTTTACCAGGGGGCAGGGCTACCGACGTAAAGGCTAATCTGAAGATGGTGCTGGCTAAGGCAAAAACTGGCGAGTGTAGAGAGTATAGGGATATTGTTATCCACGTCGGCACCAACGATGTTAGGATGAAACAGTCAGAGGTCACCAAGAGCAACATAGCTTCAGCGTGTAAATTAGCTAGAAAGATGTGTCGGCATCGAGTAATTGTCTTTGGCCCCCTCCCAGTTAGGGCGAGTGATGAGCTCTACAGCAGAGTCTCACAACTCAATCGCTGGTTGAAAACTGTTTTCTGCCCCTCCCAAAATATTGAATTTGTAGATAATTGGCCCTCTTTCTAGGACTCACCCACAAACAGGACCAAGCCTGGCCTGCTGAGGAGTGACGGACTCCATCCTAGCTGGAGGGGTGCTCTCATCTTATTTACCAACATAGACAGGGCTCTAACTCCTCTAGCTCCACAATGAGACAGTGTGCAGGCCAGGAAGCAGGCTTTTAGCCAGCCTGCCAGCTTAGTGGAGTCTGCCACTAGCACAGTCAGTGTAGTCAGCTCAGCTATCCCCATTGAGACCGTGTCTGTGTCTCGATCTAGGTTGAGCAAAACTAAACATGGCGGTGTTTGCCTTAGCAATCTCACTGGAATAAAGACCTCCTCCATTCCTGTCATATATCTCACATCTCAAAATAGGGCTACTTAATGTTAGATCCCTCACTTCCAAGGCAGTTATGGTCAATGAACTAATCACTGATCATAATCTTGATGTGATTGGCCTGACTGAAACATGGCTTAAGCCTGATGAATGTAATGTGTTAAATGAGGCCTCTCCTCCTGGTTACACTAGTGACCATTTCCCCGGCGGGGGTGTTGCTAACATTTACGATAGCAAATGTCAATTTACCTCCCCAAAAATGACTGTGTTTTCGTCTTTGAGCTTCTAGTCATGAAATCTATGCAGCCTACTCAATCACCTTTTATAGCTACTGTTTACAGGCCTCCTGGGCCGTATACAGAGTTCCTCACTGAGTTCCCTGAATTCCTATCGGACCTTGTGGTCATGGCAGATAATATTCAAATTTTTGGTGACTTTAATATTCACATGGAAAAGTCCACAGACCCACTCCAAAAGGCTTTCGGAGCCATCATTGACTCAATGGGTTTTGTCCTACATGTCTCCGGACCTACTCATTGCCACAGTCATACCCTGGATCTAGTTTTGTCCCGTGGAATAAATATTGTGGATCTAAATGTTTTTCCTCATAACCCTGGACTATCGGACCACCATCTTATTACGTTTGCAATCGCAACAAATAATCTGCTCAGACCCCAACCAAGGACCATCAAAAGCTGTGCTATAAATTCTCGGACAACCCAGAGATTCCTAGAGGCCCTTCCAGACTCAAGGACGTCGGAGTACAAAAATCAGTTAACGACCTAACTGAGGATCTAAATTTAACATTGCGTAATACCCTAGATGCAGTCGCACCCCTAAAAACAACAAATATTTGTCACAAGAAACTAGCTCCCTGGTATACAGAAAATACCCGAGCCCTGAAGCAAGCTTCCAGAAAATTTGAACGGAAATGGCGCTCCACCAAACTGGAAGTCTTCCTACTTGCTTGGAAAGAAAGTACAGAGCAATATCAAAGAGCCCTCACTGCTGCTCTATCATCCTATTTTTCCAACCTAATTGAGGAGAATAAGAACAATCCAAAATGTCTATTTGATACTGTCGCAAAGCTAACTAAAAAGCAGCATTCCCCAAGAGAGGATGCCTTTCACTTCAGCAGTGATGAATTCATGATCTTCTTTGACAAAAAGATCATGATCATTAGAAACCAAATTATGGACTCAAATCAAATCAAATCAAATTTTATTGGCCACATACGCCGAATACAACAGGTGCAGACATTACAGTGAAATGCTTACTTACAGCCCTTAACCAACAGTGCATTTATTTTTAATAAAAAAGTAAAACAAAACAACAACAAAAAAGTGTTGAGAAAAAAAGAGCAGAAGTAAAATAAAAAAACAGTAGGGAGGCTATATATACAGGGGGGTACCGGTGCAGAGTCAATGTGCGGGGGCACCGGCTAGTTGAGGTAGTTGAAGTACATGTGGGTAGAGTTAAAGTGACTATGCATAAGTAATTAACAGAGTAGCAGCAGCGTAAAAAGATGGGGTGAGGGTTGGGGGGCAGTGCAAATAGTCCGGGTAGCCATGATTAGCTGTTCAGGAGTCTTATGGCTTGGGGGTAGAAGCTGTTGAGAAGTCTTTTGGACCTAGACTTGGCACTCTGGTACCACTTGCCATGCGGTAGCAGAGAGAACAGTCTATGACTAGGGTGGCTGGAGTCTTTGACAATTTTGAGGGCCTTCCTCTGACACCACCTGGTATAGAGGTCCTGGATGGCAGGAAGCTTGGCCCCAGTGATGTACTGGGCCGTACGCACTACCCTCTGTAGTGCCTTGCGGTCGGAGGCCAAGCAGTTGCCATACCAGGCGGTGATGCAACCAGTCAGGATGCTCTCAATGGTGCAGCTGTAGAATTTTTTGAGGATCTGAGGACCCATGCCAAATCTTTTCAGTCTCCTGAGGGGGAATAGGCTTTGTTGTGCCCTTCTTCACGACTGTCTTGGTGTGTTTGGACTATGATAGTTCGTTGGTGATGTGGACAACAAGGAACTTGAAGCTCTCAACCTGTTCCACTACAGCCCCGTCGATGAGAATGGGGGCTCAGTCCTCTTTTTTTTACTGTAGTCCACAATCATCTCCTTTTGTTTTGGTCACGTTGAGGGAGAGGTTGTTATCCTGGCACCACATGGCCAGGTCTCTGACCTCCTCCCTATAGGCTGTCGCATCGTTGTCGGTGATCAGGCCTACCACTGTTGTGTCGTCGGCAAACTTAATGATGGTGTTGGAGTCGTGCCTGGCCATGCAGTCATGGGTAAACAGGGAGTACAGGAGGGGACTGAGCACGCACCCCTGAGGGGCCCCCGTGTTGAGGATCAGTGTGGCAGATGTGTTGTTACCTACCCTTACCACCTGGGGGCGGCCCATCAGGAAGTCCAGGATCCAGTTGCAGACGGAGGTGTTTAGTCCCAGGATCCTTAACTTAGTGATGAGCTTTGAGGGCACTATGGTGTTGAACACTGAGCTGTAGTCAATGAATAGCATTCTCACGTAGGTGTTCCTCTTGTCCAGAGTGCAATAGAGATTGCATCATCTGTGGATCTGTTGGGGCGGTATGCAAATTGGAGTGGGTCTAGGGTTTCTGGGATAATGGTGTTGATGTGAGACATGACCAGCCTTTCAAAGCACTTCATGGCTACAAACGTCAGTGCTACGGGTTGGTAGTCATTTAGGCAGGTTATCTTAGTGTCCTTGGGCACAGGGACTATGGTGGTCTGCTTGAAACATGTTGGTATTACAGACTCAGTCAGGGACATGTTGAAAATGTCAGTGAAGACACTTGCCAGTTGGTCAGCACATGCTCGGAGTACACGTCCTGGTAATCCGTCTGGCTCTGCGGCCTTGTGAAATTTGACCTGCTTAAAAGATTTCGGGACACCCATCCAGTAGAGGTTAAAAGCAGCAGCTCTACCCTTTAGCTCAGTGCGGATGTTGCCTGTGATCCATGGCTTCTGGTTGGGGTATGTACGTACAGTCACTGTGGTGTCGTGATGTGACTTACTTTAATGTATGATTGTTATTTATTGAATCAACTAACTATGTTTGTCACTCGATTAAATTAATCATGTAACAATTAACTCATTAAGAATTTGGGGCACCACGGAATACATTTTTTAACGAGTTACCATCTCCTGAATTAAACTCTTAGATACAGTGGGGAAAAAAAAGTATTTAGTCAGCCACCAATTGTGCAAGTTCTCCCACTTAAAAAGATGAGAGAGGCCTGTAATTTTCATCATAGGTACACGTCAACTATGACAGACAAATTGAGAAAAAAAAAACAGAAAATCACATTGTAGGATTTTTTATGAATTTATTTGCAAATTATGGTGGAAAATAAGTATTTGGTCACCTACAAACAAGCAAGATTTCTGGCTCTCACAGACCTGTAACTTCTTCTTTAAGAGGCTCCTCTGTCCTCCACTCGTTACCTGTATTAATGGCACCTGTTTGAACTTGTTATCAGTATAAAAGACACCTGTCCACAACCTCAAACAGTCACACTCCAAACTCCACTATGGCCAAGGCCAAAGAGCTGTCAAAGGACACCAGAAACAAAATTTTAGACCTGCACCAGGCTGGGAAGACTGAATCTGCAATAGGTAAGCAGCTTGGTTTGAAGAAATCAACTGTGGGAGCAATTATTAGGAAATGGAAGACATACAAGACCACTGATAATCTCCCTTGATCTTGGGCTCCACGCAAGATCTCACCCCGTGGGGTCAAAAAGATCACAAGAACGGTGAGCAAAAATCCCAAAACCACACGGGGGGACCTAGTGAATGACCTGCAGAGACCTGGGACCAAAGTAACAAAGCCTCCCATCAGTAACACACTACGCCGCCAGGGACTCAAATCCTGCAGTGCCAGACGTGTCCCCCTGCTTAAGCCAGTACATGTCCAGGCCCGTCTGAAGTTTGCTAGAGTGCATTTGGATGATCCAGAAGAGGATTGGGAGAATGTCATATGGTCAGATGAAAACAAAATAGAACTTTTTGGTAAAAACTCAACTCGTCATGTTTGGAGAACAAAGAATGCTGAGTTGCATCCAAAGAACACCATACCTACTGTGAAGCATGGGGGTGGAAACATCATGCTTTGGGGCTGTTTTTCTGCAAAGGGACCAGGACAACTGATCCGTGTAAAGGAAAGAATGAATGGGGCCATGTATCGTGAGATTTTGAGTGAAAACCTCCTTCCATCAGCAAGAGCATTGAAGATGAAACGTGGCTGGGTCTTTCAGCATGACAATGATCCCAAACACACCGCCCGGGCAACGAAGGAGTGGCTTCGTAAAAAGCATTTCAGGGTCCTGGAGTGGCCTAGCCAGTCTCCAGATCTCAACCCCATAGAAAATCTTTGGAGGGAGTTGAAAGTCCGTGTTGCCCAGCGACAGCCCCAAAACATCACTGCTCTAGAGGAGATCTGCATGGAGGAATGGGCCAAAATACCAGCAACAGTGTGTGAAAACCTTGTGAAGACTTACAGAAAACGTTTGACCTGTGTCATTGCCAACAAAGGGTATATAACAAAGCATTGAGAAACTTTTGTTATTGACCAAATACTTATTTTCCACCATAATTTGCAAATAAATTCATAAAAAATCCTACAATTAGATTTTCTGATTTTTTTTTTCTCATTTTGTCTGTCATAGTTGACGTGTACCTATGATGAAAATTACAGGCCTCTCTCATCTTTTTAAGTGGGAGAACTTGCACAATTGGTGGCTGACTAAATACTTTTTTTCCCCCACTGTATATATAGATGTTATATATCGATAACAGTCACTTATCAGTCTCATTCTGAACGTCGCATAATCCTTGAACCTGCAAGAACCCTAACATTATTGATAAATCAGCAATACACAAATTGGCTTAATTATTGACTTACTAACTAACTAAATAATAACACAATACAAACACACACACACACACATAAGTTATTGATTACTAACGTAAAACAATGAAAACAGGTCCCTAGTGGACTGGACTAACAATAGCATGAATGCTTGGAAGGGAGAGACAGAGATTCAAACTATCGTTGATACTTTGGAAACTACGCTCACGGAAATACAAATGTTTAGCACCCGCTCATTCCGATTAGAAATGCAACATGTATTTACGTGTAGCGGTCCTCGATAGTTGAGTTGATGATGTAGGACTCTGGTTTGCCCACCAGAGATCCCAATGTCCTTGGTAGAGTTTCTGGTCGTAGTGGTGGTTAGAACCATTTTAAGCCGTGGGGCTTCCTAGTCTAACCATTTTAAGCCGTATAGCTTCAGCTTCACGCTTCCTGGTCTAAAAAATTCAACCATTTGCAACATCCGGCTTACACCGTAATCTGCTTGGTCTGAGGTGAATTTCATCACGAGGGGTTTTATTTGAGTAGAAAAGGGGGCATTTCATCATGTTTGTGCTCATCTGGGAGTGGCTACTGACTGAGAACAAATCAATATGGAAAACAATCATCTCATCTAGAATGCTAAGACCACATAGTTATCTTCACAGAAGTATTATTATACTTAATCATTCGTTTTATACAACAATTCGATGCAGACCTCATAAATGGGAAGTGTACACCCCCAGAGATTCAGTTATGTTGTTCCACCGTCTTTAATGACATCACAACACAGTAACGAATTTGACATGAAATGGTCGTCCCCACAACCATTTCCCACATTCTTTGAAGTAGGAATATTGTTTCATTATCCACTTTTGGATGTTAGAGTCTTGGCGGGAAAACTTCCTTTGTTCCACAGGGAAATTCCCTCTCCCAATACTGCATGGCACGGAAAAGAGAGTTTCTGTAAGGAATTAGTGCCAGCATCGGTTTGTGGTGGTAAATAGATAGCTATGAAAAATATAGATGAAAACTCTCTTGGTAAATAGTATGGTCTACAGCTTATCATGAGATACTCTACAGGCGAGCAAAACCTTGAGACTTCCTTAATATTACATTTTGTGCACCAGTTGTTGTTTACAAATATACACAGACCGCCACCCCTTGTCTTACCAGAGGCCGTTGTTCTATCTTGCCGATGCAGCATAAACCCCACAAGCTGTATGTTATCCATGTCGTCGTTCAGCCACGACTCGGTGAACGACCTATTTCTCTGTAAAACAATGTTAGATCCAGTCTATGATATTAGCCAGAAGGCTCTGATGCTAGCTAGCTAACCAGTCAAGTCTATGGAAGAGGCTAGCTAGGTAGCATCAGCTTTGTAGTGGTTATACTATGTTGAAATACTCGTTTTCAAATATTCGTACATTTTTCTCACAAATGCATTGCTGTAGCTTTTAAATTCTGTGAATGTCATTTAGTAATTTTAACGAATTTGATCCATATTTAACAAGATCTCCTCCCTGTTTGCAATGGTTGAGGGCTTGGAACATTTGAGCGTGGAATGTGCATTGAGGGCATTGCTGGATATCATAACTCTGGGAGGATTCCAATAGGAATTATAGGAACACTTTGCAAGCCATCATAAACCAGTGGCCTACTGTGTTAGGGTAAAACTAGGCTGTCAAAGTATGGTATTGTCAAAAAAAAGTAATCTATTGTCAGAAATAATAAAACATGTATGATAAAATATTAACTTAGTTGTACAAAGACTGTGCAGCTTGAGCTACAGTAGAAAAAACACAGGGAGACTGAGCTCCATCTTGTTTTTAACTTGCTTAGTCCTTCTGTCTGTAAAACATTGTTTTGCTAAAGATAAAACTGTGTCTTTGGTGGCTACCATCTAATGTTGAAGCACAAGACAAATAAATATGTCAAATCCAGAATAGAACATAACCTCAAACTGCCATATATGCATGTCCCCAAATATGTGTTCCATTTTTATAAATACTGTCGTTTCCCACTTGGCAAAAACAGCACTTCTATTATAATTGTGAGTGAAAACCAGATTATTTTCAGAGCTCTTCTCACACAGCCAGAGTGGATGTTTTGACGATGTTTGGTATAACTGTTGAAGTCGTTTTCTGTGTCTGTCTGTCCACTAATTACTGATCAGAGTCCCAGTCGTCAGACAAACACAGAAAAAAATAATGTCTGGAGTTTAACAGACTTACAGAAAATGCAACAGTCTAACAGTCATATGCATCCTACCAGGCTCTACTATAAACTGGTCAGACACTGGTGTCTGTCTCAAACCTAGTTTAATACTTTATTCGGAACAACAATGAAGACTTGTGGGTATAAAGGACTCAATTACGTTAGAGGTCTCACAGATGCTTGGACCTGTTAGTCAGTAATGTGGATCTTTCCCCGAAATCAGTACTTTTTGGGTAGTTTAACTTTTGAGGGCGGGGGGGGGGAGGGGGTTGTTGACCATAACAGGGTAGACAATTTCATCTTCAATCAGCCATAAATTCCCTGGATGTTTGTTGTGTGACACAGGGAGGGGCAATTGCATACAAGAGTAAAAAAAAAAAATGTAATTGTTAAAACATTTCTTGCCTTTCTATCTATGGGTCACATGGTTGACGTGTTTTGCTCGACCAACACAGTGTTCCACCACAAAATACCAGAAAATGGCCAAAAAGAGTACAACCAGCTCACCTGGTTTTACACTATAATTTGACTATTAGATGTTCAATGTTTGTTTTGAATCTTCAGAAATGACTTTGTCAAAGCAACAAAATAACTATGGTTTTACAATGATGGTGAAAACTTGGGGTTAAGTGGAGTCACAGAGAATGCACAGACGAACATGTCAAAAAGTATTTATTCATATAAAAAAATCGGATTTATTGAATTGTCCATGTAATCCATATTAAAGGGCACTTCATTTAATATAACAGGCTTTTAAAATCCAGTATTGGTGCACAATTCCTACTTGAAATATCAAAGGGACGCAAAAGGGACTCATTTTGTGGAACGACCCATGTAGTGGTAAAGAAAATAGATCCACAAGAGTAATTGACTCGGTGAACGACCTATTTCTCTGTAAAACAATGTTAGATCCAGTCTATGATATTAGCCAGAAGGCTCTGATGCTAGCTAGCTAACCAGTCAAGTCTATGGAAGAGGCTAGCTAGGTAGCATCAGCTTTGTAGTGGTTATACTATGTTGAAATACTCGTTTTCAAATATTCGTACATTTTTCTCACAAATGCATTGCTGTAGCTTTTAAATTCTGTGAATGTCATTTAGTAATTTTAACGAATTTGATCCATATTTAACAAGATCTCCTCCCTGTTTGCAATGGTTGAGGGCTTGGAACATTTGAGCGTGGAATGTGCATTGAGGGCATTGCTGGATATCATAACTCTGGGAGGATTCCAATAGGAATTATAGGAACACTTTGCAAGCCATCATAAACCAGTGGCCTACTGTGTTAGGGTAAAACTAGGCTGTCGAAGTATGGTATTGTCAAAAAAAAGTAATCTATTGTCAGAAATAATAAAACATGTATGATAAAATATTAACTTAGTTGTACAAAGACTGTGCAGCTTGAGCTACAGTAGAAAAAACACAGGGAGACTGAGCTCCATCTTGTTTTTAACTTGCTTAGTCCTTCTGTCTGTAAAACATTGTTTTGCTAAAGATAAAACTGTGTATTTGGTGGCTACCATCTAATGTTGAAGCACAAGACAAATAAATATGTCAAATCCAGAATAGAACAGAACCTCAAACTGCCATATATGCATGTCCCCAAATATGTGTTCCATTTTTATAAATACTGTCGTTTCCCACTTGGCAAAAACAGCACTTCTATTATAATTGTGAGTGAAAACCAGATTATTTTCAGAGCTCTTCTCACACAGCCAGAGTGGATGTTTTGACGATGTTTGGTATAACTGTTGAAGTCGTTTTCTGTGTCTGTCTGTCCACTAATTACTGATCAGAGTCCCAGTCGTCAGACAAACACAGAAAAAAATAATGTCTGGAGTTTAACAGACTTACAGAAAATGCAACAGTCTAACAGTCATATGCATCCTACCAGGCTCTACTATAAACTGGTCAGACACTGGTGTCTGTCTCAAACCTAGTTTAATACTTTATTCGGAACAACAATGAAGACTTGTGGGTATAAAGGACTCAATTACGTTAGAGGTCTCACAGATGCTTGGACCTGTTAGTCAGTAATGTGGATCTTTCCCCGAAATCAGTACTTTTTGGGTAGTTTAACTTTTGAGGGCGGGGGGGGGGAGGGGGTTGTTGACCATAACAGGGTTGACAATTTCATCTTCAATCAGCCATAAATTCCCTGGATGTTTGTTGTGTGACACAGGGAGGGGCAATTGCATACAAGAGTAAAAAAAAAAAATGTAATTGTTAAAACATTTCTTGCCTTTCTATCTATGGGTCACATGGTTGACGTGTTTTGCTCGACCAACACAGTGTTCCACCACAAAATACCAGAAAATGGCCAAAAAGAGTACAACCAGCTCACCTGGTTTTACACTATAATTTGACTATTAGATGTTCAATGTTTGTTTTGAATCTTCAGAAATGACTTTGTCAAAGCAACAAAATAACTATGGTTTTACAATGATGGTGAAAACTTGGGGTTAAGTGGAGTCACAGAGAATGCACAGACGAACATGTCAAAAAGTATTTATTCATATAAAAAAATCGGATTTATTGAATTGTCCATGTAATCCATATTAAAGGGCACTTCATTTAATATAACAGGCTTTTAAAATCCAGTATTGGTGCACAATTCCTACTTGAAATATCAAAGGGACGCAAAAGGGACTCATTTTGTGGAACGACCCATGTAGTGGTAAAGAAAATAGATCCACAAGAGTAATTGTAGAGTACAATAACAACAGCAGCTACAACAGTTGTAAAAGTTATCTCTGATACATCTCTATCCAGTGTCCTGTGGTGTCTGTGGTTCTATTTATAGGTGACTCAGGTCACCCACTCTGCAGTGAGTCAAAAGGTCAAAGGATATCAATTAGAGTTAAAGGAAATGTGAACTGAACAAAGGCTTTTAACAAGATAACGAGAAGTGTCTGCAATAGAACATACACACACAGCCTCATAATCCAGTCTACATTTACATTTACGTCATTTAGCAGACGCTCTTATCCAGAGCGACTTACAGTTAGTGAGTGCATACATTATTTTTTTTATACTGCCCCCCCCCCCCGTGGGAATCGAACCCACAACCCTGGCGTTGCAAACGCCATTCCCTCCCCTACCCTGGACAACGCTGGGCCAATTGTGCGCCTCCCCATGGGTCTCCCGGTCGCGGCCGGCTACCACAGAGCCTGGATTCAAACCAGGATCGCTAGTGGCACAGCTAGCACTGCAATGCAGTGCCTTAGACCACTGCGCCACTCAGTCTACATGGTGATGTTAAGCAGTTTTACAGGACATCACATAGATTAACTGTTATCTCTGAAGCAAGGTGTTAACATTTGCTTCCCGCCTCTCTGACACACTCACCTATTCTTTCAACACCTCATACAGGAGTGTTAAACACTGGTCCTGGTGGGCCACAGTTTTCGCTGAGCCTGAGGATTCTGTAGAGTTGATGACTATTCTGAGTTAAACAGGACCCTAACCCAACTCCTGCTCCTCCACACAGGAACCTGCTGACATGATCAAAGTGTTGATGGGGCGCATGTCTGTGATTTGTAGCAGACAGACAGGCAGGAGCAGCCTGGTTACAATAGCACACAAATCAGTGAAGGGGCTATTGTGCAACAAGCTCTCACAGTCTCACGTCAAAATTAGACATTCATTCATGTTTCTCAAAAGTAAAATTTCGAAGTTGTTCCAAACGTAACATTTCAAGGTGTTTAACATTACGTTTAGGCATTAAGTCCACATTTTTTAGGTTAGGGTTAAGTTTAGGAATCTTAAGATTAGGCATTAACTTCGAATGGTTAAGTTATCAGAACTCAGTACAAGACCCAGATGCAGACAGTTCGAATCACAGATGTTTATTAACAAAACAGGGGGCAGGCAGACAGAGGTCGGTAATCCAGGGCAGAGTCAGTAAGGTACCGAATGGCAGGCAGGCTCTGGGTCAGGGCAGGCAGAGTGGTCAAAACCTGAAAAACTTGAAAAAAAGGGGCTAGGTAGAAACAGGAGTACTGGAAAAACACGCTGGTAGGCTTGACGAGACAAGATAGACAAACAGAAAACACAGGTATAAATGTACAGATGATAATGGGGGAAAATGGGCGACACCTGGAGTGGGGTGGAGACAAGCACAAGACAGGTGAAACAGTTCAGGGTGTGACATAAGGTAAGTGTTAAGGTTTGGGATAGGCTAATTTCAAAGTGTTTAAGGTTATATTTAGGCATTAAGTCCACATTTTTTAAGGTTAGGGTTAAGTTTAGGAATTAACTCTGAAATCTTAAGGTTAGGCATTAACTCTGAATGGTTAAGGTAAGGGTTAAGGGCTGGATTTGAACATGCAACCTTTGGCACCAAAGACAGATGCTTCTGCCCATCCACCATCCCGGCCACAATGCCTGAGCAAAAACCGAAAATTCTATATATCAATATAACGCGTTGTCATCCCTACTGCCTCTGATCTGGCAGACTCACTAAACAAAAATACGGAGTTTGTAAATGATGTCTGAGTTTTGGAGTGTGCCCCGTCTGTCCATCTGGTTTGCTTAATATAAGGAATTTGATGTATAGCATTTGCTTTTACTTGAGTACTTTTTCCACCACTATACTTAAGTATGGTGGATTACAGCTTTATTCTAAAATGGATTAAATAGTTTTTTCTACACACAATACCCCATAATAACTAAGCAAAACATTTTTTTTTGAAATGTATTAAAAGTAAAAAATAGAAATATGACATTTACATAAGTGTTCAGACCCTTTACTCAGTACTTTGTTGAAGCACCTTTGGCAGCGATTACAACCTCGAGTCTTCTTGGGTGTTTCGCTACAAGCTTGGCACACCTGTATTTGGGGAGTTTCTCCCATTCTTCTCTGCAGATCCTCTCAAGCTCTGTCAGGTTGGATGGGGAGTGTCGCTGCACAGCTATTTTCAAGTCTCTCCAGATATGTTCGATCGGGTTCATGTCCGGGCTCTGGCTGGGCCACTCAAGGACATTCAGAGACTTTCCCAAAGCCACTCCTGCATTATCTTGTCTTGTGCTTAGAGTCATTGTCCTGTTGGAAGGTGAACTTTAGCCCCAGTCTGAGGTCTTGAGAGCTCTGGAGCAGGTTTTCATCAAGGATCTCTCTGTACTTTGCTCCGTTCATTTTTCCCTCGATTCTGACTAGTCTCCCAGTCCCTGCTGCTGAAAAACACCCCACAGCATGATGCTGCCACCACCATGCTTCACTGTAGGGATGGTGCCAGGTTTCCTCCAGACGTGACGCTTGGCATTCAGGCCAAATAGTTCAATCTTGGTTTCATCAGACCAGAGAATCTTGTTTCTCATGGTCTGAGAGTCCTTTAGGTGCCTTTTGGTAAACTCCAAGCGGGCTGTCATGTGCCTTTTACTGAGGAGTGGTTTCCATCTGGCCACTCTACCCAAAGGCCTGATTGGTGGAGTGCTGCAGAGATGGTTATCCTTCTGGATGTTCTCCCATCTCCACAGAGGAACTCTGGAGCTCTGTCAGAGTGACCATCGGGTTCTTGGTCACCTCTCTGACCAAGGTCCTTCTCCCCCGATTGCTCAGTTTGGCCGGGCGGCCAGCTCTAGGAAGAGTCTTGGTGGTTACAAACTTCTTCCATTTAAGAATGATGGAGGCCACTGTGTTCTTGGGAACCTTCAATGCTGCAGAAATGTTTTGGTACCCTTCCCCAGATCTGTGCCTCTACACAATCCTGTCTTGGAGCATTGCAGACAATTCCTTTGACCTCATGGCTTGGTTTTTGCTCTGACATGCACTGTCAACTGTGGGACCTTATATAGACAGGTGTGTGTCTTTCCAAATCATGTCCAATCAATTGAATTTACCACAGGTGGACTCCAATCAAGTTGTAGAAACAGCTCAAGGATTATCAATGGAAACAGGATGCACCTGAGCTCAATTTCGAGTCTCATAGCAAAGGGTCTGAATACTTATGTAAATAAGGTCTTCATGTTTTTTATTTTTAGTACATTTGCAAAAATTTAAAAAGAAACTGTTTTTGCTTTGTCATTATGGGGTTTTGTGTTTAGATTATTGAGAAAAAATAATAATGTATTACATTTTTGAATAAGGCTGTAACGTAACAAAATGTGGAAAAAGTCAAGGGGTCTAAATACTTTCCGAATGCACTGTATATTTAAAACAAGATACTTTTAGAATTTTACACAAGTTGTATTTTATTGGGTGACTTTTACTGTTACTTGTGTCATTTTCTATTAAGATATCTTTACTTTCACTCAAGTATGACAATTGAGTACTTTTTCCACCACTGCTATAGTGTGTGTTCGTGCGTTTGTGTCACGACTTCCACCGAGGCTGCCTCCCCTCCTTGTTCGGGCAGGTTTCGGCGTTCGTCGTCACCGCTCCATATATCATCATTCCATTTGTCTTGTCTTGTCAATTACACACACCTGGTTCATATCCCCTCATTAGTCCGTGTATAAGTGTTCCCTCTGCCCCCTTGTCCTTGTGGGTGATTGTTTTATGTGAAGATGAGTGTAGCTCGGTTGAGCTACCCGTACTTTGTATTGCCGGGGTTATTTTTCCCCGTGTGCCTGTATTGTATTCCAGTGCGCCTGTATGACGCCCTGTGCTGTTGACGTTATCCAGCGTAACTGCGTACTAAGGAATAAACTCTGTATTCGGTGATTTACCCTCCTGCGCCTGACTCCTTCAAATCACACTCTCACAGTGTGCGTGTGTGTGTGTGTGCATGTGTGTGTTCGTCGGTCTCAGACAATCAGTGTGTCTCTGGTTTGGGGTGAGTCTTATTGCCTCTATGCCACTTCAAAGGGACTGTGGCTACATGGAGGCTGATAGAAAGTGCCAAGACATTTCCCCTGTTTCCACTGTAGCTCTGTTCATGGTGGTCCTGTGCTGGAGCAGGATGGCAGCTCTCTGATTCAATTAAAAACACCACCAATCTAGCACACACGCACACACACACACATACACACACTCACACATACACACACACACACAGCATTCCACAGTGGTCTTAGTAATTCACAACATCCCTCAGATACAGCTCTCTCTCAGATCCAGTTTCACATTCTTCTGTTCCATTAGAGTTTAATAATATGCTCTGCACTGAACGACAATGGCATGTCATTTATCATAAACTGGTATAAATGAGTGGAGGGTTTAAACTTGTTGTAATGACTGCCATTGACAGGTGTCATGCCAACCCTTATTATGGTCATTTGTCAGTATGTTAGCTCCACAAATGTAATCAGAATAGTAACATTCCATAAACAAGGTCAACCAAAGCAGAGGTCAGGAGAGAGAGAGACCTCAGGTCTCCCCAGTCATAAAGCCAACCATGTCACAGAGCTTTTCAAATGTTTTTTCAATCCCGCTCCTCCCTTCTGTTCTCCTGAACCCAAACTTTACACCCATAAATACGCATGTCACCAGGCCTAGCATGATGGATGACAATACACAGGAGGTTGGATGGGCACTTTCGCGTGTCACACACATACACTCACACACTCACACACTCACACACACACACACACACACACAGATCAGTATATTTCAGAGTGCTCCGTGTGATGGATGATAATAAACAGCAGCTTTGACGGTCACTTCCACAGATCACTCCAGCGGTGTAACCCAGCCTTCCACTGAACCATCTGTGACTAGGCCTGGGTTTCCCATTACTAGCACTCTACACAGGGAAACTGTCTGTCCAAGGAGCCCGAGCACAGTACGGGCTCTGAGCCAACATGGTGGCCACAAAGCTTCCATAACTTCATGGAATGTCTGACCAGGTGAGCTGCTCAGAAATGATCTCTGGTGTCTGACAATGGGAGGGAAGAAGAGAGGGAAAGAGGAATGAGGGGAAAGGGGCGGGGTTTAGGGAGCTAAATAAGAAGTTGATGAGCTGTACCAATAAAGGCAGAGGACAAGTGATATTTTTTACATCTGTGTCTGCCGAGTGTGTTCAATGGGCTGGGAGAGTGAGGGTGCTGGGCTGTACCCACTAAGAAGCTGGACAGCCCAGATATATGTCACCTATGTGTGTTCAACAACATTCTGTTGGCCAACCGTAACACACCTGGATTCTCAGTCAGAGTGCTTCAGATCTAACTTTCCTCTCTCCCTCTCCTTCTCTCTTCTCTACCTCAATACATCTCTCCCAGAGCTACTGAACTGATGGTATCAGAGTTTCACAACAGGCCAAATACTGAATGGGCACACGGACGGATGGACACAAACACACACACAATACTAAGAAATCACACAGTGCATGTGTGCCGAGCCATATGACGTGCACCTGTGTAAACGGGCTTGGTATCTGGTGGCTCTGTAGAACAGTGGGTCCTCTCTGCTTCTGAACACTGCTGGAGAAGAGTAGTAGTCATCCCTGATCCCTGCCTGACCTCTGAGCATGGGGTCTGGTATATATACACTACACGCTCTCTGCGCCTGCTGTGCACTGTGGCGTGTGTGTGTGTGCCTGTATGTGGGTTAGCGCGAGCGTGTGGAGTGCATGCGTGCGTGCATGTGTGCATGTTGCATGCGTGCGTGCATGAGCCCATGCATACGACTCTGTGTGTGTATATGTGTGTGTTCAGAGTTGGTGTGTGCAGGAAGAGTTGCTGGACAGAGGCAAATATTGACACAGCATTAGCATGAGTGAAAATATTTAGACTGTGTGAGGAGACCTTGAGAGGAACTTCTGGATATGGCATAGTAAAACAAACCCCCGACATCAACAGTCAATCACACTATCGCTTCCAGACGTTTTGGTAAAGCTTGTTAGGTGTTTGTCTAAGAGGATGCATAGTGAGGCTTCTTTGTTACAGGCCAGGTGGGTAACAGTGAAATGTTTGGTCATGAATATAAAACAGTCAGATATGTCAAGATCAGATGTTTTAAATGTTTACAGACTTCAGATAACCTATATGGAAATATGTCCAAACCCCGACTTTTGCCTGATTCCTGATTCCAGACAAATAAGGGAATGTTGGAATACAACAGTGCATACAGTGCATTCACACAGACTCCTCACTCCCCCTAATTCCTCTCTCCTCTCCTCTCCTCTCCAGAAACAGGAATAGTGAAAGAGAGAGGGGTAGAATGGAGTGAGAGGAAGATAAGGAGATTGAGGGCCGACAGCTGGTAGAGTAAGAGTGAGGAGTAAAAGGGGTGTATACTATGAATGACAATGTTAAGGCAGATATCTGAATGATCACTACCATTACACTGAGAAAGACTGTAATAAGGAAGAAGTGTAATAAGGAAGGAGTGTAATAAGGAATGAGTGTAATAAGGAAGGAGTGTAGTAAGGAAGGAGTGTAATAAGGAAGGAATGTAATAAGGAAGGAGTGTAATAAGGAAGGAATGTAATAAGGACGGAGTGAAATAAGGAAGGAATGTAATAAGGAAGGAATGTAATAAGGAAGGAGTGTAATAAGGACGGAGTGTAATAAGGAAGGAGTGTAATAAGGAAGGAGTGTAATAAGGAAGAAGTGTAATAAGGAAGGAGTGTAATAAGGAAGGAGTGTAATAAGGACGGAGTGTAATAAGGACGGAGTGTAATAAGGAAGGAGTGTAATAAGGAAGGAATGTAATAAGGAAGGAGTGTAATAAGGAAGGAGTGTAATAAGGAAGAAGTGTAATAAGGAAGGAGTGTAATAAGGACGGAGTGTAATAAGGAAGGAGTGTAATAAGGAAGGAGTGTAATAAGGACGGAGTGTAATAAGGAAGGAGTGTAATAAGGAAGGAGTGTAATGAGGAAGGAGTGTAATAAGGAAGGTGTGTGTGTGTGTGTGTGTGTGTGTGTGTGTGTGTGTGTGTGTGTGTGTGTGTATGTGTGTGTGCGTGCGTGCGTGCATGTGTGAGTGTGTGTGCGTGCGTGCTTGTGTGCATGGGTCTGTAATGAGAGCTCTGTTGTGTTCAGCCAGGGAACAGGTGCAGAGTGGGAGTTAGAGTCATTAGACCTCTGGGAGGACAGCTGCCTCTCTATGGACCATGATCCTCTCTGTCTGTTCCTAACTTAAACATCCTTTACAATCAAAGAATCCATGCCGATGGATACACACTATCTGTCAACCGCTTGCTTGCTCTCTCTCTCTCGCTCTCTCTCTCTCTCTCTCACTCCCTCTCTCTCTCTCCCCTGTTCTCTCTCTCCCCTGTTCTCTGTCTCTGTCTCTGTCTCTGTCTCTGTCTCTGTCTCTGTCTCTGTCTCTGTCTCTGTCTCTCTCTCTCTCTCTCTCTCTCTCTCTCTCTCTCTCTCTCCTCTCTCTCTCTCTCTCTCTGTCTCTCTCTCTCTCTCTCTCTCTCTCTCTCTCTCTCTCTCTCTCTCTCTCTCTCTCTCTCTCTCTCTCTCTCTCTCTCTCTCTCTCTCTCTGTCTCTCTCTTTCTCTCTCTCTCTCTCTCTCTCTCTCTCTCTCTCTCTCTCTCTCTCTCTCTCTCTCTCTCTCTCTCTCTCTCTCTCTCTCTCTCTCTCTCTCTCTCTGAACTTATGAAGCAAGTGGTCGGTCCTCTTTTGAGATGCGGTCGTATTTCCTGCTTATTCCACTTACCCTGCACATACTGTGTAATGGAATCAACATACCAATATGTGAAGGACTGCAATTAGAAGAGTGATTTCAGTGGCTGTGAGGTTACACATGTATTTCAAACATCAGCGAAACATCCTATCACAACTGTAACTCTGCTAAGCCTGAACCGTATCACATCTCTTCATTGAATACCAATCACACAGCTAGAGATTAATAATAATATTAATGCTGTCAGGGTGACATTTTCATCACACACATACACACACACACACACACACACACATACACACACAAACACACATACACAACACTTTCATCATATTCACAAGATTCAGTGAGCAAAATAACTGTAACGTTTCAAATAGATGGGAATTAAATCCGATCCATGTGATTGGAGATGATCAGATTCAGAGAAATTAAGGTCTCCTTGAAGAAAATGGAAAGAGAAAAAAAGCAAAACAAAGGAAAGTGGACTCCAAAGAGGTGTACATTTGTTCACTGTTACAGTTTTATAAACAGAATAAGGAGTGTTGACAATATCTGTCACAGGCTACACACAAACACACAGCTTGGAGAAAGAACAGACTGTAACAGCAGAATCTTCTGGAGAAGAGAACACACTAATAACAGGGCTTCAGACAGATGAGAGAGAAGAGGGGGAGAAGGGAGAGAGAGGAAGGAAGAGAAGGAGAGAGGGGGGATACAAGAGATACAATGGAGATAAAGGAGAGAAGGAACGTGACAAGTGAGAGTACAATTTTTAAACAAAAAGCTAATAAAGAGTGAGAAATAGGGGACAGAGGGGAAAAGACAGAGAGAGAAGGAGAGGAAATAAGAGAGAGAAACTAAAGAGTCTGGATAAACTTTGGCTCTGGTCCATGTTAATGCTGCAGGAGAAGGGTAGTAGAGGGAAGAAGTGGAGGAGGACAGGGAGTGAGGGAGGAGAGGAGATGAGAGGTGGTCAGCTGCGCTGTGCGGTGCAGTGCGACGCGTGGGGAGGCAGTATTTCTTGGAGCAGAGCGGGGAAGAGGCTGACCCTGAGATACACACAGCAGGCTGCACTTCAGCTGTCAGAGAGAGAGATAGAGAAAGGGGAGCGAGAGAGAGAGAGAGAGAGAGGGAGAGAGAGAAAGAGAGAGAGAGAGAGAGAGAGAGAGAGAGAGAGGGGGGTTTCTTCTCATTAGCAGGGGTCAAAAGTCAGCCTTGAGAAGGAAAATGAGTGAATGAATGAATGGCACACACACACACTCTGGTATGTATCCTCTGCTCTGAGCAGTGGAAGCAGTACACACTAGTAAGCACAGTTGTTTGGATCCTCCCTGCCTGATCAGAGAGGAGAGAGAGAGAGCGCAAGAGAGACATCACAAGAGAGAGAGAGAGAGAGAGAGAGAGAGAGAGAGAGAGAGAGAGAGAGAGAGAGAGAGAGAGAGAGAGAGAGAGAGAGAGAGAGAGAGAGAGAGAGTGTCTCCCTCTCCCCCCTGCCTCTCCTGCTTCTCCTGGGCTTGTGGCCAGACACTTCCTCCATTGGATCCTGAAAGAACACAAGTTGAGGATACCACATTGCTGCCTTAGACAGAAGGACAGAACATACAGCAGCACTTTGGAAGGAATAGCAGCAGTATTTATTTTCCTTCATTTGTTCAGACAGAAAGACGATACAATATCCCTGCCAGGCAGCCACGAGAACGACAGTCAGTCGGACAGACGGACAGAGAGCAGCAGTGGTCATGCAGCTGGGGCTGTAACAGCTGGAGTACTCTCTCTCGCCTGAAACAATTGATTTTAGGAGCGACGTTCGTCACTCTCCCTCATTTATTGAATCATAGTCCTGTAGGATCTCCCCTCATAAAGATGGACACAAGACTGCAGTAGTCCTTACAGACTGACACAGAACAGTAGGAGGTTTAGGAGCGCTCCACTCTGAGATCAGTAGAAGGAAACCGTGGATTCTTCCCTCTCGGAGGGCTGAGAGACCTGTGAAACCTGTGGTCAGAGACTGGATTACTGCCTTTGGAGGATAGTTTTATGATATACTGTATATCTGATTAACATAACAGATTCTGGTCATAGAGCCTGGACTCTCTCTGGTGGATATTTCCTACTCTCCCTTGGACTTAAGTGGTGATTCACGCTGGGTTGGCTTACTCCCTGCTCGGGTGTGTGTGTGTGTGTGTGTGTGTGTGTCTGTCAGGATGGAATGTGTAAAGAGTGTGTCTCTGATTCTGTGTGTTTCCTGTTGAGCTCAGCACACTCAGCCCAGAGCGTCTATCCCAGGATACGACTCTCCCCATAAAGGTAGGAATCCGGCACGTTAGTATGTGTGTGTGTTGGCTAAGCGACATCATTAATTACATGATCATGCACAGCGTTCTCTATAGTCCTAACTGGTCAAAGTATGCTTTAAGGAACCTAACATTCTTGTTCCAGCAATGTTAAGGCAGGTGTGTCAGTGACAATATAGAATGTTTACTAATAGACACCTCTGCACAACCCCGTAACATTCTGACAGTTTATTTACAACATACAGTGGGGAAAAAAAGTATTTAGTCAGCCACCAATTGTGCAAGTTCTCCACTTAAAAATATGAGAGAGGCCTGTAATTTTCATCATAGGTACACGTCAACTATGACAGACAAATTGAGAAAAAAAAATACAGAAAATCACTTTGTAGGATTTTTAATGAATTTATTTGCAAATTATGGTGGAAAATAAGTATTTTGGTCACCTACAAAACAAGCAAGATTTCTGTCTCTCACAGACCTGTAACTTATTATTTAGAGGCTCCTCTGTCCTCCACTCGTTACCTGTATTAATGGCACCTGTTTGAACTAGTATTAAAGACACCTGTCCACAACCTCAAACAGTCACACTCCAAACTCCACTATGGCCAAGACCAAAGAGCTGTCAAAGGACACCAGAAACAAAATTGTAGACCTGCACCAGGCTGGAAGACTGAATCTGCAATAGGTAAGCAGCTTGGTTTGAAGAAATCAACTGTGGGAGCAATTATTAGGAAATGGAAGACATAACAGACCACTGATAATCTCCCTCGATCTGGGGCTCCACGCAAGATCTCACCCCGTGGGGTCAAAATGATCACTAGAACGGTGAGCAAAAATCCCAGAACCACAAGGGAGGACCTAGTGAATGACCTGCAGAGAGCTGGGACCAAAGTAACAAAGCCTACCATCAGTAACACACTACGCCGCCAGGGACTCAAATCCTGCAGTGCAAGACGTGTCCCCCTTCTTAATGTCCAGGTCCGTCTGAAGTTTGCTAGAGTGCATTTGGATGATCCAGAAGAGGATTGGGAGACTGTCATATGGTCAGATGAAACAAAAATATTACTTTTTGGTAAAAACTCAACTCATCGTGTTTGGAGGACAAAGATTGCTGAGTTGCATCCAAATAACACCATACCTACTCTGAAGCATAGGGGTGGAAACATCATGCTTTGGGGCTGTTTTTCTGCAAAGGGACCGATCCGTGTAAAGGAAAGAAAGAATGGGGCCATGTATCGTGAGATTTTGAGTGAAAACCTCCTTCCATCAGCAAGGGCATTGAAGATGAAACGTGGCTGGGTCTTTCAGCATGACAATGATCCCAAACACACCGCCCGGGCAACGAAGGAGTGGCTTCGTAAGAAGCATTTCAAGGTCCTGGAGTGGCTTAGCCAGTCTCCAGATCTCAACCCCATAGAAAATCTTTGGAGGGAGTTGAAAGTCCGTGTTGCCCAGCGACAGCCCCAAAACATCACTGCTCTGGAGGAGATCTGCATGGAGGAATGGGCCAAAATACCAGCAACAGTGTGTGAAAACCTTGTGAAGACTTACAGAAAACGTTTGACCTGTGTCATTGCCAACAAAGGGTATATAACAAAGTATTGAGAAACTTTTGTTATTGACCAAATACATATTTTCCACCATAATTTGCAAATAAATTCATTAAAAATCCTACAATGTGATTTTCTTGATTTTTTCTTCTCATTTTGTCTGTCATAGTTGACGTGTACCTATGATGAAAATTACAGGCCTCTCTCATCTTTTTAAGTGGGAGAACTTGCACAATTGGTGGCTGACTAAATACTTTTTTCCCCCACTGTACAGTATACCCATTTGACATATACAGTGCCTTGCATAAGTATTCATCCCCCTTGGCGTTTTCCCTATTTTGTTGCATTACAACCTGTAATTTAAGTGGATTTATATTTGGATTTCAGGTAATGGACATTCACAAAATAGTCCAAATTGGTGAAGAGAAATGAAAAAAATTACTTGTTTCAAGAAAAAATTGAAAATAAATAACGGAAAAGTGGTGCGTGCATGTGTATTCACCCACTTTGCTATGAAGCCCCTAAATAAGATCTGGTGCAACCAATTACCTTCAGAAGTCACATAATTAGTTAAATAAAGTCCACCTGTGTGCAATCTAAATGTCACATGATCTGTCACATGATCTCAGTATATATACACCTGTTCTGAAAGGCCCCAGAGTCTGCAACACAACTAAGCAAGAGGCACCACCAAGCAAGCGGCACCATGAAGACCAAGGAGCTCTCCAAACAGGGCAGGGACAAAGTTGTGGAGAAGTACAGATCAGGGTTGGGTTATAAAAAAATATCTGACGCTTTGAACATCCCACAGAGCACCATTAAATCCATTATTAAAAAATGGAAAGAATATGGCACCACAACAAACCTGCCAAGAGAGGGCCGCCCACCAAAACTCACAGACCAGGCAAGGAGGGCACTAATCAAAGAGGCAACAAAGAGACCAAAGATAACCCTGGAGGAGCTGCAAAGCTCCACAGCGGAGATTGGAGTATATGTCCATAGGACCACTTTAAGCCGTACACTCCACAGAGCTGGGCTTTACAGAAGAGTGGCCAGAAAAAAGCCATTGCTTAAAGAAAAAAATAAGCAAACACGTTTAGTGTTCGCCAAAAGGCATGTGGGAGACTCCCCAAACATATGGAAGAAGGTACTATGGTCAGATGAGTCTAAAATTGAGCTTTTTGGCCATCAAGGAAAACACTATGTCTGGTGCAAACCCAACACCTCTCATCACCCCGAGAACACCATCCCCACAGTGAAGCATGGTGGTGGCAGCATCATGCTGTGGGGATGTTTTTCATCGGCTGGGACTGGGAAACTGGTCAGAATTGAAGGAATGATGGATGGCGCTAAATAAAGGGAAATTCTTGAGGGAAACTGTTTCAGTCTTCCAGAGATTTGAGACTGGGACGGAGGTTCACCTTCCAGCAGGACAATGACCCTAAGCATACTGCTAAAGCAACACTCGAGTGGTTTAAGGGGAAATATTTAAATGTCTTGGAACGGCCTAGTCAAAGCCCAGAACTCAATCTAATTGAGAATCTGTGGTATGACTTAAAGATTGCTGTACACCAGCGGAACCCATCCAACCTGAAGGAGCTGGAGCAGTTTTGCCTTGAAGAATTGGCAAAATCCCAGTGGCTAAATGTGCCAAGCTTATAGAGACATACCCCAAGAGACTTGCAGCTGTAATTGCAGCAAAATGTGGCTCTACAAAGTATTGACTTTGGGGGGGTGAAGAGTTATGCACGCTCAAGTTTTCAGTTTTTTTTTTGTCTTATTTATTGTTTGTTTCACAATAAAAAATATTTTGCATCTTCAAAGTGGTAGACATGTTGTGTAAATCAAATTATACAAAACCCCCAAAAATAAATTTTAATTCCAGGTTGTAAGGCAACAAAAAGGAAAAATGCCAAGGGGGGTGAATACTTTCGCAAGCCACTGTATCCTTTGTCCAATGGCTCCATGTCATCCATTTGCTGTGGGGAAAAACGGGTCAATAGTGCAGGCTGATAGCAAATGAAAATGTGATGCAACGTTTAGAAATAAGTTATTACTCTACTAAACTGCCCGTTATCATCACTAAGTGTATACCTAGCAACAGTATCATCTCTGCTGTTAGAAACTGTTAATGAGAGAGGACCTAAACAGCTATGACATTGTAAAGTGTGTTTTCTCCTTGTGATTATCTTGGTATTTTGGCATTTTGGTATTTTATTAGGATCCCCATTAGCTGTTGCAATATCAGCAGCTACTCTTCCTGGGGTACCCACAAGACATGAAACATTACATAATACAGAACATTAATAGAAAAGAACAGCTCAAGGACAGAACTACATACAGTGGCTTGCGAAATTATTCACCCCCCTTAGCATTTTTCCTATTTTGTTGGGGGGCTGTATCATTTGATTTACACAACATGCCTACCACTTTGAAGATGCAAAATATTTTTTCTGGTGAAACAAACAAGAAAGAAGACAAAAAAATATTTAAGTCATACCACAGATTCTCAATTAGATTGAGGTCTGGGCTTTGACTAGGCCATTCCCCTTGTTGCTTTAGCATTATGCTTAGGGTCATTGTCCTGCTGGAAGGTGAACGTCCCAGTCTCAAATCTCTGGAAGACTGAAACAGGTTTCTCTCAAGATTTTCCCTGTATTTAGCGCCATCCATCATTCCTTCAATTCTGACCAGTTTCCCAGTCCCTGCCACTATGAATGCTCGCTGGGGCCTGTCTGTATTATTTTCCCTCTCTTATCACCATGCTGGTTTAGATAACATCTCACAGTAAATGACTTTAATATATACAGATGTAGGATCTTAATTTGAGCCAATTTGCTACAGCAGGAAAATAATCCTGCAGCAACAGGAAATTATTTTTGTAGGGGTTGATACATTTTTTATTAGGGCAAATCAAGTCTGACATTTTTAAGTGGAATTACAAACTTTAGAAGCCTTTTTAAACTCAAATACACTAAAAGTTAAAATTTCCTGCTGTGCAGGAAAATCCTCAGCAAAGAAAGAGTGATCAAATTAAGATATTGCATCAGTAGAGGGATGAGGGAGAGGGAAAGAGAAGGGAGAGAGGAGGAAAGGATAGGTAGAAAGGGATGAATAACTGAAAAAGTGAGGAAGAAAGAGTATGCTAGAGGAATGGAAAGAAGGGAGAGACGAGCCCGGGAGGCAGGGAAGGAAAGAGAGTAGAAATGGAGAAGAGAAGCAGAAGGAAGGGAGGGAGAGAGTAGAGCTTGTTTGGTTAGTGAAGTGTGTTAGGCTGGTATATTGACAGAATCCCTTGCTGAGTGTTGATCTGTGCTGATGTGTTCAGTCATAAATGTCACATCAATTACAGTAATAACACTGACTTTCATATTTCACCTGAGTCATTACTAACCTGGGGGAGAGGAGCTGCACTGACTGACACTCACACACAGTCAGGGACAGAAAGAGAGAAAGAGAGAGAGTTAGAGTGAGAGAAAGAGAGAGGGAGAGTGAGAGAAAGGCAGACAGATGGAGGAAGACAGATTGTCCAGGTGGAGAGGTGTCTTTGTGACTGGCATTCACACCACAGGAGAGGAGAGGAGAGGAGAGGAGAGGAGAGGAGAGGAGAGGAGAGGAGAGGAGATGAGAGGAGAGGAGAGGAGAGGAGAGGAGGAGAGGAGAGGAGAGGAGGAGAGGAGAGGAGAGGAGAGGAGAGGAGAGGAGAGGAGAGGAGAGGAGAGGAGAGGAGAGGAGAGGAGAGGAGAGGAGAGGAGAGGAGAGGAGAGGAGAGGAGAGGAGAGGAGAGGAGAGGAGAGGAGAGGAGAGGAGATCGAGTTCATACTGAACTCGATCTTAAACAAACTTTCATTCTGTCTGCTGTATGTCTCCTCTCCCTCAGTCCACCCTTTTCCACTCCATCGCTCTCTCTCCCCAATCTTTCTCTTACTCAAAATCAAATCAAAGTTTATTGGTCGTGTACACAGATTTGCAATGTTATCGCAGGTGCAGTGAAATGCTTGTTTTTCTAGCTCCAACAGTGCAGTAATACCTATCAATAAAAAAAATCATTTAAAAAATCATAATAATTTATATAGAATGAGCAATGACTAGAATACAGTATATACATATAAAGTGAGTGAAACAGTATGTAAACATATTAAAGTGACCAGTGTTCAATGACTCTATGTACATAGGGCTGCAGTCTCTAAGGTGCAGGGTAGTGTACCGGGTGGCAGCCTGCTAGAACAGTGACTAAGGTTCAGGGCAGGGTACTGGGCGGAGGCCGGCTAGTGGTGAGTGTCTAACATTCTGATGGCCTGGAGATAGAAGCTGTTTCTCAGTCTCTCGGTCCCAGCTTTGATGCACCTGTACTATCTCCGCCTTCTAGATGGTAGCGGGGTGAACAGGCCGTGCTTCGGGTGGCTGAGGTCCTTGACAATTTTCTTGGTCTTCCTGTGACACCGAGTGTTGTAGATGTCCTGGAAGGCAGGCAGTCTGCCCCCAGTGATGCGTTGGGCTGACCGCACCACTCTCTGGAGAGCCCTGCGATTGCGGACGGTGCAATTGTCGTAGCAGGTGGTGATACAGCCCAAGAGGATACTCTCAATGGTGCATCTGTAGGAGTTTGTGAGGGTCTTAGGAGCCACATTTTGTCAGCCTCCCGAGGTTGAAGAGCTACTGTTGTGCCTTCTTCATCACACTGCCTGTGTGAAGGGACCATTTCAGGTTGTCAGTGATATGCACGCAGAGAAACCTTAAGCTTTTGACCCTCTCCACTCCCTTCGATGTGGATGGCGGCGTGCTCTCTCTGCTGTCTCTTGTAGTCCACGATCAGCTCCTTCATTTTGTTGACATTGAGGGAGAGATTATTTTCCTGGCAACACTCCGCCAGGACTCTCACCTCCTCCCTGTAGGCTGTCTCATTGTTGTTGGTAATCAGACCTACCACTGTTGTGTCGTCAGCAAACTTGATGATTGAGTTGGAGACGTGCGTGGCCACTCAGTCGTGGGTGAACAGGGAGTACAAGAGGGGGGCTGAGCATGCACCCCTGTGGGGCCCCCATGTTAGGATCAGAGTGGCAGAGGTGTAATTGCCTACCTTCACCACTGCCTGTCAGGAAGTCCAGGACCCTGTTGCACAGGGAGGGGTTCAGACCCAGGGCCCTGAGCTTAGTGATGAGCTTGAAGGGCACTATGGTATTGAAGGCAGAGATGAACAGCATTCCCCCTCCTTCTCTCTCTCCTGTAGCGTGTTCTGGCTGGAAGAGCATGCTGTAGAAGGCTGCTGGTGGATCCTATCATTATGGAATGAAAAACATCTAAGCTTTAATAATATGTGTCTCATGGTCTCTGCCAGCGTTGATTTACACCCACCCACCGACACACTGAGACACACAAACACACACACAGAGGGCGAATAATGTGAATACCTTACAATGTGCAGGCCTTGAAGGCAGATCAGGAAAAGAGAGGAATGTGGTTAAAGTCTCTGTTATTAGCTCTGAGGAAATAACTATCACAATACAGTGAGGGAAAAAAGTATTTGATCCCCTGCTGATTTTGTACGTTTGCTCACTGACAAAGAAATTATCAGTGTATAATTTTAATGGTATGTTTATTTGAACAGTGAGAGACAGAATAACAACAAAAAAATCCAAAAAAAAAGCGTGTCAAAAATATAATAAATTGATTTGCATTTTAATGAGGGAAATAAGTATTTGACCCCTCTGCAAAACATGATTTAGTACTTGGTGGCAAAACCCTTGTTGGCAATCACAGAAGTCAGACGTTTCTTGTAGTTGGCCACCAGGTTTGCACACATCTCAGGAGGGATTTTGTCCCACTCCTCTTTGCAGATCTTCTCCAAGTCATTAAAGTTTCGAGGCTGACGTTTGGCAACTCAAACCTTCAGCTCCCTCCACAGATGTTCTATGGGATTAAGGTCTGGAGACTGGTTAGTCAACTCCAGGACCTTAATGTGCTTCTTCTTGAGCCACTCCTTTGTTGCCTTGGCCGTGTGTTTTGGGTCATTGTCATGCTGGAATACCCATCCACGACCCATTTTCAATGCCCTGGCTGAGGGAAGGAGGTTCTCACCCAAGATTTGACGGTACATGGCCCCGTCCATCGTCCCTTTGATGCGGTGAAGTTGTCCTGTCCCCTTAGCAGAAAAACACCCCCAAAGCATAATGTTTCCACCTCCATGTTTGACGGTGGGGATGGTGTTCTTGGGGTCATAGGCAGCATTCCTCCTCCTCCAAACACAGTGAGTTGATGCCAAAGAGCTCCATTTTGGTCTCATCTGACCACAACACTTTCACCCAGGTCTCCTCTGAATCGTTCAGATGTTCATTGGCAAACTTCAGACGGGCGTGTATATGTGCTTTCTTGAGCAGGGGGACCTTGCGGGCGCTGCAGGATTTCAGTCCTTCACGGCGTAGTGTGTTACAAATTGTTTTCTTGGTGACTATGGTCCCAGCTGCCTTGAGATCATTGACAAGATCCTCCCGTGTAGTTCTGGGCTGATTCCTCACCGTTCTCATGATCATTGCAACTCCACGAGGTGAGATCTTGCATGGAGCCCCAGGCCAAGGGAGATTGACAGGACTTTTGTGTTTCTTCCATTTGCGAATAATCGCACCAACTGTTGTCACCTTCTCACCAAACTGCTTGGCGATGGTCTTGTAGCCCATTCCAGCCTTGTGTAGGTCTACAATCTTGTCCCTGACATCCTTGGAGAGCTCTTTGGTCTTGGCCATGGTGAAGAGTTTGGAATCTGATTGATTGATTGCTTCTGTGGACAGGTGTCTATTATACAGGTAACAAACTGAGATTAGGAGCACTCCCTTTAAGAGTGTGCTCCTAATCTCAGCTCGTTACTTGTATAAAAGACACCTGGGAGCCAGAAATCTTTCTGATTGAGAGGGGGTCAAATACTTATTTCCCTCATTAAAATGCAAATCAATTTATAACATTTTTGACATGCGTTCTTCTGGATTTTTTTGTTGTTATTCTGTCTCTCACTGACCAAATAAACCTACCATTAAAATTATAGACTGATAATTTCTTTGTCAGTTGGCAAATGTACAAAATCAGCAGGGGATTAAAAACTTTTTTCCCTCACTGTATTACCGTAATATCAATCTATCTTGTTGGATTTCTCTGGATGTGGAGGAGTTTGTTTGAAATCATGGACGTAGTCATCAGAGATGTGTGACTCAGTTTCTGTCTGGTTTACAGGTGCTACATTACTGTAGAGATCAACAGAGTCTGCCCTTTAGGTCCGTGGAAATATGCTCTCAGATGGACATCCTCCAGGACTGAATTTACAAGTCAGAATTATTTTGGGACTGTTATCAGAGTTTCCAAGGTCATCTATATGGATCATCAGAGCTCTGACATTGAGATTATTTTCTTCTGTGTTCATATTATTACTATCTCTTTCTCCTCTCTTTCATTCCACTCATCTCATCCCCCTCTTTCGTCTCCTGCATCTCTTCCCTGAACATTTCACCACGTGCGTAGGTGCAACTCTTTTCCAACACTGTTCATCTTTTCCGTCGACTATAATCTTGATTTACTCTCATTCCCATCAGTTAACTTAGAAAATCTGCTTTTGTTTCGAGTTGCAATCACAGACTGTCTCCAGTTTCCAAAGCAGAACAGACCTTAAGCTCTCCATGCAGCTCCTCCAAAGACCTTAAACACACTTCATGAGAGCCTAATACACCCTCATTGGGCAGTGCTTTCAGCCAATCAAAACTCTTTAATCCTATTGGTACATCGTCACGTCTGTCTGATTGTCCAAAGATGGCTGCCAGAGGGATTGGTCAGGCCATAGTATTACAATGAATAGAACGGACCTCCTTACTGAAAAAAACTATGAACAAACAATGACAGAGCCTTAGAATACATTACATGACTTGAAATTATATGCGGTCTTGTATTGTGTGTTGCATGTTTTGTCTGTATCCTTTTTATCTATATATTCTGTTTATTATGGAAACACAATTTCACCATGTCAAATTCCTGTGAATAAAGGTGATTCTGATTCTGATCATCTGCGTATTGTGGCCCTGTAGTGAACTCTTCATGGTAAAACAAGCATTATATTATGCTCTATGTTTAATGAGAGGTTGTTACTGCTGGCATGTGTCAAAGTATGGTGTGGTGGAGGCAGAGGGACAAATGAAGAGGTGAGGTGGAGGGAGAGACGGAGCCAAAACATGATTTATCTCTCTCCTACCATCTCCATCTATCTCTGTCCTCACACTTGGCTGGAAGCTGGACATTCACTAGGATTCCAACACAGACTGTTTTTTTCAGAGCCTCAATCTGGTTATTATCTAAATAAATACCAGAGAGAGCCAGGCATTGGACTAATTCAGAGTATTGTCTTTTCACTTGCTATAACTAGGGACAAAGTACAGGCCTGCCATGTCAATGTGGATCCAATATATCCAATCCGTACAGGACCTCCTTCAAACACCGGTTATTAGCTCTCCAGTATTGGCATGTTCTCTAGGCATTGCAGATTGCGTCCTCTGATTCATACATTCCAAGCTGAGTTCTATCCTAACTGTGTCACTACACCCAGATAATAGCTACCTGTACAGAGGCTCTCCTCATTGAATGTGTTTAAAGAGACCATTATGGGTTTAAGAATCACATTAAACTCTGAGCAAAAGTTGTTACTGGAGCTGAATGTGAGAGGTAGTTCTCTGCTGTTTCTGATCACAGGGAAAAACATTATTATACCCCACAGTAACGGCCAATCCTTCAGATAAGTATGAAAATTGTCTTCTCCAATTTCTCAGAAATAACTTCAGACAAAGTCTAAGACAGAGAGACAGATGGCCGAGACAGCTAAAATATATTTTCTTGAAATGTGTCTGATTTTAATCAACGTATTGCTGCTGAAGACCACAGCATTTACTGAACATTTAACTAAAATAGATTTTAGCATAATTCAAACAGTATCTCTGCCAAATGAATATTTATTTAGAAAGCATAATCATTTTGTAACATTGGTAAATATTATTTCTTAAACCTCTGATTTTCTGTGCGTGGTGAATCAAGTGTTCAGGTGATGTCAGAGGGTTTGGACAGGGCTAATGTCAGACATGTTCACATGAATAAATAAACTCCTGTCCCTGTCATGTTGTAGTGGAACATTTTCCTCTCAGACAAGTCAAACAGTGAGCGCCTAAAAGCTCTCATGGGCCATACTTCACCACCACACTACTTTAAACGACATATACCTTACATACTTCTTACATACTTCCATGCAGTAAAAGCACACAGTTAAGACATCTGTTGTCCCCATATTGTAGATGGCATTCTGAGGTGATTTAAAATCTGCTGAACATACTGTGCTTCAACTCTGACATCTATTCCATCCCTAATATGTTTAGAGTTTGCACATTTTAGACCTGTACACCATTTGCGTTCTGATCATTCCTGATCATCCATGGCTCTGTTCAACTCCAATGTCTAGTCCTTATTCCTCTGTTCAATCGTTGATGTCCTACTGTGTAGTGCTCAGGTAGTAATTACCAGTAAAGGGCCCCCCTCTGACTGGTAATATAAATCCTTCCTTCCCAGACTAGAACAGAAGAGAGCTGCTGTATGTGTTTAAATGTCTTAAATGGCTTAGCTGGAGGTGGGTTTGTGATGAGGAATGAGTTGGGGAATACCATTGCTGCATGAAGCCCTGTGTTTGTTAGCTGAAGTCCTGTATCTTTTAAGTGAGGGGGATTTTTCTCATTAAATGTAATGTGTGAAGTGAGACGAATTAAGTATTTTCCATCTACTCTATAATTACTACTATTCCCCCTTTCCGCTGACTGGTTCAGCTCTGGTGATAAAACAGAAATAATACATCTTTATACTCTGGTGATAAAATAGTCTTTATATAATGTACTGTATAACTACCTTGATAGGATGTGAGAGGGAGATGTGTGTAATCACCTCAGGGGAATAGGAATCTCTCTCTCTCTCTCTCTCTCTCTCTCTCTCTCTCTCTCTCTCTCTCTCTCTCTCTCTCTCTCTCTCTCTCTCTCTCTCTCTCTCTCTCTCTCTCTGTGTCGTGTGTGTTCTCTGTAGCTCTGTAGTGTCTAGAGGGTGAAACAGCTTGTGAGACATTTCTGCTCTGACCTTTTAACAGTACAAACACCAGGGGGAGAGGAGGAGGGTTGAGAGAGAGAGGGAATGAGGGGAGGAGAGGATGCAGTGGGTGAAATGGTATTGGGGTGAGGGATCCAGGGCTAGGGTATTGAGGGTGAGAGTGAGGGGGTTAGGGATGAGGCAACGGTGATGTGAGGCAATGCCTATTTAATCAGGCAGCACATTGCAGTCTGTTTGCCAATAGCTAGCAGACCCACCACTTCCTCCCTTTGAATGAACCTCAGCCTTTACTATCCCCACAGACAGACACCATGGAGCAGATGGGGTTTAGGGTTCTAGAGAGGACTGTTACTGTGGCGTCTACTCTACTAGCTGAGCTTTAATCAAACTCCATCATAATAGAATCTCTGTACACTCTCTGAGAGACTTCGTCTGTGTGTGTCTGACGTGACCAGTGCTCAGAGATATTTGCCCTCTGATGTCTGTCTCTCCTTTGGGGTACAATGATTTACACCCCACAAAGCAATGCACAACCTAGTCACATCAAACTTAAAACAGAGTTGGGGTGAACCACATGACAGTGTGTTTATCATGTTTTTGTTCTTTACAGGATGTATTATGTCAGGCAATCTGGTTCTCCTGCTCTCCAGATGTAGCTATGCACTCATTCAAAGATCACAGGTCGCTTCACCGACCTTCTCCTGTCCTTCTTCTGTTGTCATCCATCCTTCTCTTCTCTCTGCTTTCCCAAATCTTCATTTTACTTTACCTCCACCTCTTCATCCACCTCTCTTCCCCTATGTTACCCTCACTGCCATTCTCATGTACTCTTCCCCTCGCTCCTTTCTTCTCCCCCAGCTCATCACCCCTAGCTCCTCTCCTACTCTCTTCTATCCTCTTCTCTCCCCCTTTCTTCTGTCCTGTTCTACTAAATGTGGCTCTTATTTTACTCTGTGACATTATTCCCCCATGCATGGTGCTCCAGGAACACAAGGCCATCCCACGAGCAGGCACCACACACACACTTCCCTCTGGGGACTACAGAGTCTCACGCCCCCCTGTAGAAAATACAAGAAAGACTCATTATTTTCCTTTATAATGCAAACATTTTTCCATCTCTCATTGTTTTTGTTCCTGCACTACTTCAGTAGACTGTGTCACTGCGGACAAATGGGAATGCCTGTCATCAGTACACACACTTTAACATTGAACCTGTGGTTAGAACTAGCAACTTGCCAGTGGCAGGACATCAACTTATTCCAACATATTGAATTATTGTCTTTACCTTTCCCAAGGTTGCCCAAGGTTAATGTTTTATTGACTCCTCTGTATTTCTCTATAACTACACATCAGTGTTTCCATCGCCTCACCACAGTTGAGTAAAGTAAAGGTAGCCTTGTTTCCTCCCAGTCTGTCACACTCCGCTCTCTCCCATAGTAGCTAAAAAGTTATAGCATTTCCATGGAGGGATTGAAATTGTTTCTTATAATTTTATTTCTCCAAATCTCCCCTGCCATCTCTCAGCAGTTCACAGGCGGGCGATGAAAGGATTAGTCTCTCCTCTTTTTCTCTCCATCCGTCTTCCATTTGAAGTGGGAGCACAGTAGACCTGTGTGTCTCTCATTCTCTTTTGTTTTAGTGAAGCACACACTCCCTCGTTCAACTCCTTAGCTGAAGAGAGTCACACACACACACACACACACACACACACACACACACACAAACACACACACACACACACAGCAGCTGCAGAAGATGACAGGGAGGAGAGGAGTGGAAATCCCCTATGTCTATAGAGAAGGAACAGAATTAACTGTTTTAGATAATTATACACTGTTTCACTTGTATTAGCTCTACCTGTTACTAAGCATATATCCGCATGATCAAATCATTATATGAAGTTTCATTCCAATATGCTATACACTGTATATGCATTTTCAGAAATGTTGGTAAATTAGCTTTTATTGTTTGAAGAACTTATGAAAGAGATTGGTGGGTTTTTTCACTTTCTAATCATGGCATGGGGTTGTTCAATGACAGACATGTATTTGCTTAAAATCTATCACTTGATGTTTTTTGCAAAATGCTATAATTGCCTCACTCTCAGAGAAATAAGAAGTCCTGCTAGGTTTTACACAATCAAATGTAAAAAATGACTACATTTTTAATAATGAAATGTATAGATCATACATTTGTGACATCAATATTTAAAAATATATTTAAATAACGAATAATTGAATACGGTAATATGATATCTGTATGTAAAACATTAATATTTTACATTTTAGTCATTTAGCAGATTGTCACGATCGCTATAAACAGCGGACCAAGGCGCAGCGTGATATGCGTACATCTTTTATTTCGTACACAACACTAACCAAAACAATAAAACGATACGTGAAGTCCTAGGTTATACACCAAAACAAACCTTACGGAACAAGATCCCACAAATAACTAGTGCCAACAGGCTGCCTAAGTATGGTTCCCAATCAGAGACAACGAGAATCAGCTGCCTCTGATTGGGAACCACCCTGGCCAACATAGAAAACACCCCCCAAAGGCGCGGACTACGACCGCGCCAACCAAACACAAGAGGGTAGGGGCCGGGTGGGCATTCCGCCTCGGAGGCGGATCCGGCTCCGGGCGTGACCACCACTCTCTCCCCACCCCCCCGCAGCGCCCCCGGTCTGGTCTGGCCCCGCTGGCCGGAGCTGGACTGGACATCGGTGGAGCGGATTGCTTTGGCTCCGGTGTGGAGCAGCTGACCGGTGCCGGACCAGGCACCGGTAGAACAGGCACGGACCGTGCCGGACTGACGACGCGCACCACTGGCTTGGTGCGGGGAGCAGGAACAGGCCGGACCGGGCTGGCGACGCGCACCACTGGCTTGGTGCGGGGAGCAGGAACGGGCCGGACCGGGCTGACGACGCGCACCACCGGCTTGGTGCGGGGAGCAGGAACGGGCCGGACCGGGCTGGCGACGCGCACCACCGGCTTGGTGCGGGGAGCAGGAACGGGCCGGACCGGGCTGACGACGCGCACCACCGGCTTGGTGCGGGGAGCAGGAACGGGCCGGACCGGGCTGACGACGCGCACCACCGGCTTGGTGCGGGGAGCAGGAACGGGCCGGACCGGGCTGGCGACGCGCACCACCGGCCCGGTGCGGGGAGCAGGAACGGGCCGGACCGGGCTGGCGACGCGCATCACCGGCCCGGTGCGGGGAGCAGGAACGGGCCGGACCGGGCTGGCGACGCGCACCACTGGCTTGGTGCGGGGAGCCGGAACAGGCCGGACCGGGCTGGCGACGCGCACCACTGGCTTGGTGCGGGGAGCAGGAACAGGCCGGACCGGGCTGACGACGCGCACCACTGGCTTAGTGCAGGGAGCAGGAACGGGCCTGACCGTACTGGGAACACACACCACTGGCCTTGTGCGGGAATCAGGAATGGGCCGGACCGGACTGGTGACACACACCACTTGCTTGGTGCGAGGAGCGGGACTGGGTTTCCACTCTGCTCCCTCTGCTGCCTACTCAGTTCCTCTCGCCGTGCCTCCACACTCTCCTTCTCCCTCGTGACCAGTGGCCCCCGTAACCTGCCAACCCGCCGAACCGCTCTATCGCGGCCTCCCGCTGCCTCGCCGTCCACGGTGTGAGCCCCCCCCTAAAAGATTTTTGGGCTTGTCTCTCCCCCGTGCTGATGGCCTCCATCCCTCTTGCCAGACTCTCACTCATCTCCTCCCACGTCCATCCTCTCTCCTCGTCACGCTGCTTGATCCAGTCGAGGTGGGATCTTCTGTCACGATCGCTATAAACAGCGGACCAAGGCGCAGCGTGATATGCGTACATCTTTTATTTCGTACACAACACTAACCAAAACAATAAAACGATACGTGAAGTCCTAGGTTATACACCAAAACAAACCTTACGGAACAAGATCCCACAAATAACTAGTATCAACAGGCTGCCTAAGTATGGTGCCCAATCAGAGACAACGAGAATCAGCTGCCTCTGATTGGGAACAACCCTGGCCAACATAGAAAAACACGAACTAGAACAAAACATAGAAAATCACACATAGAAAATCCACACCCTGGCTCAACATATAAGAGTCCCCAGAGCCAGGGCGTGACACAGATGCTATTATCCAGAGCGACTTACAGTAAGTGCATTCATTTAAAGATAGCTTGGTAAGACAACCACATATCACAGTCAGATTAAAGGATACAAACATTCCATTCCAGATAAACAATGGATACATACAGTGAGGGAAAAAAGTATTTGATTCCCTGCTGATGTTGTACATTTGCCCACTGACAAAGAAATGATCAGTCTATAATTTTAATGGTACATTTATTTGAACAGTGAGAGACAGAATAACAACAAAAAAATCCAGAAGAACGCATGTCAAAAATGTTATAAATTGATTTGCATTTTAATGAGGGAAATAAGTATTTGACCCCCTCTCAAACAGAAAGATTTCTGTCTCCCAGGTGTCTTTTATACAGGTAACGAGCTGAGATTAGGAGCACACTCTTAAAGGGAGTGCTCCTAATCTCAGCTTCTTACCTGTATAAAAGACACCTGTCCACAGAAGCAATCAATCAATCAGATTCCAAACTCTCCACCATGGCCAAGACCAAAGCGCTCTCCAAGGATGTCAGGGACAAGATTGTAGACCTACACAAGGCTGGAATGGGCTACAAGACCATCGCCAAGCAGCTTGGCGAGAAGGTGACAACAGTTGGTGCGATTATTCGCAAATGGAAGAAACGCTAAATAACTGTCAATCTCCCTTGGCCTGGGGTTCCATGCAAGATCTCACCTCGTGGAGTTGCAATGATCATGAGAACGGTGAGTAATCAGCCCAGAACTACACGGGAGGATCTTGTCAATGATCTCAAGGCAGCTGGGACCATAGTCACCAAGAAAACAATTGGTAACACACTACGCCGTGAAGGACTGAAATCCTGCAGCGCCCGCAAGGTCCTCCTGCTCAAGAAAGCACATATACATGCCCGTCTTAAGTTTGCCAATGAACATCTGAATGATTCAGAGGAGAACTGGGTGAAAGTGTTGTGGTCAGATGAGACCAAAATTGAGCTCTTTGGCATCAACTCAACTCGCCGTGTTTGGAGGAGGAGGAATGCTGCCTATGACCCCAAGAACATCATCCCCACCGTCAAACATGGAGGTGGAAACATTATGCTTTGGGGGTGTTTTTCTGCTAAGGGGACAGGACAACTTCACCGCATCAAAGGGACGATGGACGGGGCCATGTACCGTCAAATCTTGGGTGAGAACCTCCTTCCCTCAGCCGGGGCATTGAAAATGGGTCGTAAATGGGTATTCCAGCATGACAATGACCCAAAACACACGGCCAAGGCAACAAAGGAGTGGCTCAAGAAGAAGCACATTAAGGTCCTGGAGTGTCCTAGCCAGTCTCCAGACCTTAATCCCATAGAAAATCTGTGGAGGGAGCTGAAGGTTCGAGGTGCCAAACGTCAGCCTCGAAACCTTAATGACTTGGAGAAGATCTGCAAAGAGGAGTGGGACAAAATCCCTCCTGAGATGTGTACAAACCTGGTGGCCAACTACAAGAAACGTCTGACCTCTGTGATTGCCAACAAGGGTTTTGCCAGCAAGTACTGTCATGTTTTGCAGAGGGGTCAAATACTTATTTCCCTCATTAAAATGCAAATCAATTTATAACATTTTTGACATGCGTTTTTCTGGATTGTTTTGTTGTTATTCTGTCTCTCACTGTTCAAATAAACCTAACATTAAAATTATAGACTGATCATGTCTTTGTCAGTGGGCAAATCAGCAGGGGATCAAATACTTTTTTTCCCTCACTGTAGCATACACATTTAAAATCTATGAATCAAAAATCTGTTATATTTTAGACACACATGAAGGTACCCATAAACCATCATTTCTGATGAAAAACCCAAATGTGAAAAATCGGTGGATATAGTGTTTTGGAAATAAACTCTTCATATTTAATTCACTCAAGTCAAGTCCTGTCATTTCATTATCATCATGATTCATCACCATTATCATTTTTGTTATTAGAATTTGTCACCTTTATCCTTATCAACATCACCATATACACTGTTATCAACATGAAGGGCTTTTGGTTCAGCTATGTGTTAAGTTATCTGCAGAGTTCCCATTAATTCCCTCAGTGGATGACAAGCTCTGTCCTGCTCCACTACACGTCTGTCGTTGTTATTGTCAGCTGAAGCATTACACATTCCATAGTGTGTTACATCTGGAGGTGTGTGTGTGTGTGAGCGCGCCCCACATATGTGTGATCAGGGACCTGTCGCCGGCGAAGATGGCTGCCTCCCGACTAGCTCTTAGGAATCTTTGCAGTATTTTGTTTTTTTTATGTATTATTATTTACATTATTAGCTCAGAAAGTGTTTTGCATCATTACATACAGCCGGGAAAAACTATTGGATATCAGAGCGGCGGTAACTCACCAGCATTACGACCAGGAATACGACTTTCCCGAAGCAGATCCTTTGTTTGCTCTCCCCAGGGCAACTGAACTGATTCCAGCGGCTGACCCAATACATCGCCGGCGGAGGAGAGGCACTCGGAGCGGCCTGCTGGTTCGACTTAGTAGGCGCGCACACCACCCACCGCTTCCAAGTATTCTACTCGCTAATGTTCAGTCTTTGGTTAACAAGCTCGATGAACTACGGGCAAGGATTTCCTTCCAGAGAGACATCAAGGCCTGTAACATCCTCTGTTTCACGGAAACATGGCTCTCTTGTGATATTCTGTCGGAATCGGTCCAGCCAGATGGGTTCTCAGTTCATCGCGCAGACAGGAATAAATATCTCTCCGGGACGCAGAAGGGCGGAGGTGTGTGTTTCATGATTAACGACTCATGGTGTAATTGTAGTAACATTGAGGAACTCGAGTCCTTCTGTTCATCCGACCTAGAATATCTCACAATGAAATGCTGACCGTTTTATTTCCCAAGAGAATTTTCTTTGGTTATAGTCACGGCCGTGAATATCCCCCCTCAAGCCGATACCACGACGGCCCTCAAAGAACTTCACTGGACCTTATGCAAACTGGAAACCACATATCCTGAGGCTGCATTTATTGTAGCCGGGGTTTTTAGCAAAGCAAATTTGAGGACTAGGCTGCCGAAGTTCTATCAACATGTCGACTGTTGTACTCACGCTGCTAAAATCCTCGACCATTGCTATTTGAACTTCCGGGATGTTATAAGGCCCTCCCCCGCCCTCCTTTCGGCAAATCTGACCACGACTCCATTTTGCTTCTCCCTTCCTATAGGCAGAAACTCAAACAGGAAGTACCCGTGCTAAGGACTATTCAACGCTGGTCTGACCAATTGGAATCCACGCTTCAAGATTGTTTTGATCAAACGGACTGGGATATGTTCCGGGTAGCTTCCGGAAATAATTTAAACGAATACACTGAAACGGTGACTGAGTTTATCAGGAAGTGTATAGGTGATGTTGTGCCCACTGTGACTATTAAAACCTACCCTAACCAGAAACCGTGGATAGATGGCAGCATTCGCGCAAATCTGAAAGCGCGAACCGACGCATTCAACCATGGCAAGGTGACTGGGAATATGGCAGAATACAAACAGTGTAGCTACTCACTCTGCAATGCAGTTAAACTGGCAAAACATCAGTATAGAGACAAAGTGGAGTTGCAATTCAACGGCTCAGACACGAGACGTATGTGGCAGGGTCTACAGACAATCACGGACTACAAAAGGAAAACCAGCCACGTCGCCAACACAGACGTCTCGCATCCAGACAAGCTAAACACCTTCTTTGCCCGCTTTGAGGATAACACAGTGCCACTGACGAGGCCCACTACCAAGGACTGTGGCCTCTCCTTCTCCATGGCCGACGTGATTAAGACGTTTAAGCATGTTAACCCTCGCAAGGCTGCCGGCCCAGACGGCATCCCTAGCCGCGTCCTCAGAGCATGCGCAGACCAGCTGGATGGTGTGTTTATGGACATATTCAATCTCTCCCTTTCCCAGTCTGCAGTTCCCACATGCTTCAAGATGGCCACCATTGTTCCTGTACCCAAGAAAGTAAAGATAACTGAACTAAATGACTATCGCCCTGTAGCACTCACCTCTGTCATCATGAAGTGCTTTGAGAGACTAGTCAAGGATCATATCACCTCTACCTTACCTGTCACCCTAGACCCACTCCAATTTGCATACCTCCCCAATAGATCCACAGACGATGCAATCGCCATCACACTGCACACTGCCCTATCCCATCTGGACAAGAGGAATACCTATGTAAGAATGCTGTTCATTGACTATAGCTCAGCATTCAACACCATAGTACCCTCCAAGCTCATCATTAAGCTCGAGGCCCTGGATCTGAACCCTGCCCTGTGCAACTGGGTCCTGGACTTCCTGACGGGCCGCCCCCAGGTGGTGAAGGTAGGAAACAACATCTCCACTTCGCTGATCCTCAACACTGGGGCCCCACAAGGGTGCGTGCTCAGCCCCCTCCTGTACTCCCTGTTCACCCATGACTGCGTGGCCAAGCACGCCTTCAACTCAATCATCAAGTTTGCAGACGACACAACAGTCGTAGGCTTGATTACCAACAATGACGAGACCGCCTACAGGGAGGAGGTGAGGGCTCTGGGAGTGTGGTACCAGGAAATAACCTCTCACTTAACATTAACAAAACAAAGGAGACGATCGTGGACTTCAGGAAACAGCAGAGGGTGCACCCCCCCATTTCTCATCGACGGGACCGCAGTGGAGAAGGTGGAATGCTTCAAGTTGCTTGGCGTACACATCACCGACAAACTGAAATGGTCCACCCACGTAGACAGTGTGGTGAAGAAGGTGCAACAGAGCCTCTTCAATCTCAGGAGGCTGAATAAATTTGGCTTAGCACCTAAAACCCTCACAAACTTTTACAGATGCACAATTGAGAGCATCCTGTCGGGCTGTATCACCGCCTGGTACGGCAACTGCACCGCCCACAACCGCAGGGCTTTCCAGAGGGTGGTGCGGTCTGCCGAACGCATTACCGGGGGCAAACTACTCGCCCGCCAAGACACATACAGCACCCGATGTCACAGGAAGGCCAAAAAGATCATCAAGGACATCAACCACCCGAGCCACTGCCTGTTCACCCCGCTATCATCCAGAAGGCGAGGTCAATACTGGGACCGAGAGAATGGCGCATCAAAGCTGGGACCGAGAGAATGAAAAACAGCTTCTATCTCAAGGCCATCAGACTGTTAAATAGCCATCACTAGCACATTAGAGGCTGCTGCTGCCTATTGAAATCACTGGCCACTTTAAGAAATGGAACACTAGTCACTTTAATAATGTTTACATATCTTGCACTACTCATCTCATATGTATATACTACATTCTATTCTATAATATTCTACTGTATCTTAGTCCATGCTGCTCTGTCATTGCTTGTCCATATATGTATATATTCTTAAATCCCATTCCTTACTAGTTTTGTGTGTATTGGGTATATGTTGTGAAATTGTGAGATATTACTTGTTAGATATTACTGCACTGTCGGAGCTAGAAGCACAAGCATTTCGCTACACCCGCTATAACATCTGCTAAACACGTGTATGTGACAAATACAATTTGATTTGATTTGATTTGTGAGCCCCACGTACTGTATGTGTGTTTGGTGCCACGTGTGCCTGCGTGCATGTGTGTGTATGTGTGCGTGCAGGTGTGTGTGTGTGTCCAGGTGTGTGGGTATGTGTGCTTTAATGTGTGCTCAGTGCATGCATTTTAAGAGCTGTAACTGCCTGAATTAGATCATTACAGGAAGCGTGTCTGGGCGCTGGAATAACACCACTGCCACAGCCCCTCTGTCTTTACCATAGAGATCTAATACCACTTAAACACACACACACACACACACACACACACACACTGTTTGAGATCAATGATGCTACCAAAACAATCAGACTAATCTCAATCCTAATAGCACCTAGAGATCTAATACCTCTTAAAACAAACCTTCACTCTGTTTCTACCACACAGATCTCTAATGCTAGCAAAACAAACAGACTGAATCTACCAGAGAGATCTAAAACCAGAAAAATAAACCAAATCTATTGGTCTCTTCCAAGACATCTAATACTGTCTCTACAGATGTAATGCTACTAAAAACACACAGATGTTGAAATAACAAATCACAGAATTCCCCTCCTGAAACACTGGCATTTAGAAAGCCCTGTAGGTGTTTGAAGTCACTTAAACCTTGACATATAACTCCAGAGAAGTTATGTCTGAGGAGACAGGTAGGGGGAGGTGACGGTTATGGTAGCCAGGAGTATTCTCCTCTCCTCTTTGCAAGAGAAAATGGCAGCTACAATTTGGGAAAGGGAGGAGTACAAATAGAGAGCCTCATTTGATCATATAAACCACCCGTGTCCTGGACTGCTCTGCATGACACTATGAAGCTTTAGGGGGTTTCCTAACACACTCCAGACTATGTCTCATCGTCCACAAGGACATCCAGTCGTGCTCCAGGGCCCAGGGCATGCAACCCACCACAGCCCACAGGAAGTTACCCTCTCTGGGGCTGTAGCTCCTGGCTCTGGTCCTTCACCTCCAGACCCGGGCTCCAGAGCTGTAGACATGATAGAAGGCAGGCCTGACAGGTTTGATTAGAGGGAAAATATGTGAATGTGTGTGTGCGTGTGTGTGTGTGGTTGTGCCAGCGTGTGTGTGACACGTGTTCAGTCACTATTAAACTTCACCCTCAAACTCACGGTCTAGTGACACACCGTTTCCTCTTTTAGATAAATAAATAGGCTAAATAAAACTGAGAGAGATAAAGGCAGAATGATAAAGTCTCCCCCCCCACCCCCCCTCCCTAGACACTGATCTAAGGCCCGTTTTACATTATTATTTTAATGGTTCAAGTTAGGATTTTGTGGACTGTAAGCTGATCCTAGATCTGTGCCTAAGGGCAGCCGCTACCCAAGGTCAGATAAAGACAACAGTTCCGTTTCCTGTCTGATTAAATTACTTCCTCCCCTCGAGACAGCTGATAGGCTGGGCTGTGAGGATCAAATATCCCATTCAGCAATCACAACATCTTTCCCAGACATTACATCCGAGTTCCTACCAATGCTCTTCTGGGAGAAGCTTTGGGATATGACTAGTGTTCTTCCTGATTTGTATCTTCAAGTTCATAGCACATGATACAACAAAAGTTGAACCATGAAAAAGTACGCAGTTGTTATCCTCTACGGGATCGATGTCCCGTATACGAGACTGTTGAGCTAACGTGCGCTAATGTGATTAGCATGACTGTTGTAAGTAACAGCAAACTTTCCAGGACATAGACATGTCTTATATGGGCAGAAAGCTTACATTCTTGTTAATCTAACTGCACTGTCCAATTTACAGTAGCTATTACAGTGAAAAAATAAAGTATATTGTCTGAAGAGTGTGCACAACAACAAAAAATGTATCACGGCAACTGGTTTGATACATTCACCTCTGAAGGTAAAAAAACATTCAGTAATCTTGCTCTGATTTGTCATCCTAAGGGTCCCAGAGATAAAATGTAGCATAGTTTTGTTTGATACAATAAATGTTCATACTCAAATGTAGGAACTTGGTTCTACAGTTTGAACCCCTGCTGTCTCTGGCTCCACACCCACCCCGCCCAGCCATCTAGATGTGTGAAAGTTAGTGTATAAGCTAATGATCCATAATGTATGACATTCCTGGGAGTGTGTAAACTTACATTTTATATTACCATATCATTTTTGTCGTTCTCTATAGTTATGTACTTGAAAATGTATCAATTGACCAATTTGGCACATTTGCTTCACTGGATCGATCTGAAACTTTGCAAACGCACTGCTGTCATCTAATCTAAATTGCGCCTAATCAGCAATATTATATTGTGGCCTTTCATTTCAAAGATGATAGAAAACTTCCACAAACGTCAAAGTGTTTCCTTTCAAATTGTATCAAGAATATGCATATTCTTGCTTCAGGTCATGAGCTACAGGCAGTTAGATTTGGGTATGTCATTTTAGGCGAAAATTGAAAAAAAGGGTCTGATCCTTAAGAGGTTTTAAAGTTGAGTAAAAGTAAAGATACTTTAATTGAAAATGACTCAAGTAAATGCTACACATCAAATTCCTTATATTAGGCAAACCAAGACAGCCCCATTATTATTATTTTTACAGACAGCCAGGGGCACACTCCAACACTCAGACATAATTTACAAACGCAGTATGTGTGTTTAGTGAGTCTGCCAGATCAGAGGCAGTAAGGATGACAATGCGTTATATTAATTAGTATGTGAATTGGACCATATTGCTGCCATGTCTGAGCATTCAAAATGTAAAGAGTACTTTTGGGTGTCAGGGAAGATGTATGGGAGTAAAAAGTGCATATTTTCTTTAGGAATGTAGTGGAGTGAAAGTAAAAGTATATAAAAAATATATATATGAATAGTAAAGTAAAGTACAGAGACCCCAACAAAAATACTTAAGTAGTACTTCAAAGTATTTTTACTTAGTTACTTTACACCACTGGTACTAGATACATTAGCATTATTACATTAGGATCTGTCTCTGATTCATCTGACTTACAGTGTATTACACTGCCTCATTGTAAATACTGTTGAAAGGTGAGCTCATTATTGTAGTAACTTCCTGAACACATAAAAAAGGCATGGTGACTGCAATGGAGCTATTAGCCTACATTCGTTCTCAAATGAAATGATTGAATGACATGAGCAAAACGGCATAATATGAACCCAGTGCTACCTCTGCTAATGAATATGAAGTAGCCATTCACGTTCTGTTTTAATACTCAACTGTGTAACGGCTAACCTTTTCTTCATGGAGTAAAATCTTCCATGTACTTCCCATCACTATAATCTTTAATAGCAACCTACTCACATCCTTGGCTTTATAGAGGGTTTCATTTCAGTGGGTTCCTCTCAAAGCCTCTGAGGTTACAGGGGTTAGAGCTCTCATAGTGGACTCTGGGTAATTTGGGGCAGCTTTTAGGAATCCATATGACAGGGTAATTGTTCAGCTTTAAAAGACATGCATGCACACACACATGCACGCACGCACACACACACACACACACACACACACACACACACACACACACACACACACACACACACACACACACACACACACACACACACACACACACACACACACACACACACACACACACACACACACAGATGGACAAAGCACCTTAGGGTGTGCTATTTGTTATGGTGATGCTAAACAGCCAGTGAAAAAATTACCATTCATCACAGGCGCTCTTCTTTTACGTAATGTTTGGTTTAAGTGCTTGAAGGTATGCTATTTCACTGAGTGCAGATTTCAGATCACATTTTACAAGCCTTCGATTATGTGGGCACCACTGTGTCCTACTGGTCGTGTAAATTTAAAAGCTTGTTCTGTGGGCCTACAGGCTTTAGAGCTGTTTCAGTGGGCCTATAGATATGTAATAGCTAAACCGTCTCTCTCTCTCTCTCTCTCTCTCTCTCTCTCTCTCTCTCTCTCTCTCTCTCTCTTTCATCTCTCTCTCTCTCTTTCATCTCTCTATCTCTCTCCCCTCTGTATCTCTCTCTCCCTCTCTCTCTCTCTCCCTCTCTCTCTCTCTCTCTCTCCACTATCTCTCTCTTCCCCTCTCTCCCTGTACAGAGCTATGGGAGTTGAACAGGACGTGGGTGTTCCAGGGACCAGGTCCCTCCCTGCAGCCCCAGACCATGCTGTTGGACGAGGCCCATGAGAGGCTGTATGTAGGGGCTAAAAACACCCTGTACTCCCTCAGCCTGGAGAGAGTTAACCACCAACACAGAGAGGTAGGCCTGTCTGTCTGTCTGTGCGTGTGTGGAGGGGATTTGAACTCTTACCCCTCCAGGTCAGTAGGTTACCTAAACAGAGTGTATGTGTTTGCGCATCTTCATTATATTACCAAGGAGTCTTTCCATAAAGAGCACACAGCTGGACACAGAGAGGAAAGAGATATTGCCATATGCCCAGTCTCAAATCCGAACTGCCCCCTTAACCTTTGATAGCCTAGGTGGAATTGTCTCCATATTACTAATACTATAATTAACTTTAATAATATTAACTTTAATTCTGTTTAATTACATTAGACAATGACATAAAGGGCAGGATAACTGACTACGGAACATATCTGTAATGTAGAGAAAATAATGTAATTATTATTGTCCATTTCCTACTGAGTCATTATTATAAGGTAATGTAGATTATTATTATTGTAAAAAATGTTCTCTTGTATCACTGATGTAATAACATCTTTAATGATGATAGAGAGTGATTTGGGGCTAATGTTTTCAATACAAACATGCTGTTGTGTCCTTACTTGACCCTTGCAATTACAAAGACAATATGTTTACTAGGGCAGACACTGAGGGTGACACTGATGGTTATGGAGACCATTTGCTCCTCATTCTTCACATAAACGGACATACACAACACAAGATGTTATGATGCACACCAGTCAAACAGACATACAGTACATTGTGCATCTGTGAGTGTGTGTGCATATGCATATGCATGTGTTGGTGTCTTATGTATTGTCATTTCTCCACAGATCGACTGGGCCAGCTCTGTGTCGCAGGTAGAAGATTGTCTGATGAAAGGTAGAGAGAAGGTAACATAATCTGCTCATTCTACATTTGTAGCACTCCGTAATTCATTAAAACATTTTATCTGTCACTGTTTACCCTACAAATACGTACCTAATCACTCTCTATTCCTCCATCCTTCTTGTCCCTCCCTCCCTCCCTCCCTCCCTCCCTCCCTCCCTCCCTCCCTCCCTCCCTCCCTCCCTCCCTCCCTCCCTACTCCCCTCTACCTCCCTCCATCCCTCTGTTCTCTCTCTCTCTCTCCCTACAGCCAGAGTGTGCTAACTACATCAAGGTGCTGCAGCAGTATAACACCACCCACCTGTTGGCCTGCGGAACAGGAGCATTTAACCCTCACTGTGCCAAAATCAGGGTGGGACACACAGGACAGGTGAGCAGGGTTGGGAGGGTTGATTGTTGACTTGGAGTTACTAATAGGGCTGATATACACTCAATGGTCAGTTTATTGGGTTCACCCATCTAGTATCGGGTGAGACCCCCTTTTGCCTCCAGAACAGCCTGAATTCTTCAGGGCATGGAAACATTGCTCAATTGGTATCAAGAGACCTAATGTGTGCCAGGAAAACATTTTTGCACACACAAAATCCTGACTAAAATCAAATCAAATTGTATTTGTCACATGCTTTGTAAACAACAGCTGTAGACTAACAGTGAAATGCTTACTTACGGGCCTTTCCCAACAATGCAGAGATAAAAATATATATAGAGAGAAAAATAGAAAAAGAATAACACAAGGAATAAATACAAAATGAGTAACAATAACTTGGCTATATACACAGGGTACCAGTACCAAGTCGATGTGCAGGGGTACGTGGTAATTGGGGTTGATACGTATATTTAAGTAGGGATAAAGTGACTAGGCAACAGGATAGATAATAATCAGTAACAGCAGTGTATGTGATGAGCGCAAAAAGGGTCATTGCAGATAGTCCGGGTAGCTATTGGTTAACTATTTACCTAATTATACTGAACAAAAATATAAATGCAACATGCAACAATTTCAAAGATTTTACTGAGTTACAGTTCATACAAGCAAATCAGTCAATTGAAATAAATTAATTAGGCCCTAATCTATGGATTTCACATGACTGGGAATACAGATATGCATCTGTTGGTCACAGATTCCTTTTTAAAAAATGGGCCTTACAATGGGCCACAGGATTTCGTCACGGTATCTCTGTGCATTCAAATTGCCATTGATAAAATGCAATTGTGCTCGTTGTCCATAGCTTATGCCTGCCCATACCATAACCCTACTGCCACCATGGGGCATTCTGTTCACAACATAGACATCAGCAAACCGCTCGCCCACACGACGCCATACACTTGGTCTGCGGTTGTGAGCCAGGTTGGACGTACTGCCAAATGCTCTAAAATGCTGTTGTAGGCAGCTCATGGTAGAGAAAACTTGAGACATCTGTGGCATTGTGTTGTGTGACAAAACTGCACATTTTAGAATGGCCTTTTATTGTCCCCAGCACAAGGTGCACCTGTGTAATGATCATGCCGTTTAATCAGATTCTTGATATGCCACACCTGTCAGGTGGATGGATTATCTTGGCAAAGGTAAAATGCTCACTAACAGGGATGTAAACAAATTTGTACACAACATTTGAGAGAAATAAGCTTTTTGTGCTTATGGAAAATTTCAGAGATCTTTAATTTCAGCTCATGAAACATGGGACCAACACTTTACATGTTGCGTTTGTATTTTTGTTCAAAGTATTTAGCAATCTTATGGCTTGGGGGTAGAAGCTGTTCAGGGTCCTATTGGTTCCAGACTTGGTGTATCGGTAACACTTGCCGTGAGGTAGCAGAGGGAACAGTGTATGATGTGGGTGGCTGGAGTCTTTGACAGAGGTCCTGGATGGCAGGAAGGTCCTGGATGGCAGGAAGATAGGCCCAGTGATGTACTGGGCCGTACTCACTACCCTCTGTAGCGCCTTGTGGTCGGATGCCAAGCAGTTGCCATACCAAGCGGTGATGCAGCCCGTCAAGATGCTCGCAATTGTGCAGCTGTAGAACGTTTTGAGGATCTGAGGTCCCATGCAGAATCTTTTCAGCCTCTTGAGGGGGAAGAGGAGTTGTCGTATCCTCTTCATGACTGTGTTGATGTGTGTGGACCATGATAATTCCTTAGTGATGTGGGCACCAAGGAACATGAAGCTCTTGACCTGATCCACTGACGTTGAAATAGAGGTTGTTGTCCTGGCATCACACTGCAAAAATCTCTGACCTCCTCCCTGCAGGCTGTCTCATCGTCGTCGGTGATCAGGCCTACCACCGTCGTGTCATCTGCAAACTTAATGATGGTGTTGGAGTCGTGCGTGGCCACACAGTTGTGGGTGAACAAGGAGTACAGGAGGGGACTAAGCGGGCACCCCTGAGGGGCCCCCGTGTTGAGGTTCAGCGTGGCAGATGTGTTGTTGCGTACCCTCACCACCTGGGGGCGGCCCATCAGGAAGTCCAGGATCCAGTAGCAGAGGGAGGTGTTTAATCCCACGGTCTTTAGCTTACTGATGAGCTTGGAGGGCACTCTGGTGTTGAACGCTGAGCTGCAGTCAATGAACAGCATTCTCACACAGATGTTTCTGTTGTCCAGGTGGGAAAGGGCAGTGTGGAGTGCAATAGAGATTGCGTCATCTGAGGATCTGTTGGGGAGGTATGCGAATTGGAGTGAAGGGGGTGGGGTGAGTTTTTTATTTTATTAATATTTTTATTGAATCATGATTTTTCAGGGGGTGCTGCAGCACCCTCAGCACCCCTACTTCCCACGGCTATGGATAGGAGTGGAACCCGGTGTGGTCGTCTGCTGAAATAGCCCATCCGTGACAAGGACCAACGAGTTGTGAGTTCCAAGATGTCATTCTGCACACCACTTATTTGCCTGTTTGTGGCCCACCTGTTAGCTTGCACGATTTTTGCCATTCCCCTTCGACCTCTCATCAACGAGCTGTTTTCGCCCACAGGACTGCAACTGACTGGATGCTTTTTGTTTGTCGCACCACTCTTGGTAAACCCTAGACACTATGGTGCGTGAAAAGCCATTTCTGAGATACTGGAACCGGTGCGCCTGTCACCGACGATTATACCACGCTCAAAGTCGCTTAGGTCACTCATTTTGCCCATTCTAAAGCTCAATCGAACAGTAACTGGATGCCTGTCTGCCTGCTTTATATAGCAAGCCATGGCCACGTGACTCACTGTCTGTAGGAGCAAACCATTTTCGTGAATGGGGTGGTGTACCTAGTAAATGTATGAATACATTTAGAAGGACATGCTGCTGGTTTGGCTCAGTCTCGTCATCTGTTCTTTAGACACATGCAGTCTTTCCTAAATGATCTGTAAATACCTCAACACATCCAGTGGTCAATTTGTGTCTCCTCAGAGAGATAGAAGGGGAGTTTGTTTATTCACCTGACAGAGAAACACAGAGATACACAAGGAGTGACATAAATTAAGAGTTTCTTTCCAAAATGCTATATATCAATTTTCAGAAATGTTGGTAAATTAGCTTTTATTGTTTAAAGAACTTATGAAAGAGATTGGTGTGTTTTTCCATAATCGAATCATGGCACGGGGTTGTTCAATGACATGTATTTATTTGAAATCTATCACTTGATGGTTTCAATTCAGATATGTCTCAATTTCAGAAAAATAAGTAGTAATGCTAGGTTTTACACAGTCAAATGTAACAAATAACTACATTTTTTATAAAGAACTGTACAAATAATACATTTGTGACATAAATATGTATTTTTTTAATAATTAAAATACAGTCAATACATTAATATGAGATACAGTAATTTGAGATCTGTATGTAAAGCATTTACATTTGACATTTTAGTCATTTAGCAGATGCTCTTATCCAGAGCGACTTACAGTTACTGCATTCATCTTAAGATAGCTAGGTGAGACAACCACATATCTCAGTCAAATATACAGTATATGAACATTCCATTCCAGCTAAACAATGAATATATAGCGTTTTGCAAAGAAACACACATTTTAATATACACCTAAAATCTATTAATTGAAAATCTGAGAACAGTAATACATTATTGTACAATAATTTCTGGTGGAACCCCCCAAATGTGAACAATTGGTGGATATAGCATTTTGGAAATAAACTCTTCAAATGTAGTTTGTGTGTCCTCTGAGAGAGAAAAGGAGCGAGAAAGAGAGAGAGGGAGGGAGAAACAGAGAGAAAAAGAAAGAGGGATGGTAGCCTACTGTCAGTTAGTTTATGTGTCTTCAGAGAAACAGAGGGAGAGAGAGAGAGAGAGAGAGAGAGAGAGAGAGAGAGAGAGAGAGAGAGTGAGAGAGAGAGAGAGAGAGAGAGAGAGAGAGAGAGAGAGAGAGAGAGAGAGAGAGAGAGAGAGAGAGAGAGAGAGAGAGAGAGAGAGAGAGAGAGAGAGAGAGAGAGAGAGAGAGAGAGAGTGAGAGAGAGAAAGAGAGAGAGAGAGAGAGAGAGAGAGAGAGAGAGTGAGAGAGAGAGAGAGAGAAAGAGAGAGAGAGAGAGAGAGAGAGAGAGAGAGAGAGAGAGAGAGAGAGAGAGAGAAAGAGAGAGCGAGAGAGAGAGCGAGAGAGCGAGAGAGAGAGAGAGAGAGAGAGAGAGAGAGAGAGAGAGAGAGAGAGAGAGAAGAGAGGTAGAGAAATAAAGAAAGAGGGACTTAGAGTTAGTTTGTGTCCGCTGAGAGATAGGGAGTGTGTTTGTTTGGGCTGTGAGTTAGTTTAGTTTATATCATCTACTGTCTGTCTGAGAGGACCTGTGACAACAGCACCATCAGGAAAAACTATGAATCTTCCTCTGGCACCAGGCACGCTATGGCTAAGGTCAAGCTCAGGGATGTCCCTGTATGTGCATGTGCCAGCGTGCGTGTGTGTTCTCACTCCTACTTGTTGGTCCCCAGGCCAGGCAGTTTGAGCTGGAGGAGCAGAGTGTAGAGAGCGGCAGAGGGAGATGTCCCTACGACCACAACAGCCCCGTTACATCCACCCTGGACAGTAAGAATACCTAACACTGCAACGCATTTTCACTTTTGTTCTTTCACTTTCTACCTTATTTTGTGTTTGATGATACAGTATGTTCTTCTCCCAGTTGTCTCTCTGTCTCAGTCAGGCACACTAATGCTAACCCTTTAAGACTCATACTCTAGTCTAGTTGAATTGCTGGTACTGAGTATATTGCACAGTGCTTAGAGGCAGGTTTAGTTTTAGCACAATGCTGCCACCATGTGGAAATAAAGTATACATCTGTTATTTTCAGATTGTGATAACTAACCAAACATAGTTTCCCAAAATTAACAACATTTTGATTTTAATTTTGTTCTTCATTTTATGTTTGTGTGAAAAATCTGAGGTGTAAAACTTTGCTCTGGTGAAACATCTGGTTTATTATGCTTCTCTGTGTGTGTGTTTGTTAGGAGGAGAGCTGTATATTGGCCTGTATACGGACTACTGGGAGAATGATGCAGCTCTGTGTCGACTGAACAACCAGAGCTACACACGCACTGAGAGAGACGACAGACAACAGCTCAACGGTCAGTGGCTGGGCATTTATCTCATTATTACTTTCTGTTTGATCTACACACTTTAAAAAAAAGGTGCTACCAAAAGGGTTCTACCTGGAACCTAAAAGGGTTCTTTGGCTGTCCCCATAGGAGAACCCTTTGAATAACCCTTTTTGGTTCCAAGTAGAACCCTTTTGGTTCCAGATATAACCCTATTGGGTTCCATGTAGAACCCTTTCACTGTGGGTTCTACATGAAACCCAAAGAGTTCTACCTGGAACCAAAAAGGGTTCTACCTGGAACCAAAAAGAGCTCTCCTATTTTTGACAGCCAAATACACTTTTTGGAACCCTTTTTTCTAAGAGTGTATGCACCTCCCACTCAATTTTTCTGCCCTTATAGAGATTGCTAGCTGCTTAGATGTCACGGTACTGATGTGGATGTGGTGGTGAAGTCAGGCGCAGGACACAGCGGATAAGTCAAAACGACTTTACTGAAGTGATTGAACAATATACAAAAATAAATGTCCTCGAAACAACGGAGGCGAACTGATACGCGAAATGCGTAAAACACTCATAAACAAAAGTACCGAACCTCACAACAAAACGACAGGCGGACAATAACACACAACTACAAAGCATAACACAGGGAAACTTATAGGTGACATAATCAGGACAGAATACGAAACAGGTGCACTAAACTAGACATGACCAAACAAACATCGAAAACATAGAACGGTGGCAGCTAGTACTCCGGGGACGACGAACGCCGAAGCCTGCCCGAACAAGGAGGAGGAGCAGCCTCGGCGGTATTCGTGACAGTACCCCCCCCTTGACGCGCGGCTCCAGCCGTGCGCCGACCCCGGCCTCGGGGACAGCCAGGAGGACGCGGAGCAGGGCGCGTGGGATGATTACGGTGGAACTCCGTCAGGAGGGAGGGATCTAAGATGTCCCTCCTAGGCACCCAGCACCGTTCCTCCGGACCGTACCCCTCCCACTCCACGAGATATTGTAGACCCCCCATCCGACGTCTTGAATCCACGATGGACCGGACTGAGTACGCCGGAGCCCCCTCGATGTCCAGTGGGGGCGGAGGAGTCTCTCTTATCTCACTGTCCTGGAGTGGACCAGCTACCACCGGCCTGAGGTGAGACACATGGAACGAGGGGTTAATGTGATAATCATTAGGCAGTTGTAACTTGTAGCATACCTCGTTCAATCTCCTCAGGACTTTAAATGGCCCCACAAACCGCCGACCCAGCTTCCGGCAGGGCAGGCGAAGGGGCAGGTTTCGAGTCGAGAGCCAGACTCGATCTCCAGGTGCGTATACTGGACCCTCACTGCGGTGGAGATCGGCGCTCACCTTCTGTCTACGCATAGCCAGCTGCAGATGGACGTGTGCAGCATTCCACGTCTCCTCCGAGCGCCGAAACCACTCATCCACCGCAGGAGCCTCGATCTGGCTCTGATGCCATGGTGCCAGAACCGGCTGATACCCTAACACACACTGGAAAGGGGTCAGGTTAGTAGAGGAGTGGCGAAGAGAGTTCTGGGCAATCTCTGCCCAAGGGATATAACCCGACCACTCCTCCTGCCGGTCCTGGCAATACGATCTCAGAAACCTACCCACATCCTGGTTCACTCTCTCCACCTGCCCATTACTCTCAGGGTGAAAACCCGAAGTAAGGCTAACCGAGACCCCCAAACGTTCCATGAACGCCCTCCAGACTCTAGAGGTGAATAGGGGACCTCGATCGGACACTATATCCTCGGGAACCCCGTAGTGCTGGAAGACGTGGGTAAACAAAGCCTCAGCGGTCTGTAGGGCAGTAGGGAGACCCGGCATTGGGATGAGACGACAGGCCTTAGAGAACCGATCCACAACGACCAGAATAGTGGTATTCCCCTGGGAGGGGGGTAGGTCAGTGACAAAGTCTACCGAGAGGTGAGACCACGGCCGTTGTGGAACGGGCAGGGCCTGTAACTTCCCCCTGGGCAGGTGTCTAGGCGCCTTACACTGGGCGCTCACTGAGCAGGAGGAGACATAAACCCTCACGTCCCTAGCCAATGTTGGCCACCAGTACTTAACACTAAGGCAGTGCACTGTCCGGCCAATACCTGGATGTCCAGAGGAGGGTGACGTGTGAGCCCAATATATGAGACGATCGCGGATCTCGAACGGCACGTACGTCCGCCCCACTGGACACTCCGGAGGAGTAGGGTCAGTGCGTAACGCCCGCTCGATTTCCGCATCGATCTCCCACACCACCGTTTGCCACCAGACAAGACTCCGGCAGTATGTGAGTGGGCTCAATGGACCTCTCCTCTGTGTCATACCGCCAGGACAGGGTGTCTGCCTTACCGTTCTGGGACCCTGGGATGTAAGTAAGCTTAAAAACAAACCGGGTCAGAAACATGTTCCACCTAGCCTGACGAGGGTTCAGTCTCCTAGCTGCCCGGATGTACTCCAGGTTACGATGGTCAGTCAGAATGAGAAAAGGGTGTTGAGCCCCCTCAAGCCAATGCCTCCACACCTTTAGGGCCTGAACTACGGCTAGCAGCTCCCTGTCCCCTACGTCATAATTTCGTTCCGCCGGGCTGAGCTTTTTAGAATAAAAAGCGCAGGGCCGGAGTTTAGGAGGTGTGCCTGAGCGTTGAGACAATACTGCCCCAATACCGGCCTCTGACGCGTCCACCTCCACTTGGAACGCTAAAGCGGGGTCCGGATGCGCCAGCACCGGAGCCGAGGTGAACAGGTTATTCAGTTTATCAAACGCCCTGTCCGCCTCAGCCAACCACTGCAAACGCACCGCCCCCCCCTTCAGCAGGGAAGTGATGGGAGCTGCCACCTGTCCAAAACCCCGGATAAACCTCCGGTAGTAATTGGCAAAACCCAAAAACTGTTGCACCTCTTTAACAGTGGTTGGAGTCTGCCAATTACGCACAGCTGACACACGGTCAATCTCCATCTCCACCCCTGACGCGGACAACCGATGACCCAAGAAGGAGATGGACTCCTGGAAAAACAGACATTTCTCTGCCTTGACATACAAGTCATGCTCCAACAGCCTACCCAACACTCGGCGTACCAGGGCTACATGCTCGGCTCGTGTAGAAGAGTACACTAGAATTTCGTCAATGTACACGACCACACCCTGCCCATGCAAGTCCCGGAAGATCTCGTCCACAAAGGATTGGAAGACTGAAGGAACATTCATTAACCCGTATGGCATGACGAGATACTCATAATGACCCGAGGTGGTACTAAATGCTGTCTTCCATTCATCTCCCTCCCTAATGCGCACCAAGTTGTAAGCGCTCCTGAGATCCAGTTTTGTGAAGAAACATGCTCCGTGTAATGATTCCGTCATACTCACAATCAGAGGAAGAGGATAACTGTATTTAGCAGTGATCTGATTGAGATTACGGTAATCAATACACGGGCGCAACCCTTCATCCTTTTTCTTCACAAAAAAGAAACTCGAGGACACAGGGGAAATGGAGGGCCGTATGTATCCCTGTCTCAGAGACTCGGCTATGTATGTCTCCATAGCCGCCGTCTCCTCTTGAGACAAGGGATACACATGGCTCCGCGGAAGTGCCGCACCCGCCAGGAGGTCTATCGCACAATCTTCCCGTCTATAAGGTGGCAATCGCGTCGCCCTAGTCTTGCTGAACACGAGTGCCAAATCCTCATACTCGGGGGGAATGTGCATTGCGGGCACCTGGTTCGGACTCTCCACCGTGGTCGCCCCTACGGAAACACCTAAACATCGCCCGACACACTGGTTAGACCACTCCTTGAGAGCCCGCTGTTGCCACGAAATAGTGGGGTCATGGGCGATTAACCAAGGAAGCCCCAGTACCACGGGATACGCAGGAGAGTCGATCAGATACAACTGAATAATCTCTTCATGACCCCCCTGTGTCCTCATCTTAAGTGGCGCTGTGACCTCCCTAATCAACCCAGATCCCAACGGACGGCTATCTAGGGCATGGATAGGGAAGGGTGCATCAACGGGCAGGAGGGGAATCCCTAACCTCACACAAAAATTACGATCAATGAAATTCCCAGCTGCGCCTGAATCGACTAGCGCCTTATGCTGGGACTGAGATGCAACCTGAGGAAATACTACAGGTATACAAAAGTGAACAACAGAGAGCTCTGGGTGAGTTGGGCGCCTACTCACCTGGAATGACTCCCCAGTGCGCGACCTGTTGCCTCGAACTCCTGGAGGCCCTCCCCAGCACCTAGCCGCAGTGTGTCCTCTACGACCACAGTTGGTGCAGGGGACGGCCTCCCTCGGAATCTCTCTCCTCCTCTCTCTAGCGCCAGCACCCCCGAGCTCCTGTGCGCTCCTCTTCCCCTGTCGAAGGTGGAACAGACGCTCCCCCGCCGCTTTACCCTCAGGGGGATGATCGAAAACAGCCCTGAAGCGGCGGGAGAACTCCGCATAGCTGATGGTGGCGGCGTCTATTCCCCTCCATTCGGCATTGGCCCACTCCAACGCCTTGCCGGAGAGACAGGAGATGAGGGTTTAAACGCTCTCGTATCCCGAGGGCGCCGGGTGTATGGTTGCCAGGTAGAGTTCCACTTGAAGGAGGAACCCCTGACACCCGGCTGCGGTGCCATCATATGCCCTCGGGAGCGAGAGCCGAATACCACTGGACTCCGGAGCTGGTATGGTGGAGCTGACCGATGGTGGTGGTACATTAGGAGGAGGTGTGGGCAAGCCTCCTCTCTCCCATCGGCGCAGGGTGTTCATTACTTCTTGCATAGCGGATCCGAGTTGCTGGATCCTGGCGTCCTGGCAGCTGACCCGATCCTCAAGCGACTTGGTTCCCGCCGCTGCTCCTGCTGACTCCATAGTATTGGTGTGTTATTCTGTCACGGTACTGATGTGGATGCGGTGGTGAAGTCATGCGCAGGACACAGCGGATAAGTCAAAACGACTTTACTGAAGTAATTGAACAATATACAAAAATAAAATGGCCTCGAAACAACGGAGGCGAACTGATACGTGAAATGCGTAAAACACTCATAAACAAAAGTACCGAACCTCACAACAAAACGACAGGCGGACAATAACACACAACTACAAAGCATAACACAGGGAAACTTATAGGTGACATAATCAGGACAGAATACGAAACAGGTGCACTAAACTAGACATGACCAAACAAACATCGAAAACATCAAACGGTGGCAGCTAGTACTCCAGGGACGACGAACGCCGAAGCCTGCCCGAACAAGGAGGAGGAGCAGCCTCGGCGGTATTCGTGACATTAGATTCTTATCCATCTCTACATGACTTCACATATCACACCTTTTTTTTCAGAAACAGATCATACAAGTCAGGGATAAAGTAGGCTTAAAGTAGGCTTAATGCAAATTATAATCAATACTCAAGTTCAAGACAAGGTAGGCTATAACACAGTACATCCCTGCTATGTACCATTTTCAGTTATATGGTTTCCATATTTTTTCTCTTGAAGGTTTTAATGAATAACTTTCCTTGCGCTGTAGGCTACATCTAGATACTTACCAGCGAAGGGTCTGTATTTACCAGAGAATTACAAGGAAACTCACACAGCTACAATATTATATGTGCTGATTTATTCTATTTCACAGAGTACAAACATACAATTCATGGTTTTTCAGCTGTAAAATCAAGGGCCTTTTTAAAATAAAGCAACAATGATGGCAAATCAAAGAAAAATACTGTAGAAAATGAATATGCAATTGAACATCATATTTAGAAATACCTAAATCATATTTAAAAAAAAGTATTAATACAATGAGAAAAATTACATATAATCAGATACTAGATTGCAGTTTTGATCATCTAATGATGCAATGAAAGCCAAAGATAATAATATGTTGAAATTACATTAATTAAATTGTATTGATTGAGTTATTCATCTGGTACCAGATTGTGCCATATACAGTGGGGAAAAAAAGTATTTAGTCAGCCACCAATTGTGCAAGTTCTCCCACTTAAAAAGATGAGAGAGGCCTGTAATTTTCATCATAGGTACACGTCAACTATGACAGACAAAATTAGAAAAGAAAATCCAGAAAATCATATTGTAGGATTTTTAATGAATGTATTTGCAAATTATGGTGGAAAATAAGTATTTGGTCAATAACAAAAGTTTCTCAATACTTTGTTATATACCCTTTGTTGGCAATGACACAGGTCAAACGTTTTCTGTAAGTCTTCACAAGGTTTTCACACACTGTTGCTGGTATTTTGGCCCATTCCTCCATGCAGATCTCCTCTAGAGCAGTGATGTTTTGGGGCTGTCGCTGGGCAACACAGACTTTCAACTCCCTCCAAAGATTTTCTATGGGGTTGAGATCTGGAGACTGGCTAGGCCACTCCAGGACCTTGAAATGCTTCTTACGAAGCCACTCCTTCGTTGCCCGGGCGGTGTGTTTGGGATCATTGTCATGCTGAAAGACCCAGCCACGTTTCATCTTCAATGCCCTTGCTGATGGAAGGAGGTTTTCACTCAAAATCTCACGATACATGGCCCCATTCATTCTTTCCTTTACACGGATCAGTCGTCCTGGTCCCTTTGCAGAAAAACAGCCCCAAAGCATGATGTTTCCACCCACATGCTTCACAGTAGGTATGGTGTTCTATGGATGCAACTCAGCATTCTTTGTCCTCCAAACACGACGAGTTGAGTTTTTACCAAAAAGTTCTATTTTGGTTTCATCTGACCATATGACATTCTCCCAATCCTCTTCTGGATCATCCAAATGCACTCTAGCAAACTTCAGACGGGCCTGGACATGTACTGGCTTAAGCAGGGGGACACGTCTGGCACTGCAGGATTTGAGTCCCTGGCGGCGTAGTGTGTTACTGATTGTAGGCTTTGTTACTTTGGTCCCAGCTCTCTGCAGGTTATTCACTAGGTCCCCCCGTGTGGTTCTGGGATTTTTGCTCACCGTTCTTGTGATCATTTTGACCCCACGGGGTGAGATCTTGCGTGGAGCCCCAGATCGAGGGAGATTATCAGTGGTCTTGTATGTCTTCCATTTCCTAATAATTCCTCCCACAGTTGATTTCTTCAAACCAAGCTGCTTACCTATTGCAGATTCAGTCTTCCCAGCCTGGTGCAGGTCTACAATTTTGTTTCTGGTGTCCTTTGACAGCTCTTTGGTCTTGGCCATAGTGGAGTTTGGAGTGTGACTGTTTGAGGTTGTGGACAGGTGTCTTTTATACTGATAACAAGTTCAAACAGGTGCCATTAATACAGGTAATGAGTGGAGGACAGAGGAGCCTCTTAAAGAAGAAGTTACAGGTCTATGAGAGCCAGAAATCTTGCTTGTTTGTAGGTGACCAAAAACTTATTTTCCACCATAATTTGCGAATAAATTCATTAAAAATCCTACAATGTGATTTTCTGGATTTTTTTTCCTCAATTTGTCTGTCATAGTTGACGTGTACCTATGATGAAAGTTACAGGCCTCTGTCATCTTTTTAAGTGGGAGAACTTGCACAATTGGTGGCTGACCAAATACTTTTTTCCCCCACTGTACCACCAGCACAACGTCAAATGTAAAAATAAAAAATAAATCTGACCAGTACTCTGCGATTATGGTCAATGATTTTTTGAAGAACATAGTCATGTGAATAGAGTAACTGTAACCTTTCCTGTTTTAGTAGCAAACTTTGATACATCTCAATGGTGAATTACATGACCGATCTTGGCTCCATCTGATCCCACGACTTCAACGTAGACAGTCTCACCACAATCGTTAGCAACATGGGTTATTTGCGTGATGTAGCGGTCCTCAATGAATTTGTCCTGTAGGATTGGATACTATATAGATGCATGTATTAGGAAATAAAATGACCATGACAAATTACTTTACACAAAATAGTTGAGTTATTAACGATGCTCTTACAATGCTGGCACCAGCAGCACCTGCTGTCGTCAAAGCAACGGCAATAGGTATGAATGCCATTCCAAATGAGGAAACAAATTAACAATGGTTAATGGTTATCCTCTCAGCTGTTTTGACAATAGGCTTATTGATGAACCATTAACTTTTAAGCCTAATATTTAAATTAATAATAAAACATGGAGTTCTGAAACATGTTTAACTTCTGAATAACTAGATATTACATACTGAAGAGGTCCAGTATGTAGCTTTGTGGCGACATGACCAAATTCACATAGAAATGTGAGTTATATATCTGTCATTCTCATTGAAAGCAAGTGTGATAAGTGGTAGATACGTTCTACGTGTGCTATTTCTATGCTTCTTCCGGTCCTTAAGTTTAGCTTTTACTTATTTTTACTCTTTTGTACACCAGTTTCAAACAGCTGAAAATAAGATATTTTTGGTAATTGAAAATATTTTCCCATCAGTTTAGATTGTACAATGTGTTTTGATACCATTCCATTAACTATTATGAGCTGTCCTCCCCTCAGCAGCCTCCACTGACACATACACAATCCATGTCTCATTTGGCTCAAGGCTTACAAATCCATCTTTAACCTGTCTCCTCCACTTCATCTACACTGATTGAATTTGATTTAAGAAGTGACATCAATAAGGGATCATAGCTTTCACTTGGACAAACCTGGTCAGTCTATGTCATGGAAAGAGCAGGTGTTCTTAATGTTTTGTACACTCAGTGTATATGCTTTCTAGCCTACATAAAGTTGAATAAAAGTAGGTTGTGTGACATTTCCAGGACAGCACAGTGAATTTTGTATTGGATAGGTTCATTACATTGTCACTTTCAATTTCTCTTTCTGAAACTGTCATCTTTCCTCCAGAGCCTAAGTTCATTGGGTCGGTGGTGATTCCTGATAACAATGACAGGGATGATGACAAGGTCTACTTCTTCTTCACGGAGAGAGGGATGGACGCAGAGGGGGTTAACAAGGCTGTTTACACCCGGGTGGGACGAGTCTGTGCGGTGAGAACGGAACTAATGCTTTGTTTTATCCTGCATGCCAGCATATCCCCATATACAGTGCCTTCAGAAAGTATTCATACCCCTTGACTTATTCCACATTTTGTTGTGTTACAGACTGAATTAAAAATGGATTAAATAAAACAAATTATCACCCATGTATACACAATACCATATAATGAAAAAGTGAAAACATGTTTTTAGAAATATTTGCAAATTTATAGAGAATGAAATACAGAAATATCTTATTTACATAAGTATTCACACCCCTGAGTCAATACATGTTAGAATCTCCTTTGGCAGCAATTACAGCTGTGAGTCTTTCTAGGTAAGTCTCTAAGAACTTTGCACACCTGGATTGTACAATATTTGCCAATTATTATTTTCAAAAGTCTTCATGCTCTGTCAAATTGGTTGTTGATCATTGCTAGACAACTATTTTTAAGTCTTGGCATAGATTTTCAATTAGATTTACGTCAAAACTTATGAACATTCAATGTCTTCTTGGGAAGTAACTCCAGTGTAGATTTGGCCTTGTGTTTTAGGTTATTGTCCTGCTGAAAGGTGAATTCATCTCCCAGTGTCTGGTGGAAAGCAGACTGAACCAGGTTTTCCTTTAGGATTGTACCTGTGCTCAGCTCCATTCCATTTATTTTTTATCCTGAAAAACTCCCCAGTCCTTAATGATTACAAGCATACCCATAACACGATGCAGCCACCACTATGCTTGAAAATATGGAGCGTGGTACTCAGTAAAGTATTGGATTTGCTCCAAACATACAGTGCCTTCGGAAAGTATTCAGACCCCTTGACCTTTTTCACATTTTGTTATGTTACAGCCTTATTCTAAAATTGATTAAATGGTTTTTTCCACCCTCACCAATCTACACACAATACCCTATAATGACAGAGCAAAAACAGTTTTTTTTTAGAAATGTTTGCTAATTTATTGAATATAGAAAACGGAAATATAAGTACTCAGACCCTTTACTCAGTACTTTGTAGAGGCACCTTTGGCAGCGATTACAGCCTTGAGTCTTCTTGGGTATGATGCTACAAGCTTGGCACACTTGTATTTTGGGAGTTTCTCCCATTCTTCTCTGCAGATCCACTCAAGCTCTGTCAGGTTGGATGGGGAGCGTCGCTGCACAGCTATTTTCATGTCTCTCCAGAGATGTTCGATCGGGTTCAAGTCCGGGCTCTGGCTGGGCCACTCAAGGTCATTCAGACACTTGTCATGAAGCCACTCCTGTGTTGTCTTGGCTGTGTGCTTAGGGTCGTTGTCCTGATGGATAGTTAACCTTCGTCCCAGTCTGAGGTCCTGAGTGTTCTGGAGCAGGTTTTCATCAAGGATATCTCTGTACTTTGCTCCGTTCATCTTTTCCTCGATCCTGACTAGTCTCCCAGTCCCTGCAGCTGAAAAACATCCCCACAGCATGATGCTGCCACCACCATGATTCACCGTAGGGATGGTGCCAGGTTTCCTCCAGACGTGACACTTGGCATTCAGGCCAAAGAGTTCAATCTTGGATTCATCAGTCCAGAGAATATTGTTTCTCATGGTCTGAGAGCCGTTAGTTGCCTTTTGGCAAACTCCAAGTGGGCTGTCATGTGCCTTTTACTGAGGAGTGTCTTCTGTCTGATCACTCTACCATAAAGGCCTGATTGGTGGAGTGCTGCAGAGATTGTTGTCCTTCTGGAAGGTTCTCCCATCTCCACAGAGGAACTATAGAGCTCTGTCAGAGTGACCATCGGGTTCTTGGTCACCTTCCTGACCAAGACCCTTCTCCCACGATTGCTCAGTTTGACCGGGTGGCCAGCTCTAGGAAGAGACTTGGGGGTTCCAAACTTCTTCATTTTAAGAATGATTGAGGCCACTGTGTTCTTGGGGACCCAATGCTGCAAAAAATGTTTGGTGCCCATCCCCAGATCTGTGTCTTGACACAATCCTGTCTCGGAGCTCTACGGACAATTCATTCGAACTCATGGCTTGGTTTTTGCTCTGACATGCACTGTCAACAGTGGGACCTTATATAGACAGGTGTGTGCCTTTCCAAATCATGTCCAATCAATTGAATTTACCACAGGTGGACTACAATCAAGTTGTAGAAACATCTCAAGGATGATCAATGGAAACAGGATGCATCTGAGCTCAATTTCGAGTCCCATAGCAAAGGGTCTGAGTATCTATGTAAATAAGGTATTTCTGTTTTTTATTTTTAATACATTTGCATACATTTCTAAAAACCTGTTTTCGCTTTGTATTATGGGGTATTGTGTATAGATTATTGCTGAGGATTTGTATTTATTTAATCCATTTTAGAATAAGGCTGTAACGTAACAAAATGTGGAAAAAGTCAAGGGGTCTGAATACTTTCCGAAGGCATTGTAACACGTTGTATTCAGGACAAAGTTAATTGCTTTGCCACATTTTTTGCAGTATTACTTTAGTGCCTTGTTGCAAACAGGATGCATGTTTTGGAATATTTTATTTCTGTACAGGCTTCCTTCTTTTCACTCTGTCAATTAGGTTAGTATTGTGGAGTAACTACAATGTTGTTGATCCATCCTCAATTTTGTCCTATCACAGCCATTAAACTCTGTGACTGTTTCAAAGGCGCCATTGGCCTCATGGTGAAATCCCTAAGTGGTGTCCTTCCTCTCCAGAAACTGAGTTAGGAAGGACGCCTGGATCTTTGTAGTGACTGGGTGTATTGATACATAATCCAAAGTGTAATTAATAACTTCACCATGCTCAAAGGGATATTCAATGTGGGTTTTTTGTGGTTTTTTTACCCATCTACCAATAGGTGCCCTTCTTGGCGAGGCATTTGAAAACCTCTCTGTTCTTTGTGGTTGAATCTGTGTTTGAAACTCACTGCTCGACTGAGGGAATTTACAGATAATTGTATGTGTGGGGTCATGTTAAGCACAAATCATGTTGAACACTATTATTTCACACAGAGTGAGTGAAATACTTATTTGCCCAAGACATTTCAGCTTTTTATTTTTTATTAATTTGTAAACATTTTTTAAAACATAATTCCACTTTGGCGTTATGGGATATTGTGTGTAGGCCAGTGAAAAAATATCTAAATTCAATCTATTTTAAATTCAGGCTGTTACACAACAAAATGTGAATACTTTCTGAAGGTAGTGTATCATTTCATCGCCTCCCTTCCATTCTAACCAATTCCCTTCCCTGTCCCCCTCTCCATCCCCTCCCTTCAGAATGACCAGGGAGGTCAGAGGATGTTGGTGAATCGTTGGAGCTCCTTCCTAAAGACTCGTCTCATCTGCTCTGTGGCTGGACCCAACGGCATTGACACACACTTTGACGAGCTAGGTACAGATGTGTGTGTGTGTGTGTGTGTGTGTGTGTATGTGCGAAGGCAGGGGATACAGCTATAGTACTTTTACTCTCTCTCTCCCTCCCTCCTCCTCTCTCTCCCTCCCTCTCTGTCTCCCACTCTCTCTCTCTCTCTCCCTCTCTCTTTCTTCAAATTCAAATTCAGATTGCTTAATTGCCATGAAATACAATTTGTAGATATTGCCAAAGCAGTATAGTGGTACAGCATTTCAGTAAATACAGTACAATGCAATGGGGATAATGAAATACAGTCAATTTCATTAGTAATAATAATAGTACATATAATCATGTATACAGGTACAACACTACTGCTGTTGTACTGTGTAATCTTCAGTCGATACATTTAATAAAATAAAACGAAGATTATAAAAAATAAAAATAAAGAATGGCTAATAAATAAACAACAAAATTTACATGGATAATGGTTACACTATGTTTTACTTGTAAGTTATATACAATAAATACTTCAAGGAATTAATGGTCATGGGATGTCCCTCAGGCTATGGCAATCATATACTCGGGCTCCCAAGTGGCGCAGCGGTCTAAGGCACTGCATCTCAGTGCTAGAGGCGTCACTACAAACCCTCTGATTCGATTCCAGGCTGTATCACAACTGGCTGTGATTGGGAGTCCCATAGGGCTGCGCATAATTGGCCCAGCGTTGACCGGATTTGGCCGGTGTAGGCCGTCATTGTAAATAAGAATTTGTTCTTAACTGACTTGCCTAGTTAAATAAAGGTACAAAAATAAAACCACTTGAGTGTTGCTTTAGCAGTATACTTAGGGTCATTGTCTTGCTGGAAGGTGAACCTCCGTCCCAGTCTCAAATCTCTCGAAGTCTGAAACAGGTTTCCCTAAAGAATTTCGCTGTATTTAGCGCCATCCAACATTCCTTCAATTCTGACCAGTTTCCCAGTCCCTGCCGATGAAAAACATCCCCACAGCATGATGCTGCCACCACCATGCTTCATTGTGGGGATGGTGTTCTCGGGGTGATAAGAGACATAGCGTTTTCCTTGACATAGCGTTTTCCTTGATGCCAGACATAGCGTTTTCCTTGATGGCCAAAAAGTTACATTTTAGTCTCATCTGACCAGAGTACCTTCTTCCAGACATAGCGTTTTCCTTGATGGCCAAAAAGTTACATTTTAGTCTCATCTGACCAGAGTACCTTCTTCCATATGTTTGCCTTTTGGCGAACACCAAACCTGTTTGCTTATTTTTTTCTTTAAGCAATGGCTTTTTTTCTGGCCAGCCCAGCACTGTGGAGTGTATGGCTTAAAGTGGTCCTATGGACAGATACTCCAACCTCCGCTGTGGAGCTCCTTCAGGGTTATCTTTGGGCTCTTTGTTGCCTCTCTGATTAATGCCCTCCTTGCCTCGTCCGTGAGTTTTGGTGGGCGGCCCTCTCTTGGCAGGTTTGTTGTGGTGCCATATTCTTTCAATTTTTAAATAATGGATTTAATGGTGCTCCGTGGGATATTCAAAGTTTCTGATATTTTTTTATAACCCAACCCTGATCTGTACTTCTCCACAACTTTGTCCCTGACCTGTTTGGAGAGCTCCTTGGTCTTCATGGTGCCGCTTGCTTGGTGGTGCCCCTTGCTTAGTGGTGTTGCAGACTCTGGGGCCTTTCAGAACAGGTGTATATATACTGAGATCATATGACACTTAAGATTGCACACAGGTGGACTTTATTTAACTAATTATGTGACTTCTGAAGGTAATTGGTTGCACCAGATCTTATTTAGGGGCTTCATAGCAAAGGGGGTGATTACATATGCACGCACCACTTTTCCATTATTTATTTTTTTGAATTATTTGAAACAAGTTATTTCTTTCATTTCACTTCACCAATTTGGACTATTTTGTGTATGTCCATTACATGAAATCCAAATAAAAATCAATTTAAATTACAGGTTGTAATGCAACAAAATAGGAAAGACGCCAAGGGGGCTGAATACTTTTGCAAGGCACTGTACTTATCTGGCAGTAATATTAGCGGTTTCTCCCTCACCTAGAATAATTCCCAGCTTTATGTTGTTAGTAAATGCACAGAAGTTGGGAATTAATTGAGATATTTTGGGAGTATTTCTCACAGTAGAGGAAAAAGTGCATCTCTGTCTCTACCTCCCCTGTCGTGCAGTGACCACATAGACGCTCCTCTTTGGGTAGCCATGTCTTTTCATGTCTCTCTTTTTCTATAGCCAATTGGTGGTCGCTGAGCCTGTATTCTGTCAGGATCTGTCTCTGTTTTGTATCTCTGACAGAGTAGAGATATTCTGCCAATTTGTATTCTCTTTTGAGGGCCAAATAGCAATTTAGTTTATTCTGTGTTTTTGTTTCATTTTCCCAATTTGTGAAATTGGAGGTTTTCATTTCTGTAACAATTTTATTGATTTCCCCGTGTGTTTGGATAATAGGGTTGTTTAGTGTTTTTAACAGCTGACATTGGGGACTATTTTCAGGGTTCAGCTCTTGGGTTTCCAGTGCTTTGAATTGTAAGGATGTTTTGGGGCTTAATTTCAAATGGTGCCAAAAATGTTGTGTAATTTTCTATATATTTAAAATGAAAGGGAATCATCCGAGTTCCGCTCTGCTTGCATTATTTGGTGCTTTCTTTTGGATATTTAGGATAATTCTGCAGAATTCTGTATGTAGATTTTCTATTGGGTTTTTCTCCAAATGTTTATAAATGTAATTACAGGTTGGACCCCAAACCTCACTTCCATATAGTGCAATTGGTAAAATTACACAATTGGTAAAATTACAAAATTACACACAATTGATACAGGTTGTAATTTCTGGGCAGTGCAATGCTGTGTTGAAGTGTGTTGCGCTGTCAGGGGCCCATCTGTAGGTTTTATTTTGATTAATCAGTGTACAGGGATCTGTTTGTGTGGTCTTGTGGAGAAGTCTTTTCAAAAGGACATTAATCTGACAGTGGTCAGACAATGGTGTCTGTGGTCTGACAGTGAATGCACTAATGGAGGAGGGGTCCAAGTCTGAGATTGCATAGTCAACAATACTGGTCCCAAGAGTTGAGCAGTAGGTGAACCTTCCCAAAGAATGCCCTCTGATCCTGCCATTAAGAAAATACAGGCCTAAGCTCGACAGAGATGCACAAACTCCTTTCCATTTTTGTTCACTACCTGGTCAGGACTATTTCTATTACTAGTGATGGGAATAGGGTATAAGGAGGGATGTCCAAACGTGGAAAAAGTAAAGGGTTCTGAATACTTTCCGAATGCACTGTATATGTCTCAACAGGAGGCTGGCTCTGCATATGTGAGCTGGCAGTGAGGCTGAGTTATTGTCTGGGCTGGGATACCTTCCTGTTGGCCACTATTTGTCCTACCCCTAGAGTACAGTCCAGTGCTGTGAAGTGTTGGGCTGAGCTGAGCTGTGTACAGCACCGCTGGGCTGAGCTGGGCTGGTTCGGGCACTGCTCGGCTGAACTGAGTTGGTTCTGGCTCCGCCGGGCTGAGCTTGTCTGGGTCTAGCGCCGCTGGGTTCGGACATGTTGGCAGGGGCTGGAGATGTCTGTGTCTGGCTCAACTGGGATGAAATTAGCCTCCTCTCTCTTCTTGGATAGCGGGGAGGTGGGAGGGCTCTGTTGCTGGGCTGGTATGATTGTGGAACTCTGCCTAACGTCCTTGGCAAAGATTCTGACTCCCTCATGGTCCAGGTGTACATGGTCGTACAAGTGCTTACATGTCAGGGTGTGGTGGTGAGAGATGCTGACATTTGGTAGTGAGGCACAGTCCATGGCGATTTTCTGGTTGACATTGTGGATCATTTGCCAGGAGAGATTTATCCTTGGTAGGACGGTGGATATAATTATGTTTGTCCTTGGGAACAGGGTGTGTGCTTTCTCTGCCACCTTTCTCACTTCCTCAGCCACTCTTTCTCCTTTTGTGCGCAGGTCATTTGTCCCAGTATGTCTGATAAATTTGTCTGGAATTTCCAGCTTGGCTTGATAGAGCAGTTGTAGTGCACTGCCAGTAGTGGGACACCATAATTCAGCTGTCTGGTGTCTTGGGAATAGTCTCCTATCTTCCAGATACTTCCCATTAGAGTCTATCAGAACTTCAGTTTTTGGAGGTCTCCTGGGTTGAACTGGATCCTGTCCCCTGTCCTCTGGAGGTGTGTTCAGCTGAACATGGTCAAACTGCTAATGGGTTTGGCAGGTCAGGGTAGACTGTGGCAGGCTGGGAGGTTGGCAGGTCAGGGTAGACTGTGGCAGGCTGGGAGGTTGGCAGGTCAGGGTAGACTGTGGCAGGCTGGGAGGTTGGCAGGTCAGGGTTGACACTAAGAAGCTGAGAGGCTTGTGAGGCAGATGGGGTGAAGGCTGCACTGGGCTCAGGGGTATCTGGGCTTCCACCAGGCTGATGGGGCTGCTCTGTTGGTGGCATGGTCAGAAGCTGCTGACGGAGGGCATCGATGTCCCTCTCTTTCTGCTAAAGTTCCACCTTTACCACACACAGCTCCTCTTGGAGGGCATCATTGGACTGTGTCATTTGTTCAGTGTTCTGTCTTAACTTCTATCTTAACTGTTCTATTGAAGCACGGCTCTCCTCCTGGAAATGCCTCAACTCTTTCATCAGTGTCTGGACAGTGTTACATTCTTGTTGTTTGCTCTCCCTAAATTCCGTAATTTCCACTTCAAGTAATAATAATAATAATAATAATAATAATAATAATATGCCAATTAGCAGACGCTTTTATCCAAAGCGACTTACAGTCATGTGTGCATTATGGGACCCATCTCGTCCAAAAGGTTGGCTCAAGTTTGCCAAAAAGCACCTGGATGATCATCAAGACTCTTGGAAGAACGTTCTATGGACAGATGATTCAAAAGTATAACTTTTTGGACGACATGGTTCCAGTAATACCTGGCGAAAACCAAACTCTGAATTCCACAGTAAGAACATCATACCAAAGGTCAAGCATGGTGGTGGTGGTGTGATGATTTGGGGATACTTTGCTGCCTCAGGACCTGGATGACTTGCCTTAATAGAAGGAACCATGAATTCTGCTCTGTATCAGATAATTCTACAGGAGAATGTCAGACCATCCGTCTGTGAGCTGAAGCTGAAGCGCAGCTGGGTCATGCAGCAAGACAATGATCCAGAACACACAATCAAGTCTACATGAAAATTGCTAAAAAGCAACAAATTAGACGTTTTGGAATGGCCTAGTCAATGTCCAGACCTAATCCCAATTGAGATGTTGTGGCAGGACTTGAAACGAGCAGTTCATGCTTGAAAACCCACACGTCACTGAGTTAAAGCAGTTCTGCATGGAAGAGTGGGCCAAAATTCCTCCACAGCGACGTGAGAGACTGATCAACAACTACAGGAAGCATTTGGTTGGAGTCATTGCAGCTAAAGGTGGCACAACCAGTTATTAAGTGTAAGGTGGCGATTACTTTTTCACACAGGGGAATTGGGTGTTGCATAACTTTGTTTATGAAATAAATGAAATAAATATGTAATTGTTGTGTTATCTGTTCTCTTATGTTCCCTTTATCTAATATTAGGTTTTGGTTGAAGATCTGATAACATTCAGTATCACAAATATGCAAAAGTAGAGAAAATTAGAAAGGGGGCAAATACTTTTTCATAGCACTGTAAATAATACTAGATATTAGGAGCACATCATTTTACCTACTGGTTTTGGAACTCTCCTAAATAATAACATCTCTTTCTTGTGTGTGTGTGTCATTTCAGATGATATATTTGTGTTGAAGAACAAGGATGAGAAGAATCCAGAGATCTTTGGCCTCTTCAGCACTACAAGGTCAGCTTAGTCATGTTTTTCATGTTAACACCATTTACTGGTATATTGAAATGAATATATCAAAATACATTTCTCTCCCCTCCATAGCGCTGTGTTCCAGGGCTATGCGGTGTGTGTGTACCACATGGATGATGTGCGAGCAGCGTTCAATGGCCAGTTTGCCCACCGTGAGAGACCAGAGCACCACTGGACCCCCTACGAAGGCCGGGTCCCCTACCCACGCCCCGGATCTGTGAGTCCTGTCCCAACAGCCACCCCTACAGCATCTACTGACTTATCAATATACCTGATTGGCTCTCCAAACATGATTAATAAGGGTCCAAGCACTGCATGGTTGGTGTAGCATAATAAGGTAGTTTAGGAATGTGCTTAAGAGATGCACCTCCATGACAGCAAACTCCATATATCCAAACTATACAATTTAAAAAATATATTTTTACAAGGTGATATTCAAGCAGCAGCATGTTACATTCACAATTTGAACATCCCACGGAGCACCATTAAATCCATTATAAAATAATGGAAAGAATATGGCACCACAACAAACCTGCCAGGAGAGGGCCGCCCACCAAAACTCACGGACCAGGCAAGGAGGGCATTAATCAGAGAGGCAACAAAGAGACCAAAGATAACCCTGAAGGAGCTGCAAAGCTCCACAGCGGAGATTGGAGTATCTGTCATTAGGACCACTTTAAGCAGTACACTCCACAGTGCTGGGCTTTACGGAAGATTGGCCAGAAAAAAAGCCATTGCTTAAAGAAAAAAATAAGCAAACACGTTTGGTGTTCGCCAAAAGCCATGTGGGAGACTCCCCAAACACATGGAAGAAGGTACTCTGGTCAGATGAGACTAAAATTGAGCTTTTTGGCCATCAAGGAAAACGCTGTGTCTGGCGCAAACCCAACACCTCTCATCACCCCGAGAACACCATTGGCTGTGGGGATGTTTTTAATCGACAGAGACTGGGAAATTTTGTCAAAATTGAAGGAATGATGGATGGCGCTAAATAAAGGGAAATTCTTGAGGGAAAACTGTTACAGTCTTCCAGAGATTTGAGACTGGGACGGAGGTTCACCTTCCAGCAGGACAATGACCCTAAGCAACACTCAAGTGGTTTAAGGGGAAACATTTAAATGTTTTGGAATGGCCTAGTCAAAGCCCAGACCTCAATCCAATTGAAGACCTGTGGTATGACTTAAAGATTGCTGTACACCAGCGGAACCCATCCAACTTGAAGGAGCTGGAGCAGTTTTGCCTTGAAGAATGGGAAAAAATCCCAGTGGCTAGATGTGCCAAGCTTATAGAGAAATACCCCAAGAGACTTGCAGCTGTAATTGCTGCAAAATGTGGCTCTACAAAGTATTGACTTTGGGGGGGTGAACAGTTATGCACGCTCAAGTTTTCTGTTTTTTTTGTGTTATTTCTTGTTTTATTCACCAAAAAATATATTTTGCATCTTCAAAGTGCATGTTGTACTGTATAAATCGAATGATAAAACCCCCATTGTAAGGCAACAAAATAGGAAAAATGCCAAGGGGCGTCAATACTTTCGCAAGTCACTGTAGCTTCCTAGTACATATGGAAATTAAAACGTTTTATGAATTACTTTTTGGAGGGTTACTGCCAACATTATTCATATAAAAAATTGACATCAATGTCAGACAGGCGCATCGGCCCTCAGAGCTTGTGGGAGTTTTGCGGGGGCTAGAGGGGTGTCCGGTACACCAGTGAATCATTGTAGTCTATGACAGTGTAATGCTATTTTCTTATTCCTAAATTTCTTCTCTTCCTCTCTTCCACTCTATTCCCCTCTCTCTCTCTCTCTCTCTCTCTCTCTCTCTCTCTCTCTCTCTCTCTCTCTCTCTCTCTCTCTCTCTCTCTCTCTCTCTCTCTCTCTCTCTCTCTCTCTCTCTCTCTCTCTCTCTCTCTCTCTCTCTCTCTCTCTCTCTCTCTCTCTCTGTCCCTTCTCCCTCTCCATCTCCTTCCCTTCCACTCGCTCCAGTGTGGCAGTAAGGTGAATGGTGGTGCGTTCTCAGGTTCTAAGGAGTTCCCTGATGAGGTTCTGCGATTCGTGCGTTCCCACCCCGTCATTTTCAGCCCGGTCCTCCCCCTCCACCGCAGACCAGTTCTACTGCAGACGGAGCCAGGGGGGAGGAGACTAACTCAGATCGCTGTGGACCGCGTCCAGGCCCAGGACGGACACTATCATGTTCTGTATATAGGAACAGGTACAAGTCCTGAAATTGTCCAGTGCTGTGTATTGTATCTTCACGGTTGACACTCCCTCCACTGGGCATACAGTATCACTCACTATTCAAATTATAAAATTCACTCAATCTGCCTTTCATGGGAATGTATTTAAAATATTTTGAACTCCAATGTTACAATTACAATCTACAGAGACAATATAAAGAGAGAGAGGCAATGACATCCCAAAACAAAGGCTTTGACTCTCTTCCATTTTGATTTCCTCTCTGAATGGGTGGTAGTATTGGTGAATGTGTAATATTTACACTACCAGTCAAAAGTTCGGACACACCTACTCATTCAAGGGTTTTTCTTAATTTTTTACATTGTAGAATAATAGTGAAGACATCAAAACTATGAAATAATAGATATGGAATCATGTAGTACTAGTAACCAAAAAAGTGTTCAACAAATCAAAATATATTTTATATTTGAGATTCTTCAAATAGCCACCCTTTGCCTTGATGAGAGCTTTGCACACTTTGGCATTCTCTCAACCAGCCTCATGAGGTAGTCAGCTGGAATGCATTTCAATTAACAGGTGTGCCTTCTTAAAAGTTAATTTGAGGAATTTCTTTCCTTCTTAATGCGTTTGAGCCAATCAGTTGTGCTGTGACAAGGTATACAGAAGATAGCCCTATTTGGTAAAAGACCAAGTCCATATTATGGCAAGAACAGCTCAAATAAGCAAAGAGAAAGGACAGTCCATCATTACTTTAAGACATGAAGGACAGTCAATATGGAACACTTCAAGAACTTTGAAAGTTTCTTCAAGTGCAGTCGCAAAAACCATCAAGCGCTATGATGAAACTGGCTCTCATGAGGACCGCCACAGGAATGGAAGACCCAGCTTTACCTCTGCTGCAGAGGATAAGTTCATTAGAGTTACCAGCCTCAGAAATTGCAGCCCAAATAAATGCTTCACAGAGTTCAAGTCACAGACACATCTCAACATCAACTTTTCAGAGGGGACTGTGTGAATCAGGCCTTCATGGTCAAATTGCTGCAAAGCAACCACTACTAAAGGACACCAATAAGAAGAAGAGACCTGCTTGGGACAAGAAACACGAGCAAATGACATTAGACCGGTGGAAATTTGCAATTTCTGGTTCCAACCGCCGTGTCTTTGTGAGACGCGATGTGGGTGAATGGATGATCTCTGCATGTGTAGTTCCCACCGTAAAGCATGGAGGAGGAGGTTTTATGGTGTTGGGGTGCTTTGCTTGTGACACTATCTGTGATTTATTTGGAATTCAAGGCACACTTAACCAGCATGGCTACCACAGCATTCTGCAGCAATAAGCTGGTTTGGGCTTAGTGGGACTATAATTTGTTTTTCAACAGGACAATGACCCAACACACCTCCAGGCTGTGTAAGGGCTATTGTACTAAGAAGGAGAGTGATGGAGTGCTGCATCAGATGACCTGGCCTCCACAATCCCCCGACCTCAACCCAATTGAGATGGGTTGGGATGAGTCGGACGGCAGAGTGAAGGAAAAGCAGCCAACAAGTGCTCAGCATATATGGGAACTCCTTCAAGACTGTTGGAAAAGCATTCCAGGTGAAGCTGGTTGAGAGAATGCCAAGAGTGTGCAAAGCTGGTGTTGAATGGAGCTGAAGGATGGGACTAATAACAACAACTAATAACAACAATATAACTAGTGTAAGACATGATGTGTCCATAATAAGTATATAGGTTATATATTGTGAGCTTTTGTGAAAGAGCACAGTTAGAAAGATATGGCATATAGAAGCATACCAGATTGACATCATGAAAATGATCGGAGGAAGTTCAGGAGTAAAAACAAACTAAATATAATTATGTATATAGATGTATAAGCTAGAAGTAGAGGCCTAAGCATTGTTGTTCACTAGTTTACTCCAATTAGGGAGGGGATGGTGGGGTTGGAAAGTAATAAAGGGATATATATATTTTTAAAGGATATGTATGTATGAATATATGTATGTATGTGTATATATATATGTGTATGTATGTGTATATGTATGTATATATATATATATATATATATATATATATATATATATATATGTATATATGCGAGAGAAAAAAAACATATGGGGGATTGGAAGTGATGCAGACAATTACATTGATGGAAGTTACAATCTATCTGCAATATTAAAGCTGATCTACCCCCTAAAAAAATATAAAGAAAAAAAAAAGAGTGTGCAAAGCTGTCATCAAGGCAAAGGGTGGCTATTTGAAGAATCTCAAATATAAAATATATTTGGATTTGTTTAACACTTTTTGGGTTACTACATGATTCCATATGTGTTATTTCATAGTTTTGATGTCTTCACTATTATTCTACAATGTAGAAAATAGTAAAAATAAAGAAAAACCCTTGAATGAGTACGTGTGTCCAAACTTTTGACGGGTACTGTACATCAGATAATACTCTCTCCCGTAGACGACTCTGTTGTGTTGAAGGTTATCACCATCTACAACAAAGACACAGACACCATAGAGGAAGTGCTACTGGAGGAACTGCAGGTGTTCAAGGTACTGTTGTTACTCAGCGCCACTATGTGGCAAACAATAGTCATTGCACACATAAAGAAGATTGGCACTCAACAATTTGATTTAATTGTGGAAGTTCAGAAATGTTTTTATTTTTCTTCTTTAGGTCCCTTTTCCAATAACTGAGATCATCATATCAGCTAAACGGGTATGAAAACGATGTATTGTCTTAAAATGTTTCATTAATAACATCATTATTCATATAATTTTTTTGTGTGGTTGTTTAAAACTGCAGTACCTTAATCTAGCCACAAGATCACAGTGTATTGACATCTGAATGTGCGGGAATGTAATGCATTTTATGTTCTCGATATCACAGGAGGCTGCTGAGGGGAGAACGGCTCATAATAATTGCTGGAACGGAGCAAATGGAATGGCATCAAACACCTGGAAACCATGTGTTTGATGTATTTGATACCATTCCACTGATTCTGCTCCAGTCATTTCCACAAGCCCGTTCTCCCCAATTAAGGTGCCACCAACCTCCTGTGCTTGATATATACTCCAATGTGTACCTCCATTAATTTCTGTCCCTGTTTTGTTGTTTCCATAGCAACAGCTATATGTGGGTTCTGAGATGGGTGTGGCTCAGGTGAGGCTCCATCAATGTGACCTATATGGGTCTGAGTGTGCCGACTGTTGCCTAGCGAGGGACCCTTACTGCGCCTGGGATGGAATCACCTGCTCACGATACTACCCTGCTGGGGTCTACACCAAGAGGTGAGACACACACACACACACACATGCAGGCACACAGGCATGTACAGTCACACACAGACACATGCACATGTGCACACGCACACAGAGGTGCAGAGGCATCACATATCACTCATTAGCACCTCATCCAGCACCTCTATCCTCCTTAATCCCTCTCTGTCCTTATCTCACTCTCTCAAATGCCCATCTAACACCCTCCTCCCTTACCCCTCTCTCTCAGTAGACGATTCAGGAGACAGGATGTTCGCCATGGCAACGCTGTACAGCTGTGCAACGGGCTGCAGATTGATGGTCAGTCTGTGTTTTTTTTCCTACATTATCAGGACCCCAAAGTCCTAACATTTCAGCTGAAAGTCCAGAAAAGGTAGGAAAACATGTTTATTTTTTTTATGGTCAGGACTTTTTTCAGGACCTGAATTTGTTCAAATGCTATTTTAAGCTTAAGGGTTAGATTGAGGGTTTTGGGGTTAAGGTTAGGGTTAGGGTTATGTTTACGGTTAGGGTTTTTGGGGTTAGGGTTAGGGTTAGGGTTAGGGTTAGGGTTAGGGTTAGGTTTAGGTTAAGGGTTAAGGTTAGGGTTAGTTTTAGGGTTAGGTTTAGTGTTGAGGGTTAGGGAAAATAGGATTTGTAATGGTCAAACATTTTTACATTCCAAAAAGTCCTGACATTTCATGTGTGTGTGTGTGTGCGTGAAGCTGTCCAATCTGAGATTCACCTCCTATGATGTGTGTTTCATGCAGCTTACAATTTTGAAGCTCAGGTCCAATAAAGCATTTAGCTGTGGATAATAATAGAATGTGATTACACCTTGACCAATGGACTTTGGCCTGGCTGGGGTGACATAAAGGTCACTGTGTGTGTGTGTGTGTGTGTGTGTGTGTGTGTGTGTGTGTGTGTGTGTGTGTGTGTGTGTGTGTGTGTGTGTGTGTGTGTGTGTGTGCGTGCGTGCGTGCGTGCGTGCGTGCGTGCGTGCGTGCGTGCGTGCGTGCGTGCGTGCGTGCGTGCGTGCGTGCGTGCGTGTATGTAGAGAAGCTTTTTGTGACAGGCAAGAGGATAAAAGAGGTCACTGTAAGTTGAATTACTATGTTGTCCTCTTTTTTATATCTCACATATAATGTCTCCTCTGAACATGTGTGTGGTGTGTATGTAGGGGAGCAGTACCAGGGTGTAGAGCAGAGGCAGGTGTATGGGGTAGAGAGCAACAGTACTCTACTGGAGTGTACCCCTCGCTCTCTACAGGCCAGAGTCATGTGGTACATACAGAGAGACCCAGACAGAGAGGAGGTGAGACACACACAAACATCACTTTCCTCCCCTATTCCCTGCTTTCCCATCTCTTTTCACCCTTACCCTTCTCTCCCTACCTCCAGGTCAGAGGTGATGAGCGTGTAGTTATGACAACCCACGGGCTCCTTTTCCTGCGTGTGCGGAGCGGGGATGCTGGTGTGTACGTGTGTCAGACGGTGGAACATGGCTATGTCCACACCCTACTGAGGGTCACGCTACACGTGCTGGGAGGGGGGAAGGTTGGGGCCCTGATACACAGGACAGGGGAGGAGGGTGAGGGAGAGTGGGAGACAAAAGCAACCTGTCACCTCCCTATAGATACCTCTCCAGATCCCCACCCTGGTTCCAACTCTGACCCCAGTTCCAGGCTACAAGGAGCCCTACCAGGGTCCTCCCTAGCCCCAGCCTCAGCTCCAGGACCTACCTCCAGACTGCCAGCCCCAGGCCCAGGTCCTACTTCCAGGCTGTGGTACAAGGAGTTCCTCCAGCTGATAGGCTATGGGGACACCCAGCGGGTGGAGGAGTACTGTGAGAAGGTCTGGTGCTCAGGGAAGAGACACAGGAAGACTAAACGCAGATACACCCAGCCAATGGAAGGAGGAGAGAGAAAGGGGAGGGGGAAGGGAGACCCACACCGAGCCCCCAGACACACCTTGGACACCTGAGAGGAGAGAGAGAGAGAGCAGAGACTGTACAAAACACACACACACACTGGGACAGGTTTTTTCAATTCTACAACCAATGAAGCTAAAACATGACACTGTCTTCTTTTAGACTTGACCATATTGTCTTCTTTCTTCTAATAACCAGACTTTGTTATATTGTGTTTTTTCCTTCCCTGGTTTCTGGTGGAAACCTTGTCACTGGTAGGTATGCTGAGTGTATCTGTCCCTGAGTGTCCGTCAGATCGAAGGCACGTAGAACAGATTAACTGTTTGGAATGACGTGACCTCTGAACTTAAGACCACAGAACTGACAGCAGGCTCTCTGAACGGACAAAAGATTCACAGCCATGCCAGCTAAACCCACAGATAACAGACATTCAAACAGATTCATTAGAAATAAAACATATTTATGTTTCTAGAGATACTCTTGAGCTGCTCGCGTTTAAAACCACTGGTTAGAAAATACATAACTTATACGCACATCAACAAGTAGTGATTCTTTCAAATGTGTCTTACTGTAAATACGTTATTATTATAGGTATCTGTTTTGAGTTTAGTAGTGCTTTAAATTTTATTAAACTGGAAATGGTACTGTGATATTGTTTTACTGTATAGTTAAATGTAATCTTTCATGATGATGTACGCAAGTATTACCTACCGTACTTTGTCAGATCGTTTGGTTTTACTTGTGATTTAATTTAGTTTTACATGAGATTTTTTAAATTCTAGGTAAGTTGTCATCATTGAATTATTACATTTATGCGGAATTCTGTGTGTACAAATCAGAGAATATTGAAAGGCACACACCTGTCTATTTCAGGTCCCACAGTTGACAGTGCATGTCAGAGCAAAAACCAAGCCATGAGGTCAAAGGAATTGTCCGTAGAGCTCTGAGACAGGATTGTGTCGAGGCACAGATCTGGGGAAGGGTACCATTTTTTTCTTGCAGCATTGAAGGTCCCCATGAACACAGTGGCCTCCATCATTCTTAAATGGAAGATGTTTGGAACCACCAAGACTCTTCCTAGAGCTGGCCGCCGGGCCAAAATGAGCAATAGCACTGAACAATAAAAATAGTTTTGAGAAAGTACTGTTGATGATTTAACATGGATTCTATGAAATGGAATAGATGTAACCCCACTATAAAAGTTATAGATACTTGATCTGAGTCATTAGATATGAAATTATATATACATTGTATCTCAAACTATGCATTTCCACTTCAATAAATGTCCAACTTAAATGTGAAGTGTATTCAACTGGTAATTGATTAGTATTCATATCAGCTCCTGTTTTGCTGTCTATTTCTCTCTCCCTCCCTCCCTCTCTTTCCCTCTCTCTCTCTGTCACTGCTGTTAGTAATGATTCTAGAGATGGAGTTCATAATAACCAGAACAGAAGTCAATCTACGTCACCACATTTTCCCTCTGGAATAAGGAAGAGCGCCACAGTGACCATTCAAGCATGTCATTGGCTAGATTGAGGAGCCTGTCTCATTAATATTCAAACCTATCTGAGAAAATAAACGGTTTTATATTCTGACAACGTAACATTCATCAGGGTGTTTTTGTTGAGTAAATTTGGGTTTTTCATGTGTCCATTACACAATCCCTCTTTTATACACTACCGTTCAAAAGTTTTAGAACACCTACGCATTCAAGGGTTTTTCTTTATTTTTACTATTTTCTACATTGTAGAATAATAGTGAAGACATCAAAACTATGAAATGACACATGTGGAATCATGTAGTAACCAAAAAAGTGTTAAACAAATCAAAATATTTTCTATATTTGAGATTCTTCAAATAGCCACCCTTTGCCTTGATGACCACTCTTGGCATTCTTTCAACTAGCTTCACCTGGAATGCTTTTCCAACAGTCTTGAAGGAGTTGTCACATATTCTGAGCACTTGTTGGCTGCTTTTCCTCTGCGGTCCGACTCATCCCAAACCATCTCAATTGGGTTGAGGTCGGGGGATTGTGGAGGCCAGGTCAACTGATGCAGCACTCCATCACTCTCCTCCTTGGTAAAATAGCCCTTACACAGCCTGGAGGTTTGTTGGGTCATTGTCCTCTTGAAAAACAAATGATGACAAATTGATCACAGACAGTGTCACCAGCAAAGCACACCCACCCCATAACACATCCTCCTCCATGCTTTACGGTGGGAAATACACATGCGGAGGTCATCCGTTCACCCATACCGCGTCTCACAAAGACACGGCGGTTGGAACCAAAAATCTCAAATTTGGACTCCAGATCAAAGGACAAATCTCCACCGGTTTAAACTCTTAAGGATTGGACGCTTTTTTTCAATTTTCGCCTAAGAAGATAATACAAACAAAAAAACATGTGTTTTCTATTTTATTTTTATTTTTATCATCTTTGAAATGCAAGAGAAAGGTCACAATATAATATTGCAGTTTAGGCGCAATTTAGATTTTGGCAACTAGATGGAAGCAGTGTGTGTGCAAAGTTTCAGATTGATCCAGTGAAGCATTTCAATACTGGACTATTTTGTATCAAGTCTGCCCAAATGTACCAAATTGGTCCAATGACACATTTTCAAGTACATAACTATAGAGAACATACAAAAATGATATGGTAATACAAAATGTAAGTTTACACACTCCCAGGAATGTCATATATGATGGATCATTAGCTTGTACACTAACTTTCACACATCTAGATGGCAGGGCGGTGTGGGTGTGGAGCCAGAGACTGCAGGGGTTCAAACTGTAAAACCCAGTTCCAACATTTGAATATAAAAATGATTTTTTTCAAACAAAACTATGCTACATTCTATCTCTGGGACCCTCAGGATGACAAATATAAATTTACATTTTAGTCATTTAGCAGACGCTCTTATCCAGAGCGACTTACATAAGTGAGTGCATACATTTTTCATACTTTTTCATTCAAATCAGAGCAAGTTTACTGAATGTAAGTACATTATTTACCTTCAGAGGTGAATGTATCAAATCAGCTGCCGTGATAAGTTTTTTGTTGTTGTGCACTCTCCTCAAACAATAGCATGGCATTTTTTCAGTGTAATAGCTAATGTAAATTGGATATTGCAGATTAACATGAATTTAAGCTTTCTGCCCATATCAGACATGTCTAGGTCCTGGAAAATTTGCTGTTACTTATAACAGTCATGCTAATCACATTAGCGCATGTTAACTCAACCGTCCCGTATATGGGACACCGATCCCGTAGAGGCTAATGTCCATTGCTTGTGTTTCTTGGCCAAGCAAGTCTCTTCTTATTATTGGTGTCCTTTAGCAGTGGTTTATTTGCAGCAATTCGACCATGAAGGCCTTATTCACATTTCCTCTGAACAGTTGATGTTGAGATGTGTCTGTTACTTGAACTCTGTGAAGCATTTATTTGGGCTGCAATTTCTGAGGCTGGTAACTCGAATGAACTCCTGTGGCGGTCCTCATGAGAGCAAGTTTCATCATAACACTTGATGGTTTTTGCGACTACACTTGAAGAAACTTTCAAAGTTCTTGAAATGTTCCATATTGACTGACCTTCATGTCTTAAAGTAATGATGGACTGTGGTTTCTCTTTGCTTATTTGAGGTGTTCTTGCCATAATATGGACTTGGCCTTTTACCAAATAGGGATATCTTCTGTATACTCCCCCTACCTTGTCACAACACAACTGATTGGCTCAAACGCATTAAGAAGGAAATAAATTCCACAAATTAACTTTTAAGGCACACCTGTTGATTGAAATGCATTCCAGGTGGCTACCTCATAAAGCTGGTTGAGAGAATTCCGTGAGTGTGCAAAGCTGTCATCAAGGCAAAGAGTGGCTTTTTGAAGAATCTCAAATATAAAATATATGATTCCATATGTGTTATTTCATAGTTTAATGTCTTCACTATTATTCTACAATGTAGAAAATAGTAAAAATTAAGGAAAACCCTTAAATGAGTAGGTGTTCTAAAACTTTTGACCGGTAGTGTTTTAGTGTTTTTATGTTATCATATTTCACCGTAGGCCTACTCATGATCTGAAGTTTCTGCATGACTTTATTCCTGCACTCATCATCTTTCTGAATGTTCTTTGACTAAGAGTTTTGGCCTAAATAGATACTGTGTGTGTGTGTGTGTGTTTGTCTCCCCTTTACCCTACCTCATAAATGCCTGACATTAAAATAAATATATGTTCTCTTGCTGGTGTCACCTCTAGGATTCAGCTATCAATAATGTGGCTAACACACACAAACACACACGCACACAAACACAAACACACACAAACACACACACACACAAACTGGAGTCATCTGAGGATGGAGTTCACACCGCTGATCTGTTCCACTGGCTACCATAGCAACGGTCTATAAGTCCCCTAACACCCCTCCCTCTCACCACCGCTACCCATCTTTGTGTCTTAGCAAGGTAGCACTGTCACTCAGGTAGTGGGTGTTAAACCACAATGTTTCAGTTGAAACAGCCTTCATCAGACCTGTAATTGGGTTCATTGTGGTGAATAAAGCATTTACCATGAGGAGGTTGACACCCTTAACACTCAGCCCAGCCAATAGCCCCTCTAGCTGCCCAGCCCAGTGAAATAATAGTAGATACATCTCAGTCCCCTTCCCCTAGTTTCTATGCCTTCTTGATCTCCTCCCATCTCTCTCTCTCTCTCTCTCTCTCTCTCTCTCTCTCTCTCTCTCTCTCTCTCTCTCTCTCTCTCTCTCTCTCTCTCTCTCTCTCTCTCTCTCTCTCTCTCTCTCTCTCTCTCTCTCTCCCCATCAGCAGCACAGTGATGTTTTCATCAGTGCCCAATGCACCAGAACACTTTATTACGTATGAAATGGTCTCTCTGTGTCTCTGTATGTGTGTGTGTGTGTGTGTGTGTGTGTGTGTGTGTGTGTGTGTGTGTGTGTGTGTGCGTGCTTGCGTGCGTGTGTGCATGTATGTGTGTGCGTGTGCATTTGTGCGTGACTGGTCTAGATGAAAGCCTGGAGCATGAAGGGCAGATAGTTCTCAGTGGTTGTCTGTTATCTGTGTTGTGCCAGATTCACCACACGCCCACACACAGATGCAAGAGAACACGCCCCTGCGGTACCATGTTTAATGATTTTATTCCCTTCACTATATCATACATACTCCTCATCTGAAACATTCAATCCAGATTAAAGCTTTGAATTAATAAATGGTTGATTATTATTATTATTTATTATTTTATTAATCAGGAGCTCTGGGATATATTGCCGGCTTTCACTTCCTGCAGTCTTTATTATATGCATCGCTATTTCTGAATATTTCACAGCTATGTGTATCAGGGCTTGAGGTGGGGAGAAAAAGGTGTTGGTACTGTTGTGGAGGTCATATTAGAGAGGGTATTTCTAGAAGAGGCACCAGTACTCAAACGGTGGAAAAGTAGAGTCTATCGGCAGCGGTCAGCACCCGTCCACCTCAATGGCTGCTATCTACTGTTTATTTTCTGTGAATTGTAATGATTAAGATTATGTGTGATTCTGACGTTTCTGTGCTGACAGAAGAGAGAGGAGAGGGAGAGAGAGAGAGAATGAGTGTGTGAGAGGGAGAGTTAGAGAAAGAGTGAGAGAGAGAGAGCGGCAAGTCATTCCCAGCCACCTGTCACTCGATGTTATCAATGTAGGAGTGATGAATAAATGTTAAATCCCAAATCCAGCTCTATCAAAGTTCATCAGTAAGCAACAGAGATGGAGGAGAAGATGATCAACCGTCAGACAGACACTAGTCTCTCTCTCTCATATCAGGTCAAACGAAGGACTCTGAATAATAAGGAGACCTGTACAAGCACACACTGTAAAACAAAACACACATTGCAAACACCTACACTGTACAAACACACAAAGTATGAAAACACACACATTATGTCAGTGTGGTGCAGCTCTGGCCTTAAGCAGTCAACACATCTCCCCAATTTGACCCTACTATACCATACAGGTCTCAGTGACTCCAGTCTCTGCCTCAGTGTGTGAGTGTGTGAGTGTGGGTGAGTGTGGCACATTTCGATGTCACACTGAATACCCTTACTCACAATGAGTCACTTACTTATTTGTGCGCATGTCTGTGTGTGTGAGATAAGGCATTTGAGAAAAACCCACAATCCATCAGCTGCACTGACACCCCACCTACTTACACACCTCACGACTCACGAGCGAGGGAGTGAGAGAATGAACAACCGGATGGTATAGATCTTGTGACTCACTCCTACATGATAATCCTTTCAAAGGGAGAGGGGGAGAGCCAGAGAAAGGGATGAAGGCAATTCACAGAGCCAGAGAAAAGATGAGAATCACTAAATGGGTAGGAGAGACTCCAGAACAAAGAGATGAGAGCACTTGGAGAGAAATAGAAAGGGGAAGAGACCGTTAGAAAACAACAGGCAGCAAGTGATTCAGAGGTAGAGAGTGACAACGAGAGAGAGAGCGAGAGAGACAGAGAGAGAGAGAGAGGCAGACAGAGAGAGAGACAAGGAGAGAGAGAGAGAGAGAGAGAGAGAGAGAGAGAGTTGGGGGTGGAAGTAGAGAACAGAGGCAATGAGGCAGTGCTGAGTTATTCTGTGTGTGAGAGCTAGTCTGTCACACTGTGGTATTTCTATTCAGCAGGAGCTGCAGGGTCGTCTCTCTCTCTCTTTCTCTCTCTCTGCATTACCAAGCCCTGAAACCACAGGAGGTTCAGCACTCTCTTTTAGAATGCATTGGCCTGAGGTTTACAGAGGCTGCTATTTTGAGGTCTAGTGACTAGAATTCAGTAGTGGTATGTTAGCGTCAGTACCACCAATCAGCAGAGAACAGAGACTGGTGACTGACAGCTGTGTGTGTGTCATGTGATAACAAGAGTTTGTGTGTGTGGATTGAGTCTTTGGAGCTGTGGTTAATCTATGTGTAATCATGGTGTATCCATCCCCTTGTGACTTTCTCTCTCTCTCTCTCTCTCTCTCTCTCTCTCTCTCTCTCTCTCTCTCTCTCTCTCTCTCTCTCTCTCTCTCTCTCTCTCTCTCTCTCTCTCTCTCTCTCTCTCTCTCTCTCTCTCTCTCTCTCTCTCTCTCTCTCTCTCTCTCTCTCTCATCCATCTACCTCATTACTTCCTCATCACTACGACCTTTGCACTCACATCAGCTGGTTTAGGCCATAAAACACAGACACACAAACACACAGTGTGTACGCTAGGCAGAACACAGCTACACATAAATCAATGGTCTATAGGCAGAAGGATAAGACTAGCAACATGTTTATACCGTAGTATGTGATATGCCACTACTCGGATTACATACCAAACCATGAATATGGCTGATTCTCACCTCTATGGCCAGAGTCTGGCATACACTGTTTCAAAATGTTAATCACAAGTTCAGCAACACTTTTCCTCTGAAGGAATTCCATTGGGAGATAACAGAAATGGATAAGAAATAATACCTTCAACAGCATGACAAGTGTTGAATATCATGAATGTTATAGAATCATATGCAGAACAACTGTAACTTGGGTTTCTTTCACAGAATATATCTCCCAGTGCAGTAGACTATATGTTGAGGTGTGTCTGTTTACCTGTTCTTAATGAGGCTGTTGGGTTGGGTGCCAGATGAAAGTCACACCAGAAAGTGTTACTGTTATTTGGCATGGTCTATGCATGTGGCTCAACACATATGTACACAATCAACACAACTACTGCGCTGTTGGAGCTAGGAACACAAGCATTTAGCTACACCCGCAATAACATCTGCTAAATATGTGTATGTGACCAATGCAATTTGATTTGATTTGATTTGAACACTCTCACAAGGTGGAGAGTGTTGGATAATATATGTCAGAAATAGAAATCCTGAGGAGACCAGAGAGGGTAAAATTCAGGAAATAATGTAAAGTAACAATAGAATGTTCTCTCATATGTATGGAAGATGTAGTTGGATTGTGTCCCATCATCATCCTCATCAACCATATTCGGTTTAATTACTCTGATGCACTGTAAATTGATCAATCTTATGAATCACCTCATTCTTAGATATTAAATGACATAACTATAATAACTATAGAGTGCCTGAGGACCTTATTCCCATCAACATCTTGATATAGTAAACAACAGTATTGGCAGCAACCAGACAGTGAGACGCAGACCAGAGAGAGGTAACAGGTCATCCTGAGGTAGCCTAAAACCTTGGGCAGCTTCTTTTACACCTCTTCAATGACTGTATATACAGCCTGTCTAGAGTCTAGACCTGACCACTGAGCTACGGCTGACTTCTGTCCATCTCCTCAGCATCCAGCTACAACAATCAACACACCACTACTGAGCCTGTTCTGTGAAACATTACACTCCAAACAGACTAAAACCAGTAGTATTCATGTTAGTGTATGTACTGTAACTGTAGCCTAAGGTCTTGAATGAATGTACAGCTGAGAACACTGTTAATTCTATTGGCATGGTACCAGTGGTAGTAGAAGTAGAATTAGTAGTAGTAATACTTAATCTTGCTCCTCCTTCTAAACAGCAGGAGCAGAAGCAGCAGTACACTGTACAAGCATCCTCAGGCCTCTTATGCTCCATGCATTCTCTCTATCCCTCTTCTCTCCTCTCCTCTCCTCTCCTGCCAGAGATCACTGCTGATTTCCTGCCGGCTCCTGATTCGTTTGTGTGGGCGGGAGGAGATTAGGGGGCGGAGGGAGAGATGGTTGAGAGGGGGAGAAGGGAGGAGGGCTAGGATAATGATGGCCCTTTAAGATTATTTTTAGTATGCAATAAGAATTATTCACTGGTCAGGAAAACAGGCATTAGGGATGGAATGAGACTGGCAGTAGAAAACAGACATATAGGGATGATATGAGACTGGCATAGAAAACAGACATATATGGATGGTATGAGACTGGCAGTAGAAATCAGACATATAGGGATGGTATGAGACTGGCAGTAGAAAACAGACATGTAGGGTTGGTATGAGACTGGCAGTGGAAAACAGATATACAGTTGAAGTCGGAAATTTACATACACTTAGGTTGGAGTCATTAAAACTCGTTTTTCAACCACTCCACAAATTTCTTGTTAACAAACTATAGTTTTGGCAAGTCAGTTAGGACATCTACTTTGTGCATGAAAGAAGTACATTTTTCAACAATTGTTTACAGACAGATTATTTCACTTATAATTCACTGTATCACAATTCCAGTGGGTCAGAAGTGGCTTTAGAAGCTTCTGATAGGCTAATTGACATCATTTGAGTCAATTGGAGTTGTACCTGTGGATGTATTTCAAGGCCTTCCTTCAAACTCAGTGCCTCTTTGCTTGACATCATGGGAAAATCAAAAGAAATCAGCCAAGACCTCAGAAAACAAATTGTAGACCTCCACAAGTCTGGTTCATCCTGGGAGCAATTTCCAAATGCCTGAAGATACCACGTTCATCTGTACAAACAATAGTACGCAAGTATAAACACCATGGGACCACGCAGCCGTCATACCGCTCAGGAAGGAGACGTGTTCTGTCTCCTAGAGATGAACGTACTTTGGTGCGAAAAGTGCAAATCAATCCCAGAACAACAGCAAAGGACCTTGTGAAGATGCTGGAGGAAACAGGTACAAAAGTATCTATATCCACAGTAAAACAAGTCCTATATCGACATAACCTGAAAGGCCGCTCAGCAAGGAAGAAGGCACTGCTCCAAAACCGCCATAAAAAAGCCAGACTACGGTTTGCAACTGCACATGGGGACAAAGATCGTACTTTTTGGAGAAATGTCCTCTGGTCTGATGAAACAAAAATAGAACTGTTTGGCCATAATGACTATCGTTATGTTTAGAGGAAAAAGGGGAAGGCTTGCAAGCCGAAGAACACCATCCCAACCGTGAAGAACGGGGGTGGCAGCATCATGCTGTGGGGGTGCTTTGCTGCAGGAGGGACTGATGCACTTCACAAAATAGATGACACCATGAGGAAGGAAAATTATGTGATTATATTGAAGCAACATCTCAAGACATCAGTCAGGAAGTTAAAGCTTGGTCGCAAATGGGTCTTCCAAATGGACAATGACCCGAAGCATACTTCCAAAGTTCTGGCAAAATGGCTTAAGGACAACAAAGTCAAGGTATTGGAGTGGCCATCACAAAGCCCTGACCTCAATCCTATAGAAAATATGTGGGCAGAACTAAAAAGCGTGTGCAAGCAAGGAGGCCTACAAACCTGACTCAGTTACACCAGCTCTGTCAGGAGGAATGGGCCAATATTCACCCAACTTATTGTAGGAAGCTTGTGAAAGGCTACCCGAAACGTTTGACCCAACTTAAACAATTTAAAGGCAATGCTACCAAATACTAATTGAGTGTATGTAAACTTCTGACCCACTGGAAATGTGATGAAAGAAATAAAAGCTGAAATAAATCATTCTCGCTGCTATTATTCTGACATTTCACATTCTTAAAATAAAGTGGTGATCCTAACTGACCTAAGACAGGGAATTTTTACTAGGATTAAATGTCAGGAATTGTAAAAAAACTGAGCTAAAATGTATTTGGCTAAGGTGTATGTAAACTTCCGACTTCAACTGTATAGGGATGGTATGAGACTGACAGTAGAAAACAGACATATAGGGATGGTATGAGACTGACAGTAGAAAATAGACATATAGGGATGGTATGAGACTGACTGTAGAAAACAGACATATAGGGATGGTATGAGACTGACAGTAGAAAACAGACATATAGGGATGGTATGAGACTGACAGTAGAAAACAGACATATAGGGCTGGTATGAGACTGACAGTAGAAAACAGACATATAGGGGTAGCAGCAGACTGGCAGCCTCCTAACAGTGAAGTAGAGGGATGGGATGAAGAGAGAGGCCGGTGCTACAGTGGCAAAGCCTGGTACCGTTAGCCAAAGCCTAAGATGGCTCAATGGAGCCATCCATCACCTTTGATTACTGGTCCAATGCTCTTAACCAATAATGCATTCCTTTCTGAAACAATGCCCGGAGGAAGAGTTATAGAGGTGAAAGGTCCAATACTGTCCAATACAGTGAGCAACCTGTTGGAAAATGCATTCCTGGAAGTTCTAGAAATGCATTTTATTCATATTCCCAGCATATTCATTACATATTTATGCCATCAGTAGAAACCGATCAGTGGCCCACCTGGTCTCAGTGTTGTAGTCTTGCTTCTCATCTACAGAGTACTGTTCCTGGTCCATATTTTCCCCTCTTCAGGGCAGATATGTAAATTTAATGACGCTGGCGAAGTGTATGAGATCAGGTTACTGTATTGATTACACAGTGACCCTGCTCCGCTCTGCTCTATCAGAGACACAGCGACACAGAGACCCAGAGAGACAGGCCAGGAGCAGCACTAGTAGCAGGTAGCAGCTCCATGCAGGTTACAGCACCACACCACTCTGCTCCAGGGAAAGACATGCCGGGCAAAAACTGCTTTTCCTTTCTGAAAAGCAAGCATCAGAGGTAAGATAACATACGTTTTATGGTCTTTCGACAGAATTGTGGATAGCACCAACAACAAGTGCATTACATGACACAGAATCAGTACACAACAGGTGGCTATTCAACTATTGTTAGTAAATGGGTCATTCAGAACTGAATAACCAAGAAGAAAGTGTATGTTTTAAACAACTTGAACTCACGAGGTCACATGGCTGCACTGCTCTCAAATAATGTTTTGCTAGGTGAAAGTTGCAGTCTGACTTGCAGTTAGAAATGCTGTAGAGTTGATGATGATAATCAACTTAATCAGCAGACAGGCTTTAATTAAAATGAGAGAGTGATATGTACTTCTGAGGATACAGCTGTGTGTGAAAGACAGAGGGAGGGGGAGAGAGATGAAGGGAGAGAGACAGAGAGGGAGAGAGACAGAGAGAGAGAGAGAGAGAGAGAGAGAGAGAGAGAGAGAGAGAGAGAGAGAGAGAGAGAGAGAGAGAGAGAGAGAGAGAGAGAGAGAGAGAGAGAGAGAAGAGAGAGAAAAGAGAGAGAGAGACATCTCTGCCCTGCAGAAACATCTCTGTGCTTCATGCTTGAGTGAGCAGTGAGACATTGTTAGTGTAGGCCGGGCTTTGGATCACAGAGGCTGTTTGTCAGAGACGTGCCCCCATGTCCACAACAGACTGTGTTGGCTCTAAAATGGCAGCCAGGTTTAGTTTTATTTGTTTTCGTTTTATTTATTCACACAAAAAAGACAAAGGAAAGACAAACATTGCAGATAAAAACACGGTAAAAAGGTCTGCAGGTGAGGTTGGAAATCCCAGAGGGCTTATATGAAAACCACACACACAAAAAAAAAAGATATACAGCTGTGGAAAAAATTAAGAGACAACTGCAAATCTTTCTTAAATCAGCATCTCTACATGTATGACAGCCATTCCATTCCAGTGTCTGTTGAATTCCAACACAGGCACACCTCATTCTACTGAATTAGGTACTGATTAGGTGATCACATGAACCAAATCTTATTTAACGAGGAAAAGTATAAAAACCACTGCTGTGGTCATCACTATCCTCTTGCAATAGGACCAGCTGGATGGCAAAAACAGTGCTAATAGTACCTGAAAAGTAATATTAATCAAAAAATAACTATTGACCATGCCAAAAGAGTTGAAAAGGAACGTTTTGAGTGAGGGAAAGAAGGGTTCAATTCTGGCTTTACTGGCAGAAGGATACAGTGAGCGTCACGTTGCTTCCATCCTTAAAATGTCAAAGACGGAACAAGGTCAAGCAGAACATAAGAACAAGGTCAAGCAGCAGACATTGGGGACAACAAAGCTACAGACCGGCAGAGGGCGAAAACTACTCTACTGACCGGGATGACCGCCAACTCATTCGAATGTCACTCAACAACCATAGGATGACATCAAGTGACCTACAAAAAGAATGGCAAACGGCAGCTGGGGTGAAGTGCACGGCGAGGACGGTTCGAAACATGCTCCTAGGGGCAGGGCTGAAGTCGTGCAAAGCTAGAAAAAAGCCCTTCATCAATGAGAAGCAAAGAAGAGCCAGGCTGAGGTTTGCAAAAGACCATAAGGATTGGACCGTAGAGGACTGGAGTAAGGTCATCTTCTTTGATGAATCCAATTTTCAGCTTTGCCCAACACCTGGTCGTCTAATGGTTTGACGGAAACCTGGAGAGGCCTAAAGCCACAGTGTCTCGCACCCACTGTGAAATTTGGTGGAGGATCGGTGATGATCTGGTGGTGCTTCAGCAAGGCAGATTTGTCTTTGTGAAGGACGCATGAATCAAGCCACGTACAAGGTTGTCCTGGAAGAAAACTTGCTTCCTTTTGCTCTGACATCTTTCCCCAACTCTGAGGATTGGTTTTTCCAGCAGGACAATGCACCATGCCACACAGCCAGGTCAATCAAGGTGTGGATGGAGGACCACCAGATCAAGACCCTGTCATGGCCAGCCCAATCTCCAGACCTGAACCCCATTGAAAACTTCTGGAATGTGATCAAGAGGAAGCTGTGATTGAAAATCAGGGTTATTCCACCAAATATTTATTTCTGAACTCTTCCTAAGTTAAAACATTAGTATTGTGTTGTTAAAAAATTAACATGAACTTATTTTCTTTGCATTATTCGAGGTCTGACAACACTGCATATTTTTTGTTATTTTGACCAGTTGTCATTTTCTGCAAATAGATGCTCTAAATGACAATCTTTTTATTTGAAATTTGGGAGAAATGTTGTCAGTAGTTTAAAGAATAAAACAAAAATGTTATTTTTACCCAAACACATATCTATACAGTGGGGGGGAAAAGTATTTAGTCAGCCACCAATTGTGCATGTTCTCCCACTTAAAAAGATGAGAGAGGCCTGTAATTTTCATCATAGGTACATGTCAACTATGACAGACAAATTGAGATTTTTTTTCTCCAGAAAATCACATTGTAGGATTTTTAATGAATTGATTTGCAAATTATGGTGGAAAATAAGTATTTGGTCACCTACAAGCAAGATTTCTGGCTCTCACAGACCTGTAACTTCTTCTTTAAGAGGCTCCTCAGTCCTCCACTCGTTACATGTATTAATGGCACCTGTTTGAATTTGTTATCAGTATAAAAGACACCTGTCCACAACCTCAAACAGTCACACTCCAAACTCCACTATGGCCAAGACCAAAGAGCTGTCAAAGGACACCAGAAACAAAATTGTAGACCTGCACCAGGCTGGGAAGACTGAATCTGCAATAGGTAAGCAGCTTGGTTTGAAGAAATCAACTGTGGGAGCAATTATTAGGAAATGGAAGACATACAAGACAACTGATAATCTCCCTCGATCTGGGGCTCCACGCAAGATCTCACCCCGTGGGGTCAAAATGATCACAAGAACGGTGAGCAAAAATCCCAGAACGACACGGGGGGACCTAGTGAATGACCTGCAGAGAGCTGGGACCAAAGTAACAAAGCCTACCATCAGTAACACACTACGCCGCCAGGGACTCAAATCCTGCAGTGCCAGACGTGTCCCCCTGCTTAAGCCAGTACATGTCCAGGCCCGTCTGAAGTTTGCTAGAGTGCATTTTGATGATCCAGAAGAGGATTGGGAGAATGTCATGTGGTCAGATGAAACCAAAATAGAACTTTTTGGTAAAAACTCAACTCGTCGTGTTTGGAGGACAAAGAATGCTGAGTTGCATCCAAAGAACACCATACCTACTGTGAAGCATGGGGGTGGAAACATCATGCTTTGGGGCTGTTTTTCTGCAAAGGGACCAGGACGACTGATCCGTGTAAAGGAAAGAATGAATGGGGCCATGTACCATGAGATTTTGAGTGAAAACCTCCTTCCATCAGCAAGGGCATTGAAGATGAAACGTGGCTGGGTCTTTCAGCATGACAATGATCCCAAACACACCGCCCGGGCAACGAAGGAGTGGCTTCATAAGAAGCATTTCAAGGTCCTGGAGTGGCCTAGCCAGTCTCCAGATCTCAACCCCATAGAAAATCTTTGGAGGGAGTTGAAAGTCAGTGTTGCCCAGCGACAGCCCCAAAACATTACTGCTCTAGAGGAGATCTGCATGGAGGAATGGGCCAAAATACCAGCAACAGTGTGTAAAAACCTTGTGAAGACTTACAGAAAACGTTTGACCTGTGTCATTGCCAACAAAGGGTATATAACAAAGTATTGAGAAACTTTTGTTATTGACCAAATACTTATTTTCCACCATAATTTGCAAATAAATTCATTAAAAATCCTACAATGTGATTTTCTGGATTATTTTTCCTCATTTTGTCTGTCATAGTTGACGTGTACCTATGATGAAAATTACAGGCCTCTCTCATATTTTTAAGTGGGAGAACTTGCAAAATTGGTGGCTGACTAAGTACTTTTTTCCCCCACTGTAAATAGTAAAACCAGAAAAACTGATAATTTTGCAGTGGTCTCTTAATTCTTTCCGCAGCTGTATATACACTACTAGTCAAAAGTTTGGACACACCTACTCATTCCAGCGTTTTTCTTTATTTTTACTATTTTCTACATTGTAGAATAATAGTGAAGACATTAAAACTATGAAATAACACATATGGAATCGTGTAGTAGCCAATAAAGTGTTAAACAAATCTAAATATATTTTATATTTGAGATTCTTCAAATAGCCACCCATTGCCTTGATGACAGCTTTGCACAGTCTTGGCATTCTCTCAACCAGCTTCACCTGGAATGCTTTTCCAACAGTCTTGAAGGAGTTCCCACATATGCTGAGCACGTGTTGGCTGCTTTTCCTTCACTCTGCCGTCCGACTCATCCCAAACCATCTCAATTGGGTTGAGGTCGGTGGATTGTGGAGTCCAGGTCATCTGATGCAGCACTCCATCACTCTCCTTCTTGGTCAAATAGCCCTTACACAGCCTGGAGGTGTGTTGGGTCATTGTCTTGTTGAAAAACAAATAATAGTCCCACTAAGCCCAAACGATATGGGATAGCGTATCACTGCAGAATGCTGTGGTAGCCATGCTGGTTAAGTGTGCCTTGAATTCTAAATAAATTACAGACAGTGTCACCAGCAACAACAAAAAACACACCATCACACCTCCTCCTCCATGCTTTACGGTGGGAACTACACATGCAGAGATCATCCGTTCACCCACACCGCGTCTCACAAAGAAACGGCGGTTGGAACCACAAATCTCAAATTTGGACTGCAGACCAAAGGACAAATTCCCACCGGTCTAATGTTCATTGCTCGTGTTTCTTGGCCCAAGCAGGTCTCTTCTTCTTATTGGTGTCCTTTAGTAGTGGTTTCTTTGCAGCAATTCGACCATGAAGGCCTGATTCACACAGTCCCCTCTGAACAGTTGATGTTGAGATGTGTCTGTTACTTGAACTCTGTGAAGCATTTATTTGGGCTGCAATTTCTGAGGTTGGTAACTCTAATGAACTTATCCTCTGCAGCAGAGGTAACTCTGTGTCTTCCATTCCTGTGGCGGTCCTCATGAGAGCCAGTTTCATCATAGCGCTTGATGGCTTTTGCGACTGCACTTGAAGAAACTTTCTAAATTCTTGACATTTTCTGGATTGACTGACCTTCATGTCTTAAAGTAATGATGGACTGTCATTTCTCTTTGCTTCTTTGAGCTGTTCTTGCCATAATATGGATTTGGTCTTTTACCATATAGGGCTATCTTCTGAATACCCCTCCTACCTTGTCACAACACGCCAAGAGTATGCAAAGCTGTCATCAAGGCAAAGGGTGGCTATTTGAAGAATCTCAAATATAAAATATATTTTTGGTTACTACATGATTCTATGTGTGTTATTTCATTGTTTTGATGTCTTCACTATTATTCTACAATGTAAAAAATAGTAAAAATAAAGAAAAACCCTTGAATGAGTAGGTGTGTCCAAACTTTTGGCTGGTACTTTTGGCTGGTACTGTATATATATATATATATATATATATATATATATATATATATATATATATATATATATATACACATGTAACAGATTGTTCAATCTAATAAACAAAGCATACTAATTACAATTGAACATGATAAACTCAGTGTTAAAAAAACATAGCGTGCATGTGTATGTGTGTGCACAGGTGCGTGTGTGTGTGAGGGGGTGTTATGCTGCATGGAGGAGTAGTTTGGTTCATCAGGCTGAACCCAGTCTACCTTTGAAATTGTTTAGGGATGATGAGGTTTGGTAATGTGAAGATAGGAATTCCAGAGTATGGAACCTCTGTATCTGCTAGAGAATTGACTATGTGAGGGTGCGGCACTGGGGAGGGTGAAGGTTTTCAGAGTGTCTTGTGTTGTATGCATGGATTTCGGAATTAGCCTGGAAGAATACATTTAAGAGTTTGGCGAGGCTGTCTGGAGGGTACGTGTATTTATAGATGAAGGTGCATATTTGGGGAATATTAATGTTGTAGATGGGCATGAAGCTGAATTTCTTAAACAGAGGGTCAGATGTAGCCAAGTAGTTAGAGAAGGTGGCAAGTCTTGCAAATTACATTTGGATTATGTGAAAATTGTGTAGGTAGGAAGCATACAGTATATACTGGCCCAGACAATGTGGCAGTAGATGAGATATGGGTAGATATAGGTTGATGTAATGACTAGAAGTCAAAGGAAACTCTCTCCTTTCAGTGTCACAGATAATAAGACGTACTGTAGCTATGCAACTATTAGTTCTACTGCTCATAATGATGTGGTTTGGATAGAGAATGTCTGGTGAAAGACCAATTTCAGTCCCAGAGTGAGCAGGCCAATGCTACTGCCCAGATGATCACAAAGATAAAAGGATGTAGTGTGTGTGTGTGTGTGTGTGTGTGTGTGTGTGTGTGTGTATGTGTGTGTGTGTGTGAGAGAGAGAGAGAGAGAGAGAGAGAGAGAGAGAGAGAGAGAGAGAGAGAGAGAGAGAGAGAAGAGAGAGAGAGAGAGAGAGATGAGAGAGAGAGAGAGAGAGAGAGAGAGAGAGAGAGAGAGAGATCCCAAATTCTGATCTCACATTACACATGATGCAACATTTCCTCACGTCCACTCACCACTTGATCTCCTGTTCACACACATACACAGTCCATCATGCTGAGGGGAGTGTGTGTGTGTGTGTGTTTGTGTGAAATCCTTGCTAAATCCCATCCCCTGCTGATGGAGTCATTGGTGCTGTATTATCTCTCTCATAGCAGATGAGTGGTCTATAAAGGCTGGGAGCTGGTTTGCCCTTTGGTACCACTGCTCTTTCTTCACACCCCGCTGGTTTGGGGTGCCATATACTGCTCTAAGCTTCAGTACAGCTGAGGTAGTCAGGGTGCCAGATACTACTCCTAGCTTCACAATACCTTGTTTAGTGTAATACACTAATAAAAGAAGACTGATGTCCTAGTTTGAGCTTTACCTTCCTCTTAGTAGCTCCACCTGGGCAGAAAGAAGTAGAGAGAGAGAGAGAGAGAGAGAGAGAGAGAGAGAGAGAGAGAGAGAGAGAGAGAGAGAGAGAGAGAGAGAGAGAGAGAGAGAGAGAGAGAGAGGAGAAGGCAGTCTGTCATCCACAGCCCATCACAGTGACACTGGGCCAGCGAGGATAGCCCAGCCTGTCTCATCTCATCACATCTACACTGGAAGAAAAACTCATCTGGGACAGGTGCCAGCCAGCGTGCATGGGTCTGTGCTGTGGAGGAGGAGAAGAGAGAGAGTCTAGACTTGAGGAGCTGTAGTGTCTGTAGTGCTGTGGCCCTGTGGGTGTTCTCTCTTCTTAATGTATCTTCTCCTCCTATTACACTATTACAGGATGTCTCTGTCTGCTGAAGAGCCATGTCTCTCACCTAAGACCCAGGAGGGATGGCCTATTTTTACAATTGAAAAAAGACTAAAACAATTGGTAACAGAAATAGACGTAAAGTCTAAATAATCTGTGTTGTGTGCCTTTGGGTGTCCTACTTCACTAGTACTTGATGCCTGTATATGTGATGATGGGCCCAGAGAGGGCCATATCACGCGCGCAATGAGTACGTAGCACGCTCTACATACAAACGTTCTCACTACGTTGCTAAAGATGGTCAGACAGTCACCATTAAAATGTGTACTTTAAACCCCACACTGAAAACATGTTGTGTCAGGGGGTCATGTCCAAGCAGGCCTCGATTTGGCAACACTTCCCAGCCATTATGTAATGTTGTTGTCTATATTTCTCACACACACACACACACACACACACACACACACACACACACACACACACACAGACAGACAGACACAGTGCCTACAGGCAGACAGTGGTGAGGGATAGCCGATGTTATGGATCCGTCATTAGGGCCTCTGTAGTGCTGATAATATTTATCAGACATAAGCCATGAGAGAGCCTTCAGAAAGCCAATGGGACGAATGGCCATCTCACTTTGAGCGATTACCTGAATTCCAGTGTGTGTGTGTGTGTGTGTGTGTGTGTGTGTGTGTGTGTGTGTGTGTGTGTGTGTGTGTGTGTGTGTGTGTGTGTGTGTGTGTGTGTGTGTGTGTGTGAAACATAAATATGACATTTACATAAGTATTCAGACCCTTTACTCAGTACTTTGTTGAAGCGCCTTTGGCAGCAATTACAGCCTTGAGTATTCTTGGGTATGACGCTACAAGCTTGGCACACCATTATTTGGGGAGTTTCTCCCATTCTTCTCTGCAGATCCACTCAAGCTCTGTCAGGTTGGATGGGGAGCATTGCTGCACAGCTATTTTCAGGTCTCTCCAGAGATGTTCGATCGGGATCAAGTCCGCGCGCTGGCTGGGCCACTCAAGGTCATTCATAGACTTGTCCCAAAGCCACTCCTGCGTTGTCTTGGCTGTGTGCTTACGTCGTTGTCCTGTTAGAAGGTGAACCTTCACCCCAGTCTGAGGTCCTGAGCGCTCTGGAGCAGGTTTTCATCAAGGATCTCTATGTACTTTGCTCCGTTCATCTTTGCCTCGCTCCTGACTAGTCTCCCAGTCCCTGCTGTTGAAATACACCCCCACAGCATGATGCTGCCACCACCATGCTTCACCGTAGGGATGGTGCCAGGTTTCCTCCAGACGTGACGCTTGGCATTCAGGCCAAATATTTCAATCTTGGTTTCATCAGACCAGGGAATCTTGTTTCTCATGGTATGAGAGTATTTAGGCGTCTTTTGGCAAACTCCAAGCGGGCTGTCATGTGCCTTTTACTGAGGAGTGGCATCCGTCTGGCCACTCTACCATAAAGGCCTGATTGGTGGAGTGCTGCAGAGATGGTTGTCCTTCTGGGAGGTTCTCCCATCTCCACAGAGGAACTCTAGAGCTCTGTCAGAGTGACCATCGGGTTCTTGGTCACCTCCCTGACCAAGGCCCTTCTTCCCCGATTGCTCAGTTTGGCCGGGCAGCCAGCTCTAGGAAGAATCTTGGTGGTTTCAAATGTCTTCCATTTACGAATGATGGAGGCCACTGTGTTCTAGGGGACTTTCAATGCTGCAGAAATGTTTTGGTACCCTTCCCCAGATCTGTGCCTCGACACAATCCTGTCTCTGAGCTCTACGGACAATTTCTTCGACCTCATGGCTTGGTTTCTGCTCTGACATGCACTGTCAACTGTGGGACCTTATATAGACAGGCGTGTGCCTTTCCAAATCATGTCCAATCAATTTCATTTACCACAGGTGGACTCCAATCAAGTTGTAGAAACATCTCAAGGATGATCAATGGAAACAGGATGCACCTGACCTCAATTTCGAGTCTCATAGTAAAGGGTCTGAATACTTATGTAAATAAGGTATTTCTGTATATAAAAACCTGTTTTTGCTTTGTCATTATTGGGTATTGTGTGTAGATTGCTGAGGATTATATATTGTTTAATCCATTTTAGAATAAGGCTGTAACGTAACAAAATTTGGAAAAAGTGAAGGGGTCTGAATACTTTCTGAATGCACTGTAATGCCATTCTCTGCCTGACCAAAAGGCCAACGAATGAGAGATAATAGGCCTAATATGATGCATTTCTATTTTTACTGCATTCATGGCAATTGTTCATTTCACATTAACAAAACCAAATCATTTTTGATGAGAAAAGAAATGCAAACATATGGCGCATGCACGCGATACACGTGGGGGTCGTCATCGTTTATATGTGACTGCAGGATAAATAGCCTTGTCCCTTTAATTTCAATTTTCCTGTGCGATGCATCGTGATCACCTGGCTGTCAGAGGATGGCGCATGCGCAGTGCACCAGGGGAGCAGAATCAGTGGATGCTGTAGGCTCGTGCTGGTCGTTGCCCTCCATCCCTCCGCAGCCAGTGTGTCAGACCACAGAAACGGACAGAGAGTAGCGGACTGGAGGAGGGCTGAGCCAAGATGGGGAGAGACATCTGGCACGACAGAGCCAGAGCAACGACAGGTAGCATTTGCGTCGTCTTTTTCAGAGAACCGTGTGCTTTACACGTCTGTTTGACATTGTGGGTGAAGGATGCTGGGCTGGAGGAGAGGGGAGGGGGGATACTGTACTGGATTATCAGCGGGGGATGTCTCTGATGGCAGGGGGTTTCTCTCGGGTGTCCGCAGGAATGATGGCGTTTCCGACACATTTTATAGGCTATAGCTTTTACGAGATCGGGGCGAATGTCAAGGGCGCACCGAGCGAAAAACGGATGAGCAAAGGGGTTACTTCATCTCACTACTGCGATGATCCGTGGTTTCAGAGCTGTCTTATTTGAGGTCTGGTGGTGAACCAGTATCTGTGAGTTAGAGACGTCTCTCATCAGAAAGCTCAAATTCAAACGCCATTCACCAGCTCTGCAAGCGTTATAATGTTAAAATATGTTCGTTGATCACCAAATATGGAGTTTTGCTGAGCAACTATCTTCATTTACTCCCGTATGTACTTCCAAAAAAGGTCAAAATAAAAACTGACAAGCAACCGAAAAAATGCCGGCACCTCCAATGTATTGAGCTGTTGTAGACTTCCGACCAGTGCATGGCAGAAATGCGAAGATTATTGTTGTCGGTTGCTTGTAAATTTTTATTTAAACCTTTTTTGGAAGTACATACTGGCCGTAACGGGAGTAAATTAAGATAGTTGCTTAGCGAAACTCCATATGTGGTGATCAACCAACGTATTTTGACATTATAAGGCTTGCAGAGCTGGTGAATTTGAGTTTCAATCAGCTTTCTGTGCGGTAGAGAGGTCTGTAACACACCGAGACTGGTTTGGTCAGGTGGTAGCCTACTCTACAACGCGGATTGGGTTGTCTAGCCTAAAGTAGAGTAGCCTGTAATACTGTTTGACTGACTAATGGTAAATCAAGACCAGACGCAAGGGAGATGGGCTCCTATACATCCCCCCTACTGACATTTGATAGTTCAGTCTTCGACAATTATTGTGAAGAATTTGGTTTAAAAAAATAACAGAAATAGGCCTATGGTAAATGACAACACACGAAAATAAACAACTTGGACCTGGCTACCTAGCTAACAAATTAGAATTCTTATCATACATATTGAAAATTCGTAACTTATTGTACAAATTGCAATTCGTAACATATCATATGAATTCAAATTTGTAACATATATCATACGAATTCTAATTCGTAACATCCACAAATTGGACATCCACAAATAAACACATACCAAATCAAACGTAACATATCATGCTATTTGAGTGTCCTGGATTTTTGTTTACTATGTTACATCTAGTTTATGAAACCAGGCTGAAATGAATAATAGGTTATAGCAACAGTTTGGCTCATTAGGCTTGTATTGGCGACTGCCATGTCTTTACTATCATATTTTCCTCTGATGTCTAGCTAAGTATGGAAATAATATGTCCATATCAGCATTCAGTTCGCATGCATCATTAGCTGTCTCCTGCCCGGATGTGCCTGCGGTTTCTCCAGAGAGCGCCAGATTGACTGTGTTTGTGTGTGTGTGTGTGTATGTGTGTGTGTGTGTGTGTGTGTGTGTGTGTGTGCAGGGTTGGGTAGGTTACTTTCTAAATGTAATCCGTTATAGTTAGCCTTCTAGTTACCTGTCCAAAATTGTAATCGGTAATGTAATTTTTGGATTACACAAACTGAGTAATGTAATCAGATAATTTTCAGTTACTTTTTGATTACTTCCCCCTTAAGAGGCATTAGTTGAAGACAATAAGGATCCATCAAACGCATTTGGTGTGTAATCATACATACTAAAAACAAATTTTAATTTTTTTGAAGGTTCTATAAAGAACCATGCTCATAAGGTTCTAAATAGAACCTGTATGGTTCTATAAATAACTCTTCCCCAAGGTTCTAAAATGAAACATTAAAAAAAGGTCCCAAATAGCACCAAAAAAGGGTTCCGCTATTGTTACAACTCTTTTTGGGGCTATATACAGTGGCTTGCGAAAGTATTCACTCCCCTTGGCATTTTTCCTATTTCATTGCCTTACAACCTGGAATTAAAATATATTTTTTGGGGGGTTGTATCATTTGATTTACACAACATGCCTACCACTTTGAAAATGCAAAATATTTGTTATTGTAAAACAAACAAGAAATAAGACAAAAAAACTGAATACTTGAGCGTGCATAACTATTCACCCCCCCAAAGTCAATACTTTGTAGAGACACCTTTTGCAGCAATTACAGCTGCAAGTCTCTTGGGGTATGTCTCTATAAGCTTGCCACATCTAGCCACTGGGATTTTTGCCCATTCTTCAAGGCAAAACTGTTCCAGCTCCTTCAAGTTGGATGGGTTCCGCTGGTGTACAGCAATCTTTAAGTCATACCACAGATTCTCAATTGGATTGAGGTCTGGGCTTTGACTAGGCCATTCCAAGACATTTAAATGTTTCCCCTTAAACCACTAGAGTGTTGCTTTAGCGGTATGCTTAGGGTCATTGTCCTGCTGGAAGGTGAACCTCCGTCCCAGTCTCAAATCTCTGTAAGACTGAAACAGGTTTCCCTCAATAATTTCCCTTTATTTAGCGCCATCCATTATTCCTTCAATTCTGACCAGTTTCCCAGTCCCTGCCGATGAAAAACATCCCCACAGCATGATGCTGCCACCACCATGCTTCACTGTGGGGATGGTGTTCTCGGGGTGATGAGAGGGGTTGGGTTTGCGCCAGACATAGCGTTTTCCTTGATGGCCAAAAAGCTCAATTTTAGTCTCATCTGACCAGAGTACCTTCTTTCAAACGTGTTTGCTTATTTTTTTCTTTAAGCCTTGGCTTTTTTCTGTCCACTCTTCCGTAAAGGCGAGCTCTGTGGAGTGTACGGCTTAAAGTGGTCCTATGGACAGATACTCCAAATCTCCGCTGTGGAGCTTTGCAGCTCCTTCAGGGTTATCTTTGGTCTCTTTGTTGCCTCTCTGATTAATGCCCTCCTTGCCTGGTCCATGAGTTTTGGTGGGTTGCCCTCTCTTGGCAGGTTTGTTGTGGTGCCATATTCTTTCCATTTATTAATAATGGATTTAATGGTGCTCCGTGGGATGTTCAAAGTTTCTGATATTTTTTTATAACCCAACCCTGATCGGTACTTCTCCACAACTTTGTCCCTGACCTGTTTGGAGAGCTCCTTGGTCTTCATGGTGCCGCTTGCTTGGTGGTGCCCCTTGCTTAGTGGTGTTGCAGACTCTGGGACCTTTCAGAACAGGTGTATATATACTGAGATCATGTGACACTTAGATTGCACACAGGTGGACTTTATTTAACTAATTATGTGACTTCTGAAGGTAATTGGTTGCACCAGATCTTATTTAGGGGCTTCATAGCAAAGGGGTGAATACATATGCACGCACCACTTTTCCGTTATTTATTTTGTATAATTTTTGGAAATAAGTAATTTTTTTCATTTCACTTCACCAATTTGGACTATTTTGTGTATGTCCATTACATGAAATCCAAACTAAAATTACAGGTTGTAATGCAACAAAATAGGAAAAACGCTAAGGGGGATGAATACTTTTGCAAGGCATTGTAGAACCCTTTTTATGGTTCTTTATATAACCTTTATGGAGAATGGTTCTATAAATTACTTTTCTCAATCTCAAAGTTTATTTGTACAACCATACATTTTTTTTATTTTTCTTATTCTGGTTTAATAGCCATATATATTGTTAAAATTCCATAGGTTTTATTATTGTGTTTATAAAAAAGTTGAATCAGGTGTGCTAGCTTTGGAACGGCTGGGGGTCCCTGAGGAGAGAATTGAGAACTACACCTCCCATGGCTGCATTTTTTCTCAAACTCTCTTTTCAAAAGTATATGTAATTTGATTACAATATTTTAGCTGGTAACGTAACTGAATAGTTAGTTTTTTTTAAATATTCAGATTACATGTAACTGATTACATGTAATCCGTAACTCCCAAACCCTGTGTGTGTGTGTGTGTGTGTGTGTGTGTGTGTGTGTGTGTGTGTGTGTGTGTGTGTGTGTGTGTGTGTGTGTGTGTGTGTGTATGCGTGTTTACTCGGGTTTCCGCTCTAAACCAGACTCTGGATTTCATCTCCTCTACAATAATACTGTATGTTGGGTAAAAGCATTTATTCCCCATTTGATGGGGCTACAGAGGGTACACATTTTTAAGCCTATGGGGATGTGCTATTTTCCCATCTATATGAATGTGGTTATAACCTTATAACTTGGATTTGGCTATGCAGTGTCCACCTCCCATGGCTGTGTAGGACCCTGGCCTTTATTGTATTTCTGGTTGAAAGGGATGTCTCTTCGGCTTGAGGATGTATGAAACCGTGATCAATAGCTGTGGCTCTGTTCTGCTGTCCATGGTGCTGAAAGCCTAACAACAACCCATGTGGAGTAAATCGAATGGAGACGCAATCATTAATGCCTCAGCTGAATGCACGCAACAATTTAATGTGCAAATGATCATTGTTTTGAGCCGAGATATCCGTAGAGAGTCACTTGGTGTTAATTTACATCCTTGTGCCACAAAAAGTATATTCCTATCAATGATGTACAGTGAGGGAAAAAAGTTTTTGATCCCCTGCTGATTTTGTACGTTTGCCCACTGACAAAGAAATGATCAGTCTATAATTCTAATGGTAGGTTTATTTGAACAGTGACAGATAGAATAACAACAAAAAAATCCAGAAAAATGCATGTCAAAAATGTTAGAAATTTATTTGCATTTTAATGAGGGAAATAACTATTTGACCCCCTCTCAATCAGAAAGATTTCTGGCTCCCAGGTGTCTTTTATACAGGTAACGAGCTGAGATTAGGAGCACACTCTTAAAGGGAGTGCTCCTAATCTCAGCTTGTTACCTGTATAATAGACACCTGTCCACAGAAGCAATCAATCAGATTCCAAACTCTCCACCATGGCCAAGACCAAAGAGCTCTCCAAGGATGTCAGGGACAAGATTGTAGACCTACACAAGGCTGGAATGGGCTACAAGACCATCGCCAAGCAGCTTGGTGAGAAGGTGACAACAGTTGGTGCGATTATTCGCAAATGGAAGAAACACAAAATAACTGTCAATCTCCCTCGGCCTGGGGCTCCATGCAAGATCTCACCTCGTGGAGTTGCAATGATCATGAGAATGGTGAGGAATCAGCCCAGAACTACACGGGAGGATCTTGTCAATGATCTCAAGGCAGCTGAGACCATAGTCACCAAGAAAACAATTGGTAACACACTACACCGTGAAGGACTGAAATCCTGCAGCGCCTGCAAGGTCCCCCTGCTGCAGAAAGCACATATACGGGCCCGTCTGAAGTTTGCCAATGAACATCTGAATGATTCAGAGGAGGACTGGGTGAAAGTTGTGGTCAGATGAGACCAAAATAGAGCTCTTTGGCATCAACTCAACTCGCCGTGTTTGGAGGAGGAGGAATGCTGCCTATGACCCCAAGAACACCATCCCCATCGTCAAACATGGAGGTGGAAACATTATGCTTTGGGGGTGTTTTTCTGCTAAGGGGACAGGACAACTTCACCGCATCAAAGGGACGATAGACGGGGCCATGTACCGTCAAATCTTGGGTGAGAACCTCCTTCCCTCAGCCGGGGCATTGAAAATGGGTCGTGGATGGGTATTCCAGCATGACAATGACCCAAAACACACGGCCAAGGCAGCAAAGGAGTGGCTCAAGAAGAAGCACATTAAGGTCCTGGAGTGGCCTAGCCAGTCTCCAGACCTTAATCCCATAGAAAATCTGTGGAGGGAGCTGAAGGTTCGAGTTGCTAAACGTCAGCCTCAAAACCATAATGACTTGGAGAAGATCTGCAAAGAGGAGTGGGACAAAATCCCTCCTGAGATGTGTGCAAACCTGGTGGCCAACTACAAGAAACGTCTGACCTCTGTGATTGCCAACAAGGGTTTTGCCACCAAGTAATGTTTTGCAGAGGGGTCAAATACTTATTTCCCTCATTAAAATGCAAATCAATTTATAACATTTTTGACATGCGTTTTTCTGGATTTTTTTGTTGTTATTCTGTCTCTCACTGTTCAAATAAACCTACCATTAGAATTATAGACTGATCATGTCTTTGTCAGTGGGCAAACGTACAAAATCAGCAGGGGATCAAATACTTTTTTCCCTCACTGTATATAATCCCTGGATTGCTTATGCTATGTATTGGCCAATAAAAGGCTTTGAAGCCACCGGCCAGCTATATTGGCACTCCCCAGAAGGAACAGTCCTCCATAGGAAGTATTTCAATTAAATTGACAATATGTATTTAAATACATGTATTTCAGTATTTTTTGTTGTAGTGGGGACAGTAACATTAGTATGTAAATTATACTTTATTTTTTATATATTTTTATGTTTAGCTCACATAATATAATGTAAAAGTATGCATTAAGGTGTCTGTAATAGAATAAACGTGGCAAAAACAAATGTGGACATCTCTCTCTCTCTTGAAAATGTTTACAATCTGTTGCTATAGCCATGTAGTAATTGATTAATATATGTATTTTCTATGCAGGATATGAGGTGTATCAGGCTGCAGAGAGGGAATAACAAACGGACCTCAGAGACATTAATGGCATTATATTCCCTGTGTTCTCATTATTTTCCAATATATTCTGAGATGTTGTTATTTGTTTACCATCCTCTGCCTGACTGGGGTAGCATGTTTAATTAGAATATTGTAAATGCATTACAAATATGCTCATATTCCTCTCGTTCTATCTCTCTCCCTTACCCTCACATTCTCTCTCACTTTCATTCACCTCTCTCTCTCTCTCTCTCTCTCTCTCTCTCTCTCTCTCTCTCTCTCTCTCTCTCTCTCTCTCTCTCTCTCTCTCTCTCTCTCTCTCTCTCTCTCTCTCTCTCTCTCTCTCTCTCTCTCTCTCTCTCTCTCTCTCTCTCTCTCTCTCTCTCTCTCTCTCTCTCTCTCTCTCTCTCTCTCTCTCTCTCACACATGCCCGTCTCTCTACCCCCCCCCCCCCCCCCCTCTCTGTCACCCTCTCTATCGTCTCTGTAGGAAGTCTGGTGTAGAATTTGAACCAGAGGAGAGCCCAGGTAGCAACAGTAGCAGTAGTAGCAGCGACAGCAGTAGTGGGGCGGTAGATGCCCTTCCCCAGCCCCAGTTCCTCCCCAGGCCCCTGCAGGAGAGAAGAGGGAGGACAGCTCCTGCTCTGACTCAGACAGCTCTGTAGAGTCCAGCGAGGAGGAACCTGCCATGTTCTCTAACTTTTTAAGCGGGTGAACCCCCTCAGCTCCGTCTCTTCTGCTGTCAGAGGAGGTCTGTTTGGGGACAATGCGGAGGGGGACAAACAGAAAGCAGGCCCTCAGCAGCCTGGGTCAGGCCCTGGCCCTCGGAAGGCCCCGCAGCAGGGACCTGGGAAACAGGACCAGGAACCTCCTAAACAGGAGGACCCCAACTCCAGGGGAATGGCCAGGCTGGTCAAGCAGCCAAACCTAGCGGGCAGCAAGCGTCCACTAAGATGTGGACCACAACAGCAAGCCCCTGCTAAGGGTCGACCACAACAGCAAGCTCCTGATAAGGGTGGACCTCAACAGCAAGGACTTCATAAGGGTGGGCCTCAACAGGAAGGACCTGCTAAAGGTGGACTACAACAAGCCCCCCAACAGCAAGGACCTCCTAAAGGTGGACCACAACAAGATTCCCCTAAGGTAGGGGCTCAACAGCAAGCCCCTGCTAAGGGTGGACTACAACAACAATGGTCACCTAAGGTTGGGGCTCAACAACAAGCCCCTGCTAAAAGTGGACCCCAACAGCAAGGTCCTCCTAAAGGTGGACCACAACAAGATTCCCCTAAGGTAGGGGCTCAACAGCATGCCTCTGCTAAGTGTGGACCACAACAGCAAGGTTCGCCTAAGTTCGGAGCTCAACAGCAAGCCCCTGCTAAAAGTGGACCCCAACAGCAAGGTTCGCATAAAATTGGGGCTCAACAACAAGCTCCTGCTAAAGGTGGACCCCAACAGCAAGGTTCACCTAAGGTTGGATCTCAACAGCAAGCCCCTTCTAAGGGTGGACCACAACAGCAAGGGTCCCCTAAGGTTGGAGTTCAGCCACAAGGGTCCCCTAAGACCGGCACTAAGCAGCAGGGCTCCCCCAGGACTACACCACAGCAGCAGGCTGCTGGTAAACCTGGGCCTCAGTCTAAAGCTGGACCTATGGCTGGAGCTAAACCCCTGTGTCCAGTGTGTAACACTACTGGACTCAACCTGAACACTAAGGAGCCACCCAACCATAACACCTGCACACAGTGTAAGACTGTCGTCTGCTGCTTGTGTGGCTTCAGTCCTCCTGACTCGGGTGTAAGTAGAGCATATATTTAACATTATAAACTGGGTGGTTCGAGCCCTGAATGCTGATTGACTGAAAGCCGTGGTATATCAGATCGTATACCACAGGTATGACAAAACATTTCTATTTACTGCTCTAATTACGTTGGTAACCAGTTTATAATAGCAATAACGCACCTCAGGTGTTTGTGGTATATTGCCAATATACCATGGCTAAGGGCTGTATCCAGGCACTCGTGAATAAGAACATCCCTTAGCCGCGGTATATTGGCCATATACCACACCCCCTCGTGCCTTATTGCTTAAGTATATAATGTTAATAATTTATCAGTATTAAACAGTAGGCCCAATATCTTCTTTTTGACCTTAGTTCACCTTGTAGCATTTGTACTATGAATCACATTCTATGTCAAACTATTTTGGTATGTTTTTGTACAGTGGAGAATTGAGCATACTTGAGCCTGCCCAGTGTGATTTGATCAGTCAGAATATTGACTCTAGTTACCACTTAGCAGGATGCTAAAAGAGAGTAATCTGATTTAGTGACAGTTCAGTGAGCATGAGGCATTGCTCACTGCAGTCATTAACATGGTAGGAGGGTAGTTGCCTGTACTGTGAATATGAAGACTGTTACTCTACTATTCACATATTTTGAACAATAAATTATAACCTTCATTATGTACTACTAGTATGCATTTAGAAAAAAACATAGATCATGAAAAAAACATTTCACAGATTTGTTTTGTTTAAAACAAATCTGTATATGATGCTAAAACCATGATTTCTATTGCAGGGTAAGGAGTGGCTATGTCTGACCTGCCAGATGCAGAGAGCACTCGGAGGCTCTGACCCCCCTGGACCCCCTAAGATGAAGCCCCAGCCTTCACCCAACAAAGCCTCTACATCTCTTGCACCACAGAAGAAAGACATTCCAACACCAGGCTCCCCCAGAGAAAACCTGCTACATCAGCAACACAGCCACCCAAAGTAGAGGTTGCTAAAGCAGCAGACGCTCAGAAACCTTCCAGCCCAGCTCCTGCTCAGAAGACACTACAGGAGAACCGGAGAACATCAGGGCCTCAGAAACCACCAGAGCAGCCAGGCCAACCTGGGCTTAAGCAGAGAAATGCTACCCCATCCACACAGCAGGAGCCCGGGAAGCCTCAGCAACAGCCTCCAAAAAGTGGAGCCTCTCCTGCCAAAGCTGTGCCACCACAGGCCCAGCCCTCCAAGGAGGAGTCAGGAGGCTTCTTTGGCTTTGGTGTTCCTAAATCTCAGCCTGACCCCTCAAAGCCTGAAGAATCAGTGTCTGGAAAGATGTTTGGCTTTGGCTCCTCCATCTTCAGCTCTGCATCCACTTTGATCACCTCAGTTGTTCAGGACGAACCACTCACCACACTGCCAGCTTCTCCCAAGGTGTCTGCAGCAGCCAAGGCCTCTCCCAAGATGCCCCCTGCAAAGGAGACCAAACCACCTGCTGCTCAGAAAGCAGAGGAGAAGAAAGCAGAGCAACTCCAGCAGGCCAAGGTCCCCCCATCAGTACAGGCCAAAGTGGACAAACCCCCACCAGAGCCTACAAAGGGAGCAGCATCCTCCCAACCAGCTCCCAAAGCAGGCCAGTCCACCTGTCCACTCTGCAAGGTGGAACTCAACAAGGGCTCCAAGGACCCTCCCAACTACAACACCTGCACCGAATGCAAGAACACTGTCTGCAATCTCTGTGGATTCAACCCCATGCCAAATGTTACTGAGGTAAGACGGCTATATAATTTCCACTACAGCTGAGGCTGTATTTATTGATTAATATTATAAACATATTTTCACACCTACAGTCCTTCTATGCCCTGGCAATGCTGGCATTAATCTATGTAGACCAATTGGTGCTGTGGTGTCACTACAATATTTTATAAGATGCTGTTTCACTGTCACAATCCCTTCAACATTGACTGCATCAATATAGTGCAATATAATGCCAGGGAATATTAATTAGCTGCCACCACTTTACAACAGGCAATTAAATCTTACAATTTGATGCTGACGACTCATTCATTTGGAATTATGCAATCGATCATGCATTGAGCCAGAAACTGAGTTTCAGAAAGGGTAATGTAAACAGGCCCCACATCACACTAAGTTCTGATTTCTACACAGTGTTCAGTGGGTAAGGCCTACAGTATCACTGCCACTCACACCCACTCAGGTGTACATGATGGTTATAAAGCAAGCTATTTTTAGGATAAGATTATCTCTATAAGAGTTTTAACTGGCTTGCTTCATGAGTGATCTGTCATTCTGTCAAATCTCTCATCGTGGATGTTCATTGGTGCAGAGTAAAGGTAGTCTTGCTTCACTGTGTAGAGACGGATGCAAGGCTGTAGCACAATAATCAATCTGGTGAATGCACACAATTATATATTATCGCTCCAGAGGCGCTATTCTGACCCAAAGCTCATAACCAAAGGAAACACACACTTTCAAGTGTAATTCCAGACCATTGTGCTTGGTTCCCCAATGCCTGGGTATGATTGCATCTTATACCCTCACTGACATGCTTTGTGATGGTTACTGCTAGAGATGCATTCAGCATAATGGTTTTAGTGAGATATTCACAGCTAAATCCATGCTGGTGCGGTAATGACGTGTTTGTGATAGGTTGAAAGCTGCTGTAGGAATAGCCTATTTATCCCCAGGCTGTGCTACGCTGCACTCAGGCCTCTTGGGGATCACCTGTCAGGGAACACCATGTTGGATGGTGCTCTAAATGGACACTCCGTCTTCTAGGTTATATGCAGCACAAATGGACTTGACACTTGACTCTGTAATTAAATGCACACTGTTTGTAGGGTAGATTGGCAAGGACAGTCCAAGGCTACTTGATCTCACGTGATGCCGTTATAGACTCATGATAATGTCTAAACTAGTAATCTGCAGAATGGAGAGCTTGCTATGTTTGTGAGTTGATTATATAGACCCACTACTGTGATTGAGATAATTTAGGTGTTTGATCGCAGGTTAGCGTTTTTCGTCATGAATCTTGTTCTTTAGGCAGCTCTGCGGAGTGGTCACTAGCTAGCACAGCCACAAAGTCATACAATCTGATTTTAAACCTAACACTGACCTTAACCCTAACCTTAACCACACTGCTAACCCAATGCCTAACCCTAACCTTAAATTAAGACCTAAAAGCACATTTTTGTTATCATGAATTTTTATAATATAGACAATTTTTACTTTGCAGCTGGCCTATCTAGGGGGAAGTCGCTCAGTTCTGCCTTCAGGACAAGACTCATGACAATAAACGTCAACCTGCTGTTTGAGCTGACAGTCTCTGCAGCACCATAAGGGGAAGCTGAGAATAGTTTCACCTGTGACTTGGAAAACAGCACATTTCTTCTAGCTGATGAGATCAGTTAGTGTTATCATTGCATTATGCAGACCTGTGACTCCCTTACCATCACAGAGGCCTCGTACCATTACAGGAGGCAGTGGGAGGTATGGTAAACTGTTCCACAAGTGGGCTTTGGTCTAATAGCCTGCATTATGTGCTTCCCTCAGGAGGGCTGTATCGCTATCAGAGATCAGATAAACAGATTAAAACACAAAGCTCATGTATGGAGACCTGATGGCCCTCTGCCCATTTACAGTATCCCACTACTGGCTTGCATCTGAAGCAAAGCATGGTCGGTCCTGGTCAGTCCATGTATGGGAGACCAGATGCAGCTGGAAGTGATGTTGGAGGGCCAGTGGGGGGGCACTCTTCCCTCTGGTCTAAGGAGATCCCAATGCCCCAGGGCAGTGATAGGAACATCACCCTGAGTAGGGTGCCGTCTTTCAGATGGGACGTTAAACGGGTATCCTGACTCACTGTGGTAACAAAAAAATCTGATGGCATTTATCGTAAGAGTAGGGGTGTGAACCCCGGCCACCTAATCACCTCCCTCATTCCTAATTGGCATATATCACTCCTCACCTCTCCACCTGATAGCTGATGTGTGGTGAGCGTTCTGCCGTAAATTGGTTGCCGTGCATCACCCAAGTGCGTGCTACACATTGGTTGTGGATGAGGTGACCGTCCCCCTTGCTATGTACAGTTGAAGTCGGAAGTTTACATACACCTTAGCCAAATACATTTAAACTCAGTTTTTCACAATTCCTGACATTTAATCCTAGTAAAAAATCATTGTCTTAGGTCAGTTATGATCACCACTTTATTTTAAGAATGTGAAATGTCAGAATAATAGTAGAGAGAATGATTTATTTCAGCTTTTATTACTTTCATCACATTCCCAGTGGGTCAGAAGTTTACATACACTCAATTAGTATTTGGTAGCATTGCCTTTAAATTGTTTAACTTGGGTCAAACGTTTCGGGTAGCCTTCCACAAGCTTCCGACAATAAGTTGGGTGAATTTTGGCCCATTCCTCCTTACAGAGCTGGTGTAACTGAGTCAGGTTTGTAGGCCTCCTTGCTCGCACATGCTTTTTCAGTTCTGCCCACATACACTGCTCAAAAAAATAAAGGGAACACTTAAACAACACAATGTAACTCCAAGTCAATCACACTTCTGTGAAATCAAACTGTCCACTTAGGAAGCAACACTGATTGACAAAAAATGTCACATGCTGTTGTGCAAATGGAATAGACAACAGGAGGAAATTATAGGCAATTAACAAGACACCCCCAATAAAGAAGTGGTTCTGCAGGTGGTGACCACAGACCACTTCTCAGTTCCTATGCTTCCTGGCTGATGTTTTGTTCACTTTTGAATGCTGGCGGTGCTTTCACTCTAGTGGTAGCATGAGACGGAGTCTACAACCCACACATGTGGCTCAGGTAGTGCAGCTCATCCAGGATGGCACATGAATGCGAGCTGTGGCAAGAAGGTTTGCTGTGTCTGTCAGCGTATTGTCCAGAGCATGGAGGCGCTACCAGGAGACAGGCCAGTACATCAGGAAACGTGGAGGAGGCCGTAGGAGGGCAACAACCCAGCAGCAGGACCGCTACCTCCGCCTTTGTGCAAGGAGGAGCAGGAGGAGCACTGCCAGAGCCCTGCAAAATGACCTCCAGCAGGCCACAAATATGCATGTGTCTGCTCAAACGGTCAGAAACAGACTCCATGAGGGTGGTATGAGGGCCCGACGTCCACAGGTGGGGGTTGTGCTTACAGCCCAACACCGTACAGGACGTTTGCCACTGGCGCCCTGTGCTCTTCACAGATGAAAGCAGGTTCACACTGAGCACATGTGACAGACGTGACAGAGTCTGGAGACGCCGTGGAGAACGTTCTGCTGCCTGCAACATCCTCCAGCATGACCGGTTTGGCGGTGGGTCAGTCATGGTGTGGGGTGGCATTTCTTTGGGGGGCCGCACAGCCCTCCATGTGCTCGCCAGAGGTAGCCTGACTGCCATTAGGTACCGAGATGAGATCCTCAGACCCCTTGTGTGACCATATGCTGGTGCGGTTGGCCCTGGGTTCCTCCTAATGCAAGACAATGCTAGACCTCATGTGGCTGGAGTGTGTCAGCAGTTCCTGCAAGAGGAAGGCATTGATGCTATGGACTGGCCCGCCCGTTCCCCAGACCTGAATCCAATTGAGCACATCAGGGACATCATGTCTCGCTCCATCCACCAACGCCACGTTGCACCACAGACTGTCCAGGAGTTGGCGGATGCTTTAGTCCAGGTCTGGGAGGAGATCCCTCAGGAGACCATCCGCCACCTCATCAGGAGCATGCCCAGGCGTTGTAGGGAGGTCATACAGGCACGTGGAGGCCACACACACTACTGAGCCTCATTTTGACTTGTTTTAAGGACATTACATCAAAGTTGGATCAGCCTGTAGTGTGGTTTTCCAGTTTAATTTTGAGGGTGACTCCAAATCCAGACCTCCATGGGTTGATACATTTGATTTCCATTGATAATTTTTTTTGATTTTGTTGTCAGCACATTCAACTATGTAAAGAAAAAAGTATTTAATAAGATTATTTCATTCATTCAGATCTAGGATGTGTTGTTTAAGTGTTCCCTTAATTTTTTTGAGCAGTGTATTTTCTATAGGATTGAGGTCAGGGCTTTGTGATGGCCACTCCAATACCTTGACTTTGTTGTCCTTAAGCCATTTTGCCACAACTTTGGAAGTATCCTTGGGGTCATTGTCCATTTGGAAGACCCATTTGCGACCAAGCTTTAACTTCCTGACTGATGTCTTGAGATGTTGCTTCAATATATCCACATAATTTTCCTTCCTCATGATGCCATCTATTTTGTGAAGTGCATCAGTCCCTCCTGCACCAAAGCACCCCCACAGCATGAAGCTGCCACCCCCGTGCTTCACGGTTGGGATGGTGTTCTTCGGCTTGCAAGGCACCCCCTTTTCCTCCAAACATAACAACGGTCATTATGGCCAAACAGTTCTATTTTTGTTTCATCTGACCAGAGGACATTTCTCCAAAAAGTATGATCTTTGTCCCCATGTGCAGTTGCAAACCGTAGTCTGGCTTTTTTATGGCGGTTTTGGAGCAGTGGCTTCTTCCTTGCTGAGCGGCCTTTCAGGTTATGTCGATATAGGACTTGTTTTACTGTGGATATTGTCACAATCGTTCATGAACGAGAAGGACCAAGGCGCAGCGTGATATGCATTCATATTTATTAACGACTAAACACACGACAAAACAACAAACGAAACGTGAAGTCCAAGGTAGCAGACAAACAACATACCTTTACAGAACAAGATCCCACAACTAACAGGTGCCAAAAGGCTGCCTAAGTATGGTCCCCAATCAGAGACAACGAGCGACAGCTGCCTGACCAGGCACCGGTGGAACAGGCACGGGCCGTGCCGGACTGGACATACGCACCACTGGCTTGGTGCGGGGAGCAGGAACGGGCCGGACCGGGCTGACGACGCGCACCACTGGCTTGGTGCGGGGAGCAAGAACGGGCCGTACCGGACTGGCGACGCGCACCACTGGCCTGGTGCGGGGAGCAGGAACAGGAACAGGCCGGGCCGGACTGGCGACGCGCACCACTGGCTTGGTGCGAGGGGCAGGAACAGGCTGGACCGGGCTGGCGACGCACACCACTGGTTTGGTGCGAGGGGGAGGAACAGGCCGGGCCGGGCTGGCGACGCGCACCACTGGTTTGGTGCGAGGGGCAGGAACAGGCCGGGCCGGGCTGGCGACGCGCACCACTGGTTTGGTGCGAGGGCTGGAACAGGCCGGACCGGGCTGGCGACGCGCACCACTGGCTTGGTGCGAGGGACAGGAACAGGCCGGACCGGGCTGGCGACGCGCACCATTGGTTTGGTGCGAGGGGCAGGAACAGGCCGGGCCCGGCTGGCGACGCGCACCACTGTCTTAGTGCGGGAAGCAGGAACGGGTCGGGCCGTACTGGGAACACGCACCACTGGCTTAGTGCGGGGAGCAGGAACGGGCCGGACCGTACTGGGAACACACACCACTGGCTTAGTGCGGGGAGCAGGAACGGGTCGGGCCGTACTGGGAACACGCACCACTGGCTTAGTGCGGGAATCAGGAACGGGCCGGACCGGACTGGCGACACGCACCACTTGGTTGGTGCGAGGAGCGGGACTGGGTTCCCTTATAAAACCCCGCTCCTTCTGCTGCCTAACCAGCTCCTCTCGCCGTGCCTCTACACTCTCCTTCTCCCTTATAGCCTCCTGTAGCTCCTCCCTCTGACCAAATAACTCCTGCTCCCTCTGAACCAATAGCCCCCGTAACCTGGTGGCCTCCTCTCCTAACCTGCAGAATCGCCCTGTCGCTGCCTCCTGCTGCCTCGTCGTCCACACCATGTGCCCCCCCCAAAAAAATTATTGGGGTTGCCTCTCGGGTCTCCGTCGTCGGCACTGTTGGCGCCGTTTCTCCTCTCCTACCTGGGCATCCTCATTCATCGCCCTCCGGTAACGGACGGCCTCTTCCTCCGTAATTCTCCCCCAACCGAGGAGGACATCAACTAATGTAACCTCCCGTTGAATTCCCGGCGTTTGCTCCTGAACACGCTGCTTGGTGGGATCTTCTGTCACGATCGTTCATGAACGAGAAGGACCAAGGCGCAGCGTGATATGCATTCATATTTATTAACGACTAAACACACGACAAAACAACAAACGAAACGTGAAGTCCAAGGTAGCATACAAACAACATACCTTTACGGAACAAGATCCCACAACTAACAGGTGCCAAAAGGCTGCCAAAGTATGGTCCCCAATCAGAGACAACGAGCGACAGCTGCCTCTGATTGGGAACCACACAGGCCAACATAGATCTAGACATACTAGAATCTAACAGACAATCAACATAGCCAAACACAACACAGAAAATACACACCCTGACTCAACAAATACAAGTACCTTGAGTCAGGGCGTGACAGATATAGATACTTTTGTACCTGTTTCCTCCAGCATCTTCAAAAGGTCCTTTGCTGTTGTTCTGGGATTGATTTGCACTTTTTGCACCAAAGTATGTTCATCTCTAGGAGACAGAACGCGTCTCCTTCCTGAGCGGTATGACGGCTGCGTGGTCCCATGGTGTTTATACTTGCGTACTATTGTTTGTACAGATGAACGTGGTATCTTCAGGCATTTGGAAATTGCTCCCAGGATGAACCAGACTTGTGGAGGTCTACAATTTGTTTTCTGAGGTCTTGGCTGATTTCTTTTGATTTTCCCATGATGTCAAGCAAAGAGGCATTGAGTTTGAAGGTAGGCCTTGAAATACATCCACAGTTACACCTCCAATTGACTCAAATGATGTCAATTAGCCTATCAGAAGCTTCTAAAGCCATGACATAATTTTCTGGAATTTTCCAAGCTGTTTAAAGGCACAGTCAATTTAGTGTATGTAAACTTCTGACCCACTGGAATTTTGATACAGTGAATTATAAGTGAAATAATCTGTCTGTAAACAATTGTTGGAAAAATTACTTGTGTCATGCACAAAGTAGATGTCCTAACCAACTTGCCAAAACTATAGTTTGTAAACAAGAAATTTGTGGAGTGGTTGAAAACAAGTTTTAATGACTCCAACCTAAGTGTATGTAAACTTCCGACTGTAAAGCGCTTTGGGTGTCTAGAAAAGCAGTATATACAGTGCATTTGGAAAGTATTCACACCACTTGACTTTCTCCACGTTTTGTTACGTTACAACCTTATTCAAAAATGGATATTTTTTTAAATAATCCTCATCAATCTACACAAAATACCCCATAATGACAAAGCAAAAACAGTTTTTTATAAGTCTTTTGCAAATGTATTAAAATTAGAAAACAGAAATAACTTATTTACATACGGTTTCAGACCCTTTGCTATGAGACACAAAATTGAGCTCAGGTGCATCCTGTTTCCATTGATCATCCTTGAGATTTTGTACAACTTGATTGGAGTCCATCTGTGGTAAATTCAATTGATTGGACATGATTTGGAAAGGCACACACCTGTCTATATAAGGTCACACAGTTGACAATGCATGTCAGAGCTAAAACCAATCCATGAGGTCGAAGGAATTGTCCGTAGAGCTCCGAGACAGGATTGTGTCGAGGCACAGATCTGGGGAAGGGTACCAAAACATTTCTGCAGCATTGAAGTTCCCCAAGAACACAGTGGCCTCCATCATTCTTATATGGAAGATGTTTGGAACCACCAAGACTCTTCCCTAGAGCTGGCCACCCGGCCAAACTGAGCAATCGGGGGAGAAGGGCCTTGGTCAAGGAGGTGACCAAGAACCCAATGGTCACTCTGACAAAACTCCAGAGTTCCCCTGTGGAGATGGGAGAAACTTCTAGAAGGACAACAATCTCTGCAGCACTCCACCAATCAGGCCTTTCTAGTAGAGTGGCCAGACGGAAGCCACTCCTCAGTAAAAGGCACATGACAGCCCGTTTGAAGTTTGCTTAAAGGCACCTAAAGACTCTCATACCATGAGAAACAAATATTCTCTGGTCTGATGAAACCAAGATTGAACTCTTTGGCCTGAATGCCAAACCTCACATCTGGAGGAAACCTGGCACCATCCCTACGGTGAAGTATGGTGGTGGCAGCATCATGCTGTGGGGAGTTTTTTAAGCGGCAGGGACTGGGAGACTAGTCAGGATCGAGGGAAAGATGAACGAAGCAAAGTACAGAGAGATCCTTGATGAAAACCTGCTCCAGAGCGCTCAGGACCTCAGACTGGGGCGAAGATTCACCTTCCAACAGGACAACGACACTAAGCACACAGCCAATACAACGCAGGAGTGGCTTCGGGACACGTCTCTGAATGTCCTTGAGGCCCAGCCAAAGCCCGGACTTGAACCCGATCAAACATCTCTGGAGAGACCTGAAAATAGCTGTGCAGAAAATAGCTCCCCATCCATTCTGACAGAGTTTGAGAGGATCTGCAGAGAAGAATGGGAGAAACTCCCTAAATTCAGGTGTGCCAAGCTTGTAGTGTCATACCCAAGAAGATTCAAGGCTGTCATTACTGCCAAAGGTGCTCCAACAAAGTACTGGGTAAAGGGTCTGAATATTTATGTAAATGTCATATTTTTTTTAAATATTTTTTTTTATACATTTGCAAAACTTTCTACAAACATGTTTTTGCTGTGTCATTATGGGGTATTGTGTGTAGATTGATGAGGGAAAAAACAATTTTATCCATTTTAGAATAAGGCTGTAACTTAACAAAATGTGGAAAGATTAAAGGGGTCTGAATACTTTCCGAATGCACTGTAAGTCAATCAATTATTATTATTTACAGTAGGGGTCATTGAATTGTGAGTGCAGGCAGCGAGCTATATAGGACACATAATTAATTTTAAGGCTGGTGATCAGCTCCCTCCTAATGCTACCCCATGTGGTCCTCTGTAGCTCAGCTGGTAGAGCAAGGCGCTTGTAATGCCAAGGTAGTGGGTTCGATCCCCGGGACCACCCATAACAAAAAAAATGTATGCACCCATGACTGTAAGTCGCTTTGGATAAAAGCGTCTGCTAAATGGCATATTATTATTATTATTATGGGATAGCCTCTTGTGTAAACAACATAGATTTTTGCTCTGAATACTATTGGCCAATGGCAACAGTATAATAATATCACTCAATAATTGCTTAATTACCCAATAAGGTGTAATTAACGAACATGAAATAATTATGAATTTATTTTACACAATGGGTGAACGCTGTCTTTTCAAATAGTTCATTTCATACATGAATTTCCTTGAGGACACTGACATGAATTTAAAACCATCTTAGCTTTGACACAACACAGTAGCAATGTTTTGTTACTGATGTTTATTTGCAACTAGAATTGAAAATCAGCTTGGTCTCCTCTACAAAGACTTAAAACTAACTCATGATGACAGGCACAGAACATAGTGAATGTTTTCATGACAAGAGGAACACCTACGTGAGAATGCTATTCATTGACTACAGCTCAGCATTCAACACCATAGTGCCCTCAAAGCTCATCACTAAGCTAAGGATCCTGGGACTAAACACCTCCCTCTGCAACTGGATCCTGGACTTCCTGACAGGCCGCCCCCAGGTGGTAAGGGTAGGTAACAACACATCTGCCACACTGATCCTCAACACGGTGGCCCCTCAGGGGTGCGTGCTCAGTCCCTTCCTGTACTCCCTGTTCACCCATGATTGCATGGCCAGGCACGACTCCAACACCATCATTAAGTTTGCCGACGACATAACAGTGGTAGGCCTGATCACCGACAACGATGAGACAGCCTATAGGGAGGAGGTCAAAGACCTGGCCGTGTGGTGCCAGGATAACAACCTCTCCCTCAAGGTGACCAAGACAAAGGAGATGATTGTGGACTACGGAAAAAAAAAAAGGACTGAGCACGCCCCCATTCTCATCAACGGGGCTGTAGTGGAACAGGTTGAGAGCTTCAAGTTCCTTGGTTTCCACATCACCAACGAACTATCATGGTCCAAACACACCAAGAAAGTCGTGAAGAGGGCACGACAAAGCCTATTCCCCCTCAGGAGACTGAAAAGATTTGGCATGGGTCCTCAGATCCTCAAAAAATTATACAGCTGCACCATCGAGAGCATCCTGACTGGTTGCATTACCGCCTGGTATGGCAACTGCTCGGCCTCCGACCACAAGGCACTACAGAGGGTAGTGCGTACGGCCCAGTACATCACTGGGGCCAAGCTTCCTGCCATCCAGGACCTCTATACCAGGCGGTGTCAGAGGAAGGCCCTCAAAATTGTCAAAGACTCCAGCCACCCTAGTCATAGACTGTTCTCTCTGCTACCGCACGGCAAGCGGTACCGGAGTGCCAAGTCTAGGTCCAAAAGACTTCTCAACAGCTTCTACCCCCAAACCATAAGACTCCTGAACAGCTAATCATGGCTACCCAGACTTTTGCACTGCCGCCCCACCCCCACCCCCCACCCCATGTTTTTACGCTGCTGCCACTTTAACCCACATGTACATATTACTTCAACTACCTCAACTAGCCGGTGCCCCCGCACATTGACTCTGCACCGGTACCCCCCTGTATATATAGCCTCCCTACTGTTATTTTATTATAGTTCTGCTCTTTGTTTCTCAACACTTTTTTGTTGTTGTTTTATTTTACTTTTTTATTAAAAAATAAATGCACTGTTGGTTAAGGGCTGTAAGTAAGCATTTCACTGTAATGTGTGCACCTGTTGTATTCGGTGCATGTGGCCAATAAAATTGGATTTTTATTTTATTTGAGGTGTTTATTAGTAGAAAGGAACACTGCTTTTTGTTTACTGATTATGTTGAACATGAAATTCATAATTACCCATTAGCACATTTGCAAGTATCTGTTGACAAATGCATATTTAGTGCTGCTGATTGAAATCAAGTTAGTAAATAATATCGAACCATGTAGTATAATGTAATTTGACCATCTTAACACTGTTGTTTTCATTCAGGTGAAGGAGTGGCTGTGTCTGAACTGCCAGATGAAGAGAATGGAATCCCCAGGACTTCCCATGAAAAAAACCCAACCTTCTCCCAACAACGGTTCTGCACCTCAGAAGACCACTGTCACACCCAGCACACCCCAAAAGAATAACACTCCAACACCAGGCTCCCCCCAGAGAAAACCTGCTACATCAGCAACACAGCCACCCAAAGTAGAGGTTGCTAAAGCAGCAGACGCTCAGAAACCTTCCAGCCCAGCTCCTGCTCAGAAGACACTACAGGAGAACCGGAGAACATCAGGGCCTCAGAAACCACCAGAGCAGCCAGGCCAACCTGGGCTTAAGCAGAGTAATGCTACCCCATCCACACAGCAGGAGCCCGGGAAGCCTCAGCAACAGCCTCCAAAAAGTGGAGCCTCTCTTGCCAAAGCTGTCCCACCAGAGGCCCAGCCCCCCAAAGAGGAGTCAGGGGGCTTCTTCGACTTTGGTGGTGCAAAATCTCAGCCTGCCCCTTCAAAGCCTGAAGAGTCAGTGTCTGGGAAGATGTTTGGCTTTGGCTCCTCCATCTTCAGCTCTGCATCCACTTTGATCACCTCAGCTGTTCAGGATGAGCCCCGCATCACACCACTAGCTTCCCCCAAGGTGTCTGCACTGGCCCAGACCTCTCCCAAGATGCCCCCTGCAAACGAGACCAAACCACCTGCTGCTCAGAAAGCAGAGGAGAAGAAAGCAGAGCAACCCCAGCAGGCCAAGGTCCCCCCATCAGTACAGGCCAAAGTGGACAAACCCCCACCAGAGCCTCCAAAGGGAGCAGCATCCTCCCAATCAGCTCCCAAAGCAGGCCAGTCCACCTGTCCACTCTGCAAGGTGGAACTCAACAAGGGCTCCAAGGACCCTCCCAACTACAACACCTGCACGGAATGCAAGAACACTGTCTGCAATCTCTGTGGATTTAACCCCATGCCAAATGTTACTGAGGTAAAACAGCCAGAATCACTTTATTACTGTGTAAATGAATTATGACTGCTATATTTAAGCAATAAGGCACGAGGGGGTGTGGTATGTGGCCAATATACCACGGATAAGGGCTGTTTTTAAGCACAACGCAACGCGGAGTGCCTGGATACAGCCCTTAGCAGTTGTATATTGGCCATATACCACAAACCCTGAGGTGCGCTATTGCTATTATAAACTGGTTACCAACGTAGTTAGAGCAGTAAAAATAAATGTTTTGTCATACCCATGGTATACGGTCTGATATACCATGGCTTTCAGCCAATCAGCATTCAGGGCTCGAACCACCCAGTTTATAATATAATTTAGAAAAGGCTCTCTCTTTTATAGAAAAGTTCAGAGAGCTAAATAATCTCTACACAAATCATCTAGAGGAAAATCGAAGAAATTCTGAAATTATAATGTTATCTCTCACATTTGAAATGTCTATTCGTTCTGATCAATGTATTTCAGTTCCAGAAATAACTTTTAGACATTGCACCGTTGGTCTATTCATTACTTGTTTAGTCTCTCCTTATGCAAATACAGTAGGAACAACCAGTGTGACAAGGTTTTAGCCTGAGAGGAATAGTTTGGGATTTTAATATATTTCAATTTACTGACAATTTCTGGCTTTATAAAAGAGAGACAATGCAAAGTCTCACGTGAAGTGGTTATGGCTATTTCATTTCCTGAATTGTTCTTGACCCATATTAATTCTACCAACAGTAGCTTGGTATTAGGCCTATATGGCGCAGCGGTCTAAGGCACTGCATCTCAGTGCTCAATGCTTGAGTGCTTGAGGTGTCACTACATTCCCCCTGGTTCGATTCCAGGCTGTATCACAACCGGCCGTGATTGGGAGTCCCATAGGGCGGCGCACAATTGGCCCAGCGTCGTCCGGGTTTGGCCGGTGTAGGCCGTCATTGTAAATAAGAATTTGTTCTTAACTGACTTGCCTAGTAAAATAAAAAATATGAATAGAAGTGGAATTTCAGATGGTTCAAATACATCTCTTTTACAGTGTGCTTTGCACAAATGCAATACACCAAATACTTAAACTGCAAGTTATGTTGAAGCTCAAACAGCAAGAATGATGTATCACAGTGTGCTGGACAATTTATGTCTCAGAGGGTAGGGAAGTGTCTGCTGATATCACTGCAGAAACATTTGCCTGTGCTGCTTTCCATCATACGGCGGCAGGTAGCTTAGTGGTTAAGAGCGTTGTGCCAGTAACCGAAAGGTCGCTGGTTCTAATCCCCGAGCCGACTAGGTGAAAAATCTGTTGATGTGCCCTTGAGTAAGGCACTTAACCCTAATTGCTCATGTAAGTCGCTCTGGATAAGAGCGTCTGCTAAATGACTAAAATGTAAATACGTAGTTAGAGCTGTATAAGAGCTGTATAAGAAATGTATCAAATTCTGTATTCCTCTCACAATGTGAAAATGTTTAAGGTGAAGGAGTGGCTGTGTCTGAACTGCCAGATGCAGAGAGCACTTGGAGGAATGGAAGATCCAGAACATCCCATGATGAAACCCAAGCCTTCACCCAACAAAGTCTCTGCTCCTGCTGCTCCTCAAAAGAAAGACACTCCAAAACCATCTGGTCCCCATAAAGTGGCCACTGCACCAGCCTCACCCAAAAAGGAGCCAGTGACTCGAGCCTCTCAGCCTGTCGCCTCAAAACCTGAAGAGTCAGTGTCTGGGAAGATGGTTGGCTTTGGCTCCTCCATCTTCAGCTCTGCATCCACTTTGATCACCTCAGCTGTTCAGGACGAACCACACACCACACTGCCAGCTTCCCCCAAGGTGTCTGCACACGTTGCATCTCAAAAGAAGGATACTCCCACACCTGCTGGTCCCCCAAAAGATATATCAACACCAGCATCACCCAAAAAAGAGTCTAAAAAAACAGCCACAGCCGCAAAGAAGGACACCCCAATGCCAGGCTCCCCAAAGAGAAAGCCAGACTCCCCCGCAGTGACTGCAAAAGAGGACCAGAAACCTGCAGGCCCTCTAAATCAAGGAGACCCATCAGGGTATATGCAGGGGAGTGCTGCCCAACCACAGCAGCAGCCCACACAGCAGAAGACTCAACAACATGTCCAACCTCAGCAGAACCCAGCAGGGGCACCTACAGCAGAGCCTGGGAACCCTCAGCAACAGCCTCCAAAACTTGGGACCTCTCCAGGACCTGCTGAGAAGGCACCACAAGAGAACCGGAGAACATCAGAACCTCAGAAACCACCACAGCAGCCTAGCCCTGGGCGTAGGCAAAGCAGTGGCATTCCATCTACACAGCAACACCCCAAGCTGGAGTCAGGAGGTGTATTTGGCTTTGGTGGACCCAAATCGCAGTCTGCCTCTTCAAAGCCTGAGGAGTCAGTGTCTGGGAAGATGTTTGGCTTTGGCTCCTCCATCTTCAGCTCTGCATCTTCGTTGATCACCTCAGCTGTTCAGGACGAGCCCCGCACCCCACCGCCAGCTTCTCCCAAGGTGTCTGCAGCAGCCAAGGCCTCTCCCAAGATGCCCCCTGCAAAGGAAACCAAACCACCTGCTGCTCTGAGATCAGAGGAGAAGAAAGCAGAGCAACTCCAGCAGGCCAAGGTCCCCCCATCAGTACAGGCCAAAGTGTACAAACCCCCATCAGAGCCTCCAAAGGGAGAAGTATCATCCCAATCAGCTCCCAAAGCAGGCCAGTCCACCTGTCCACTCTGCAAGGTGGAACTTAACAAGGGCTCTAAGGACCCTCCCAACTACAACACATGTACCAAATGCAAGAACACTGTTTGCAACCTCTGTGGATTTAACCCCATGACACATGAAACAGAGGTAAGAGAACATGACAGTTCAAGAGCACTGCTTTCAGCAAGCATATGTCCTGTTGTTATCACTTATGGATGCGTCTCTTTAGAAGATTACAAAGTACAGCCTCATGTTCACTGATTTGTTTCTAAATGATCAAATCACACTAGTCTGTTTTGATGATAAACATTAGTTATTTTTAGATAAAGCAAATGATGCAGGCTCTCTCATTTTGCCTGTGTTTTCTATTTGTAAGTCGCTCTGGATAAGAGCGTCTGCTAAATGACGTAAATGTAAATGTACTTAAAGTTATTTATTAAATGCAAAGCTGCAAATATATACTGCTTTAACCAATCTATACAGGGCATAATATGTGTAAATTTCACCAAAGAGCATACGTTATTATATTTAAACTTTAAGTAGGCAACCTTGGTATGCTGGTATGCTACCTGATGCAATGACTGGACCCTCAAAAATATACCAACTGTGTAACTTCCTATGTACATATTCAGCCATTTGTAAAATTAGATTGACATGAATTGAACTCCGCTAGATACCAACAGGAAACCTGAGTATACAGTATATATCTAACACAGCCTTACTATTTCAGGTGAAGGAGTGGCTGTGTCTGAACTGCCAGATGCAGAGAGCTCTTGAAGGAATGGAACCCCCAGGAACTCCCATGATGAAACCCTCGCCCAGCAAAGTCTCTACACCTGTTGCTCCTCAAAAGAGGGACACTCTCACTCCAGCCGGTGCCCCAAAAGTGGCCACTTCACCAACCTCACTGAAAAAGGAGCTAGTGACTCGAGTCTCTCAGTCTGCCCCCTCAAAGCCTGAAGAGTCAGTGTCTGTGAAGATGTTTGGCTTTGGTTCCTCCATCTTCAGCTCTGCATCCACTTTGATCACCTCAACTGTTCAAGATGAACCCTGCACCACACCGCCAGCTTCTCCCAAGGTTTCTGCACCTGTTGCACCTCAACAGAAGGAGACTCCCACACCAGCTGGTTCCCAAAAAGTTGCCACTGCACCAGCCCCAACCAAAAAGGACCCAGAGACCCCTGCTTCAGTGAAAGAGGATAAACCTGCACCAGGCTCACCACAGAAGAAGAAGATTTCTCCTTCAGTGGCTTCTCAGCAGCACCAGAAGCCAGTGGACAAACCAACTCCAACGTCTGTCCAACAACCTCCACAGCAGAAGACTCAACAACAACAAGGCCAGCCTCCGCAGCCCCCAGCAGGTGCACCGAAAGCAGAGCCTGGGAATCTTCAGCAACAGTATCCAAAAGGTGGAGCCTCTCCTGCCAATGCTTTGCCACCACAGGCCCAGCCCCCCAAACAGGAGTCAGGAGGCTTATTTGGATCTGGGGGTCCCAAATCTCAGCCTGAAAAGCCTGACGAGTCAGTGTCTGGGAAGATGTTTGGCTTTGGCTCCTCCATCTTCAGCTCTGCATCCACTTTGATCACCTCAGCTGTTCAAGACGAGCCCCGCACCACACCGCCTGCTTCCCCCAAGGTGTCTGCACCAGCCAAGGCCTCTCCCAAGATGCTGCCTGCAAAAGAGACCAAACCACCTGCTGCTCGGAAAGCAGAAGATAAGAAAGCAGAGCAACTCCAGCAGGCCAAGGCCCCCTCATCAATACAGGCCAAAGTGTACAAACCCCCATCAGAGCCTCAAAAGGGAGCAACATCCCCCCAATCAGGTACCAACACAAATCAGTCCACCTGTCCACTCTGCAAGGTGGAACTCATTATGGGCTTCAAGGACCCTCCCAACTACAACACCTGCACCGAATGCAAGAACACTGTCTGCAACCTCTGTGGATTTAACCCCATGCCACATGAAAAAGAGGTAAGAGAAAATGACACTTTCAATTCACTTCTTTCAGCAAGCTCCTTTCCTGTTATATCTAATCACTTACAGATGTAAGATCATAATTTGAGCCAGTTTGCTACAGCAGGAAAATAATCCAGGAGCAACAGGAAATGTGAATTATTATGTGGATTATAATTAATGGACATTTTTGTAGGGGTTGATTCAATGTAAGGGAAAATCAAGTTTGACATTTCAAATTGGAAATTACAAACTTCAGAAGCCTTTTTACACCTCAAATACACTACAAGTTAGAAATGTCCTGAATTGCAGAAAGGTTCTCCTGCAACACAGTGATAAAATTAAGATCCTCTATCGGTATGGATTCAGCTCTTTGGAAGATTACAAAGTACAGCCTCATTTTCACTGATTTGTTTTTAAATGATAAAATCACACAGTCTGTTTTGTTGATATGCATGAGTTATTTTGTGAGCAGAACCAGCTTTGTACATTACGCAAATTATGTCAACTCTGTCATTTTCCCTGTGTTACCTTAGCAAAGTTATTTATTAAATTCAAAGCTTCAAATATAGGCTCCTTTAAACCATCTATACAAAGCATAATTTGTGTAGATTTTCACTCAGATACTATATTGAGTTATTTCCCAAAGAGCATACATGATGGTATTGAAACTTTATGTAAGCTACCTTTAAGTAAGCTACCTGATGCAATGACCATGAGCACTCGAAAGTATAGCCACCAGTCTATTTTCCTATGTACATACAGTGCCTTGCAAAAGTATTCATCCCCCTTGGCGTTTTTCCTATTTTGTTGCATTACAACCTGTAATTTAAATTGATTTTTATTTTTATTTAATGTAATGGACATACACAAAATAGTCCAAATTGGTGAAGTGAAATGAAAAAAAATTCTTATTTCAAAAAATTATACAAAATAAATAACGGAAAAGTGGTGCGTGCATATGTATTCACCCCCTTTGCTATGAAGCCCCTAAATAAGATCTGGTATAACCAATTACCTTTATAAGTCACATAATTAGTTAAATAAAGTCCACCTGTGTGCAATCTAAGTGTCACATGATCTTTCACATGATCTCAGTATATATACACCTGTTCTGAAAGGCCCCAGAGTCTGCAACACCACTAAGCAAGGGGCACCACCAAACAAGCGGCACCATGAAGAACAAGGAGCTCTCCAAACAGGTCAGGGACAAAGTTGTGGAGAAGTACAGATTAGGGTTGGGTTATAAAAAAATATCGAAAACTTTGAACATCCCACGGAGCACCATTAAATCCATTATAAAAAAAATGGAAAGAATATGGCACCACAACAAACCTGCCAAGAGAGGGCTGCCCACCAAAACTCACGGACCAGGCAAGGAGGGCATTATTCAGAGAGGCAACAAAGAGACCAAAGATAACCCTGAAGGAGCTGCAAAGCTCCACAGTGGAGATTGGAGTATCTGTCCATAGGACCACTTTAAGCAGTACACTCCACAGAGCTGGGCTTTACGGAAGAGTGGCCAGAAAAAAGCCATTGCTGAAAGAAAAAATTAAGCAAACACATTTGGTGTTCAACAAAAGGCATGTGGGAGACTCCCCAAACATATGGAAGAAGGTACTCTGGTCAGATGAGACTAAAATTGAGCTTTTTGGCCATCAAGGAAAGCTCTATGTCTGGCGCAAACCCAACACCTTTCATCACCCCGAGAACACCATCCCCACTGTGAAGCATGGTGGTGGCAGCATCATGCTGTGGGGATGTTTTTCATCGGCAGGGACTGGGAAACTGGTCAGAATTGAAGGAAGGATGGATGGCGCTAAATACAGGGAAATTCAAACCTGTTTCAGTCTCCCAGAGATTTGAGACTGGGACGGAGGTTCACCTTCCAGCAGAACAATGACCCTAAGCATACTGCTAAAGCAACACTCGAGTGGTTTAAGGGGAATGGCCTAGTCAAAGCCCAGACCTCAATCCAATTGAGAATCTGTGGTACACCAGCGGAACCCATCCAACTTGAAGGAGCTGGAGCAGTTTTGCCTTGAAGAATGGGCAAAAATCCCATTGGCTAGATGTGCCAAACTTATAGAGACATACCCCAAGAGACTTGCAGCTGTAATTGCTGCAAAAGGTGGCTCTACAAAGTATTGATTTTGGGGGGGTGAATAGTTATGCACGCTCAAGTATTCTGTTTTTTTGTCTTATTTCTTGTTTGTTTCACCAAAACAATTGTTTTGCATCTTCAAAGTGGTAGGCATGTTGTGTAAATCAGATGATACAAACCCCCCCAAAATCCATTTTAATTCCAGGTTGTAAGGCAACAAAATAGGAAAAATGCGAAGGGGGGTGAATACTTTCGCAAGCCACTGTATTATGCCATTTGTGAAGTTAAATTGACATTCATTGGATTTAGATAGATACCAACAGGAAACCTGAGTATGCAATATGTATCTAATGTAACATATCATTACTCTTTCAGGTGAAGGAGTGGCTGTGTCTGAACTGCCAGATGCAGAGAGCTGTTGGAGGAATGGAACCCCCAGGAACTCCCATGATGAAACCCTCGCCCAGCAAAGTCTCTACACCTGTTGCTCCTCAAAAGAGGGACACTCTCACTCCAGCTGGTGCCCCAAAAGTGGCCACTTCACCAACCTCACTGAAAAAGGAGCTAGTGACTCGAGTCTCTCAGCCTGACCCCACAAAGCCTGAAGAGTCAGTGTCTGGGAAGATGTTTGGCTTTGGCTCTTCCGTCTTCAGCTCTGCATCCACTTTGATCACCTCAGCTGTTGAGGACAAACCACTCACCCCACTGCCAGCTTCCCCCAAGGTGTCTGCAGCAGCCCAGGCCTCTCCCAAGATGCCCCCTGCAAAGGAGACCAAACCACCTACTGCTCAGAAAGCAGAGGAGAAGAAAGCAGAGCAACTCCAGCAGGCCAAGGTCCCCCCATCAGTACAGGCCAAAGTGGACAAGCCCCAATCCGAGCCTCCAAAGGGAGCAGCATCCTCCCAACCAGCTCCCAAAGCAGGCCAGTCCACCTGTCCACTCTGTAAGGCGGAACTCAACAAGGGCTCCAAGGACCCTCCCAACTACAACACCTGCACTGAATGCAAGAACGCTGTCTGCAACCTCTGTGGATTTAACCCCATGCCACAGGAAACAGTAAGTAAAGAGTATATATTTCATGAAAGTAATTAGGCTACTCTAACATAACTGTTGTGCTTTATTTTAGAACAATTGGTTAAGGATACTAAATATACATAGACAATGTTTATAGTCGGCAGTCACGTCTTTCATGGGAAGTGCAAGATAGGATATTTGTATTAATATAGGCTTTTCTAAAAAAAGGTATAATATTGGTTCATGATCTTTCTGGAAACGAATTGTAATCTGACACCATTGTCTTTGAGTATCTTGGCAAGGTTTTGACATTCATGTTCGTTTGACATTCATGTTCGTAATACGTTGCATTACTTTTGTCTGAAGGGGTTTGGAGTACATAGTGCCTCCCAATATTCTACAGAATATGCTAGGGATGTAACGATTCACCGATATGCATTGGTCCCCGATTCAAAGTTGAAGATGCAAGTGCTTCAGTCCACGGACCCCAAACCAATCCAAATGTAGCATGCATCGGTCAAAAAATAGATTATAAAGTTACGAATTGCCGGTTCACCAGCATTTTTTGCACATATTACATTTTTTCTACCGTCTGAAAATATCTATTATCTTGTGACAACTGATGCGTCCTCTCTTCTTCAGTGTTGAACTACATGTAACTGTGTTGACAGTCATTGGTCTACAATTAATTTTGCATGTTGAACAACCCCATGCAATATCAGTAGCCTATTCAAACTGCACACTCTACCCAGCTTCGTGCACTGACCAGCACGAGGTAGGCAGCCTGTTCCTGATCTTGCTCATATGCACGGCACCTTCAGCATTCAAATGCTAAAATGGCTTGCGTAATGTTAAGCTTCATTAGTTGAGTGACAACCTATGTAATTTGCTAGGTTATTATCTATGTGCTGTTGAAAATGGTGTTTTACCAGAATAAAAGTAAGCTACAGGAGACACAACTCTTATCTGGCTATACCTGCTGAACAGGGCTTAGAATGGATTTGATTTTGATTGTTCAGTTTCCCCACCAGCAATAGTTTTGGTGGTTTTGCTTTAAACAATCAGTATGGTAATTTTTTGATATACATGGTAAAGTTCATAATTTCATAACGAGGACCCCAATCACATTTGCGAGGCATGGCCGAAGCGGGAGGAGAAGCTCACTCAGTGTCACGCTCGTCTAGAACAGGAGACCAAGGCGCAGCGTTGCGAGTGAACATAGTATATTTATTAAATGCTCACACGAGCAAAACAAATAAACAACGAATCCGTGACGTCTGTGGTACAACACGAACACACACGAACAAAATCCCACAACCCGAAAGGAAAACAGATAGATTAAATATGGCTCCCAATCAGAGACAAACAGCCGACAGCTGACACTCGTTTGCCTCTGATTGGGAGTCACACCGGCAAACATAGAAAATAAACCACCTAGAACACCCACCAGAGAAACAGAAAACATAGAATGCACACACCCTGGTTCAACATAATGAGTCCCCGAACCAGGGTGTGACAGTACCCCCCCCTAAAGGCGCGGACTGTGACCGCGCCTAAATACGAGCAAAACAGGGGAGGGCTGGGTGGGCATTCTTCCTCGGCGGCGGCTCCGGCTCCGGGCTTGATCCCCACTTCCTCTCCAACCCCCCAAAGTACTCCTGGTCCTGTCTAGCCCCGCTGGCCGGAGCCGGACTGACGACCCGCGCCCCTGGCTTGGTGCGTGGAGCAGGAATGGACCGGAATGGGCTGGCGACGCACACCACTGACTTGGTGCGGAGAGCAGGAACGAGCCGGACAGGGCTGACGAGACGCACCACAGACTTGGTGCGGGAAGCTTGGATGGGCCGGACTGGGCTGGCAACGCGCACCACAGACTCGGTGCGGAGAGCAGGAACGGGCCGTGCTGGACTGACGACGCACACCACTGGCTTGGTGTGGACAGCAGGAACGGGCCGATCCGGGCGGCCGAAACGCACCACAGACTTGGTGCGGGGAGCAGGAATGGGCCGGACCGGGCTGGCGACGCGCACCACAGGCTTAGTGCGGGAAGCAGGAACAGACCGGGCCGGGCTGGCGACGCGCACCCCAGACATGGTGCGGAGAGCAGGAACGAGCCGGACCGGGCTGGCAACGCGCACCACTGGCACGATGCGGGGAACAGGAACAGGCCGGCCCGTACTGGAGACACACACCACTGGCCCCACGCAGAGATCAGGAACGGGCCGGACCGGACTGGACACACACCCCAGTACCTCTTGCCGTGCCTCCACACTATCCCTCTCCTCCGTGACCAGTGGCCCCCTTAACCTGGCGGCCTCCTCTTCACACCCGCTGGACCGCTCCATCGCGGCCTCCTGCTGCCCCGTCGTCCACGTCGTGAGCCCCCCCCTAAAAATTTTCTGGGGTTCTCTCCTCCCCGTGGACCAGGCCTCCCTAGCTCTCGTCAGACTCTCGATCCATTGCTTCATCGACCAGCCTCTCTCCTCTTCACTTAGCGTGGCCCAGCCGAAACTCCTACTCCCCTGATCCCAGGTCCTTCCTTTCTCCTCCTCACGCTGCTTGGTCTGGTACTGGTGGGATTTTCTGTCATGCTCGTCTAGAACAGGAGACCAAGGCGCAGCGTTGCGAGTGAACATAGTATATTTATTAAATGCTCACACGAGCAAAACAAATAAACAACGAATCCGTGACGTCTGTGGTACAACACGAACACACACGAACAAAATCCCACAACCCGAAAGGAAAACAGATAGATTAAATATGGCTCCCAATCAGAGACAAACAGCCGACAGCTGACACTCGTTTGCCTCTGATTGGGAGTCACACCGGCAAACATAGAAAATAAACCACCTAGAACACCCACCAGAGAAACAGAAAACATAGAATGCACACACCCTGGTTCAACATAATGAGTCCCCGAACCAGGGTGTGACACTCAGTAAAAACTCCCAAAATCATTTGGTTTCGAGATGGGGGTGAAATCCAAAGTTGTGCTATATATTAATTGGCTATGTTTACATTTACATTTTAGTCATTTAGCAGACGCTCTTATCCAGAGCGATTTACAGGAGCAATTAGGGTTAAGTGCTTTGCTTAAGGGAACATCGACAGATTTTTCACCTTAGGTTGGCTCGGGGATTAGAACCAGAGACCTTTCGGTTACTGGCAGAACGCTCTTACCCACTAAGCTACCTGCCACCCTATATATGTCACAGCTAATGTTTCACAATACATATTAATACATTACTATCTCAAACACTTAATCTGCAAAAATTACAAGTTAATCAGTGGGTGATGGTGATTTCAGAACCAAAGTGGCTGGACAAAAAACATATGCTACATTGCCCCGTTGATCGTGGTAGTGGGGTGGTAGATGCCTAGTCTCCCTTTTGGCTCAGGTCAGGTGCATACATAGTACATACACCATAGATATACAGAATTTACACACACTCACGCGCACACACACACACACAGAGAGAGAAGTCAGCTTCGACAGATCCAGCTCAGAGAGGCCCAGCTCTCCATCAGCAGCCAATTTTAATTTAGAATGGAAAATGAATGGGTTTATGCAACAAATGTTAATGCATCGAATCGTATCCAGCGAACCGAATTGCGTCGATTCATTCTCTAATCAAGCCGAATCGCACCGAATCATTTCAAACTAAAACGTAGCGTTCCTGTATCGTATCGGAGCCTATGTATCTAGCTAGATACGTATCGATTTGTCTTGAAACTGAAAGATTCACATCCCTAGAATATGCAGAAGACTTAAAAATTAGGTTCACAAACAATGAGAGTACATTTTAGTTCTGTGAACACACTCACACTCTATGTAGATGTTGTTATCTAATTGTATTAATACGCTCTGATATAAATTATTAATTTGATTTAGCATCATGAGATTTAGAGCATTAAGACTCTAGCTTTGTATGTTTGTCACATGTAGTATGCAGTATTTGAATAGCAACTAAGATAAGAGCATCTATAAATGCTCAGACTGCAATAACATTCAAAAGAAATGTTTACTTTTTTTTAATCAACACTTATTTTATTTCAGGTAAAGGAATGGCTGTGTCTGACCTGCCAGATGCAGAGAGCACTTGGAGGAATGGAACCCCCAGGACCTCCCATGATGAAACCCCAACCCTTGCCCACCATAGTCTCTACACCTGTTGCACCTCAAAAGGAGAATGTCACACCTGCTGCATCTCAAAAGCCGTACCCAGCTCCAGCTAAATCCCAGAAGGAGGAGATCCCAGTACCTGTGGCTGCCCAAAATGAGATCACTCCACCCACTGTACCTCAGGAGACACCAATTCCCATTGGAACCCCAGCACCAACTGCAGTCCAAAATAAGGAGACCCCAGAACCAGGATCCATACAAAATAAACAGGCTCCATCTGCTGTGGCTGCGAAGGAGAACCAGGAATCTATAATTGTTCCGAAACCAGTGGACCAACCAATTCCAGCCAGACCCAAACCAAGTGGAGCTGCTACACCTGCACAGCAACCAGAAAAGCAAACTCCTCCCATGCAACAGCCTGCTACAAAGCAACCACCACAAGTACAACCCCAGCCAGCTCCAAAGCCAGACCCCAAAACTGCTCACCTAAAGCAGGAGCCTGGAAAGCTTCCACAACAGTTTCCAAAAGGAGGGACCTCTCCTGCCAAAGCTGTACCGGAACCACATGCCCAGCCCACCAAGCAGTCAGGGGGCTTCTTTGGCTTTGGTGGTGCTAAATCTCAGCCAAAGCCTGAAGAATCAGTGTCTGGGAAGATGTTTGGCTTTGGCTCCTCTATCTTCAGCTCTGCATCTACTTTGATCACCTCAGCTGTTGAGGACAAACCACTCACCCCACCGCCAGCTTCCCCCAAGGTGTCTGCAGCAGCCCAGGCCTCTCCCAAGATGCTGCCTGCAAAGGAGACCAAACCACCTGCTGCTCAGAAAGCAGAGGAGAAGAAAGCAGAGCAACTCCAGCAGGCCAAGGTCCCCCCGTCAGTACAGGCCAAAGTGGACAAGCCCCAATCCGAGCCTCCAAAGGGAGCGGCATCCTCCCAACCAGCTCCCAAAGCAGGCCAGTCCACCTGTCCACTCTGCAAGGTGGAACTCAACAAGGGATCCAAGGACCCTCCCAACTACAACACCTGCACCGAATGCAAGAACACTGTCTGCAATCTCTGTGGATTCAACCCCATGCCAAACGTTACTGAGGTAATACATTACAGTCCTGTGAATTAATTTCAACATAATACAATGTAAATTGTAGCAGCCTAATTATTAATTGGTTTAGTTACACAAAATAATACACTTGTATTCAACTATAACTATAGTATTCAAGCAAGATACTTAGAGTAATGACTGGGCATGTTGTATGCAGACTGTATATTCACATGGAAATATTCAGCAATATATTTATGAAGATTCCTTGAAATGATTTTTCCAGCTATCATACCAACAGGTAACCGGGGTATATAGTATGTATCTAACACAACATTGCTCTTTCAGGTGAAGAAGTGGCTGTGTCTGAACTGCCAGATGCAGAGAGCTCTTGGAGGAATGGAACCCCCAGGACCCCCCATGATTCATCAGTCTCCCAAGAAAGTGTCTGCACCTCAAACGGTCGCTGTCACACCCAGTGCAGCCCAAAAGGATATTGCAACACCTGCTGCATCTGCGAAGAAAGACAGTCAAACCCCAGGCTCCCCTCAAAGGAAACCAATTCCCCCTGCAGCTGAAGTATCAAACGCTGAAGCTGCTAAAGCAGCAGGCACTCAAAAACTGGAAAGCCCAGTGTCTGCTCAGAACACTCCACTAGAGAATCGGAGAACATCAGAACCACCGAAACCACCACAGCATCCCAGCCCTGGGCGTAGGCAGAGTAGTGCCATCCCAGCCTCACAGCAACCCCCCAAGCAGGAGTCAGGAGGCTTATTTGGCTTTGGTGGTCCTAAATCTCAGTCTATCCCCTCAAAGACTGAAGAGTCAGTGTCAGGGAAGATGTTTGGCTTTGGCGCCTCCATCTTCAGCTCTGCCTCCACTTTGATTACGTCAGCTGTTCAGGAGGAGCCCCGCATCACACCGCCAGCTTCCCCCAAGGTGTCTGCACCTGTTGCACCACAAAAGAAGGAGACTCCCACACCAGCTGGTCCCCAAAAAGTGGCCCCTACTACAGCCTCAGCCAAAAAGGAAACCGTGACCCCTGCTTCAGTGAAAGAGAAGAACACCCCAGAACCAGGCTCGCCACAGAATAAGCAGGTTTCTCTGGCAGTGGCTTCACAGCAGGACCAGAGGCCAGTAGACAAACCACCTCCAACACTTGTCCAACAACCTCCACAACAGAAGACTCCACAACAACAAGGACAGCTTCATCAGCCTTCAGCAGGTGCACCGAAATCAGAGCCTGATATATCAATAGTTGAAGCTGCTAAAGCAGAAGACACTCAAAAACATCCAAGCCAAGGGCCTGCTCAGAAGGCACCACAGGGGAACCGGAGAACATCAGAACCTCCAAAACCACCACAGCAGCCTAGCCCTGGGCGTAGGCAGAGTAGTGCCATCCCAGCCTCACAGCAACCCCCCAAGCAGGAGTCAGGAGGCTTATTTGGCTTTGGTGGTCCTAAATCTCAGTCTATCCCCTCAAAGACTGAAGAGTCAGTGTCAGGGAAGATGTTTGGCTTTGGCTCCTCCATCTTCAGCTCTGCCTCCACTTTGATCACCTCAGCTGTTCAGGACGAACCACTCACCCCACCGCCAGCTTCCCCCAAGGTGTCTGCAGCAGCCCATGCCTCTCCCAAGATGCCCCCTGCAAAGGAGACCAAACCACCTACTGCTCAGAAAGCAGAGGATAAGAAAGCAGAGCAACCCCAGCAGGCCAAGGTCCCCCCATCAGTACAGGCCAAAGTGGACAAACCCCCATCAGAGTCTCAAAAAAGAGCAGCATCTTCCCAACCAGCTCCCAAAGCAGGCCAGTCCACCTGTCCACTCTGCCAGGTGGACCTTAACATGGACTCCAAGGACCCTCCCAACTTCAACACCTGCACCGAATGCAAGAACACTGTCTGCAACCGCTGTGGATTTAACCCTATGCCACATGTTACAGAGGTAAGTGAAAATGCAATTATTATAGGACGCAAGTAATAATTTCTGTAATTCTTTGCTTAAATATTTTCAGATATATACATTGATCATACGGTCTGTCATTTTCCGTTGTATTATTATAGTTGACATTGTTTTTTAAAATTCTACTTTAACTTTTTTTCAGGTGAAGGAATGGCTGTGTCTGAACTGCCAGATGCAGAGAGCACTTGGAGGAATGGAACCCCCAGGACCTCCCATGATGAAACCCCAACCCTCGCCCAGCAAGGTTTCTACACCTGTTGCACCTCAAAAGGAGTCTCCTGCATCTGCTGCATTTCAAAAGGAAAAGGAGACTACCATACATGCTGCAGCCCAGAAGAAGGACATCGCCACACTCCAAAAAGAGGAGACAACTACACTTTCTGCACCACAAAAGGAGGCTCCATTGCCAGCCTCATCCAAAATGTCACCACAAAAGAAAAAGTATCCTACACCACCAGGTGTGTCCCTAGCGAATGAGGTCCCAACCCCAGCTTTACCTGTCAATAAGGTTTCTGCCCCTGCCCTTATCAAGGATGCACCAACTCCTGCTTCTCCTCTCACCAAGGAGGCGCCAACTCCTGCCTCAGATCTCACCAAAAAGGAACTAACTCCTGCCTCAGCTCTCGATAAGGAGGAACCAACTCCTGCCTCCTCTCTCATCAAGGAGGCACGAACTCCTGCCTCAGCTCTCAACAAGGAGGAACCAACTCCTGCCTCCCCTCTCATCAAGGAGGCACCAACTCCTGCCTCAGCTCTCAACAAGGAGGAACCAACTCCTGCGTCACCTCTCACCAAGGAGGCACCAGCCCCAGCCTCACCCCAAAAGAAGAAGGAACCTATACTGCCAGGGTCACTAGACAGAAAGGTGGCCCCAAAACCAGATTCAACCCCAAATAACGATGCTGTACCATCAGGTTTACCTCTGAAGAAGGAAGCCCCACCTTTGGGAGCAGTAGAAACTAAAGAAGTCCAAGCTACAGCTGCAATACAGATCAAAGATGCCCACATTCCAGGTTCACCCAAAACAAAAGTGACTCCAACAGTTGACACCCCACTTAAAAAAGAGGCTTCATCTACTGAGATCTCAATTGACAACCAGAAACTTGACAACCAGAAACCTGCAATTGTACAAAAGTCGGTGAAGCAACCAGCCACACCTACAACCAAGCAGAACGAGCCAGTTCAACCTTTACAGCAGCCAGAAAATCAAATGCCTGCGCGGGAACAGCCGGCTACACAGCCCCTGACACAAGTACAGCCTCAGGAAACTCTAAAGCCGGACCCTAAATTCACTCTCCCAAAGCAGGATCCTGGGAAACCAGCCAATCCAGCACCTGCTCAGAAGTCATCACAGAACCCAAGAACATCAGAACTTCAGACACCACCACAGCAGCCCAGACTTCCCGGGCGGAGGCAGAGTAGTGCCATCTTAGCCACACAGCAACCCCCCAAGCAGGACTCAGGAGGCTTATTTGGCTTTGGTGGTCCCAAATCTCAGTCTACCCCCTCAAAACCTGAAGAGTCAGTGTCTGGGAAGATGTTTGGCTTTGGCTCCTCCATCTTCAGCTCTGCATCCACTTTGATCACCTCAACTGTTCAGGACGAGCCCCGCACCACACTGCCAGCTTCCCCCAAGGTGTCTGCAGCAGCCCAGGCCTCTCCCAAGATGCTGCCTGCAAAGGAGACCAAACCACCTGCTGCTCAGAATGCAGAAAAGAAAGCAGAGCAACCCCAGCAGGCCAAGGTCCCCCCATCAGTACAGGCCAAAGTGGACAAGCCCCAATCCGAGCCTCCAAAGGGAGCGGCATCCTCCCAACCAGCTCCCAAAGCAGGCCAGTCCACCTGTCCACTCTGCAAGGTGGAACTCAATAAGGGATCCAAGGACCCTCCCAACTACAACACCTGTACCGAATGCAAGAACACTGTCTGCAATCTCTGTGGATTCAACCCCATGCCAAACGTTACTGAGGTAATACATTACAGTTCTGTGAATTAATTTCAACATAATACAATGTCAATTTGCCTGTGCTATTTTTGTAGCAGCCTAATTATTAATTGCTTTAGTTACACAAAATGTTACATTTGTATTCAACTGTAACTATAGTATTCAAGCAAGATACTTAGAGTAATGACTGGGCATGTTGTATGCAGACTGTATATTCACATGGAAATATTCAGCAATATATTTATGAAGATTCCTTGAAATGATTTTTCCAGCTATCATACCAACAGGTAACCGGGGTATACAGTATGTATCTAACACAACATTGCTCTTTCAGGTGAAGAAGTGGCTGTGTCTGAACTGCCAGATGCAGAGAGCTCTTGGAGGAATGGAACCCCCAGGACCCCCCATGATTCATCAGTCTCCCAAGAAAGTGTCTGCACCTCAAACGGTCGCTGTCACACCCAGTGCAGCCCAAAAGGATATTGCAACACCTGCTGCATCTGCGAAGAAAGACAGTCAAACCCCAGGCTCCCCTCAAAGGAAACCAATTCCCCCTGCAGCTGAAGTATCAAACGCTGAAGCTGCTAAAGCAGCAGGCACTCAAAAACTGGAAAGCCCAGTGTCTGCTCAGAACACTCCACTAGAGAATCGGAGAACATCAGAACCACCGAAACCACCACAGCATCCCAGCCCTGGGCGTAGGCAGAGTAGTGCCATCCCAGCCTCACAGCAACCCCCCAAGCAGGAGTCAGGAGGCTTATTTGGCTTTGGTGGTCCTAAATCTCAGTCTACCCCCACAAAGCCTGAAAAGTCAATTTCTGGGAAGATGTTTGGCTTTGGCTCCTCCATTTTTAGCTCTGCCTCCACTTTGATTACGTCAGCTGTTCAGGAGGAGCCCCGCATCACACCGCCAGCTTCCCCCAAGGTGTCTGCACCTGTTGCACCTCAAAAGAAGGAGACTCCCACACCAGCTGGTCCCCAAAAAGTGGCCCCTACTACAGCCTCAGCCAAAAAGGAAACCGTGACCCCTGCTTCAGTGAAAGAGAAGAACACCCCAGAACCAGGCTCGCCACAGAAGAAGCAGGTTTCTCCGGCAGTGGCTTCACAGCAGGACCAGAAGACAGAAGACAAACCACCTCCAACACTTGTCCAACAACCTCCACAACAGAAGACTCCACAACAACAAGGACAGCCTCAGCAGCCCTCAGCAGGTGCACCGAAATCAGAGCCTGATATATCAATAGTTGAAGCTGCTAAAGCAGAAGACACTCAAAAACATCCAAGCCAAGGGCCTGCTCAGAAGGCACCACAGGGGAACCGGAGAACATCAGAACCTCCAAAACCACCACAGCAGCCTAGCCCTGGGCGTAGGCAGAGTAGTGCCATCCCAGCCTCACAGCAACCCCCCAAGCAGGAGTCAGGAGGCTTATTTGGCTTTGGTGGTCCTAAATCTCAGTCTATCCCCTCAAAGTCTGAAGAGTCAGTTTCAGGGAAGATGTTTGGCTTTGGCTCCTCCATCTTCAGCTCTGCCTCCACTTTGATCACCTCAGCTGTTCAGGACGAACCACTCACCCCACCGCCAGCTTCCCCCAAGGTGTCTGCAGCAGCCCATGCCTCTCCCAAGATGCCCCCTGCAAAGGAGACCAAACCACCTGCTGCTCAGAAAGCAGAGGATAAGAAAGCAGAGCAACCCCAGCAGGTCAAGGTCTCCCCATTAGTACAGGCCAAAGTGGACAAACCCCCATCAGAGCCTCAAAAAAGAGCAGCATCTTCCCAACCAGCTCCCAAAGCAGGCCAGTCCACCTGTCCACTCTGCCAGGTGGACCTTAACATGGACTCCAAGGACCCTCCCAACTTCAACACCTGCACCGAATGCAAGAACACTGTCTGCAACCGCTGTGGATTTAACCCTATGCCACATGTTACAGAGGTAAGTTAAAATGCAATTATAATAGGAAGCAAGTAATAATTTATGTAATCTTTGCTTAAATATTTTTAGATATATGCATTGATCATACGGTCTGTCATTTTCCATTTTTTTATTATAGTTGACATTGTTTTTCAAAATTCTACTTTAACTTTTTTTCAGGTGAAGGAATGGCTGTGTCTGAACTGCCAGATGCAGAGAGCACTTGGAGGAATGGAACCCCCAGGACCTCCCATGATGAAACCCCAACCCTCGCCCAGCAAGGTTTCTACACCTGTTGCACCTCAAAAGGAGTCTCCTGCATCTGCTGCATTTCAAAAGGAAAAGGAGACTACCATACATGCTGCAGCCCAGAAGAAGGACATTGCCACACTCCAAAAAGAGGAGACAACTACACTTTCTGCACCACAAAAGGAGGCTCCATTGCCAGCCTCATCCAAAATGTCACCACAAAAGAAAAAGTATCCTACACCACCAGGTGTGTCCCTAGCGAATGAGTTCCCAACCCCAGCTTTACCTGTCAATAAGGTTTCTGCCTCTGCCCTTATCAAGGATGCACCTACTCCTGCTACTCCGCTCACCAAGGAGGCACCAACTCCTGCCTCAGATCTCACCAAAGAGGAACTAACTCCTGCCTCAGCTCTCGATAAGGAGGACCCAACTCCTGCCTCCTCTCTCATTAAGGAGGCACAAACTCCTGCCTCAGCTCTCACTAAGGAGGAACCAACTACTGCCTCCCCTCTCATCAAGGAGGCACCAACTCCTGCCTCAGCTCTCGCTAAGGAGGAACCAACTCCTGCCTCCTCTCTCACCAAGGAGGCACTAACTCCTGCCTCAGCTCTCACCAAGGAGGAACCAACTACTGCCTCCCCTATCATCAAAGAGGCACCGACTCCTGACTTAGCTCTCAACAAGGAGGAACCAACTCCTGCCTCCCCTCTCATCAAGGAGGCACCAACTCCTCCTTCAGATCTCACCAAGGAGGAACCAACTACTGCCTCCCCTATCATCAAGGAGGCACTAACTCTTGCCTCAGCTCTCAACAAGGAGGAACCAACTCCTGCGTCCCCTCTCATCAAGGAGGCACCAACTCCTGTCTTACCACTCTCCAAGGAGGCACCAGCCCCAGCCTCACCCCAAAAGAAGAATGAACCTATACTGCCAGGGTCACTAGACAGAAAGGTGGCCCCAAAACCAGAATCAACCCAAAATAAAGAGGCTGTACCATCAGGTTTACCTCTGAAGAAGGAAGCCCCACCTTTGGGAGCAGTAGAAACTAAAGAAGTCCAAGCTACAGCTGCAATACAGAGCAAAGATGCCCACATTCCAGGTTCACCCAAAACAAAAGTGACTCCAACAGTTGACACCCCACTTAAAAAAGAGGCTTCATCTACTGAGATCTCAATTGACAACCAGAAACTTGACAACCAGAAACCTGCAATTGTACAAAAGTCGGTGAAGCAACCAGCCACACCTACAACCAAGCAGAACGAGCCAGTTCAACCTTTACAGCAGCCAGAAAATCAAATGCCTGCGCGGGAACAGCCGGCTACACAGCCCCTGACACAAGTACAGCCTCAGGAAACTCTAAAGCCGGACCCTAAATTCACTCTCCCAAAGCAGGATCCTGGGAAACCAGCCAATCCAGCACCTGCTCAGAAGTCATCACAGAACCCAAGAACATCAGAACTTCAGACACCACCACAGCAGCCCAGACTTCCCGGGCGGAGGCAGAGTAGTGCCATCTTAGCCACACAGCAACCCCCCAAGCAGGACTCAGGAGGCTTATTTGGCTTTGGTGGTCCCAAATCTCAGTCTACCCCCTCAAAACCTGAAGAGTCAGTATCTGGGAAGATGTTTGGCTTTGGTTCCTCCATCTTCAGCTCTGCATCCACTTTGATCACCTCAACTGTTCAGGATGAGCCCCGCACCACACCGCCAGCTTCCCCCAAGGTGTCTGCACTTGCCCAGACGTCTCCCAAGATGTCCCCTGCAAAAGAGACCAAACCGCCTGCTGCTCAAAAAGCAGAGAAGAAAGCAGAGCAACTCCAGCATGCCAAGGTCCCCCCATCAGTACAGGCCAAAGTGGACAAATCCCCATCAGAGCCTCCACAGGTAGTAGCATCCTCCCAACCAGCTCCCAAAGCAGGCCAGTTCACCTGTCCACTCTGCAAGGTCAGACTCAAGAAGGGCTTTAAGGACCCTCCCAACTACAACACCTGCACGGAATGCAAGAACACAGTCTGCAACCTTTGTGGATTCAACCCTATGCCAGATGAAACAGAGGTAAGTAAAGAGTCTGTTTCATCAAAGTAATTAGGCTACTCTAACATAACTGTTGTGCTTTATTTTAGAACAATTAGTTAAGGATACCCACTATACATAGGCAATGTCTATAGTTGCCGGTCATGTCTTTCATGGGAGGTGTAAGATAGGATAACAAGATGCTTTGAGTGAGATCTTTTTATTAATCATTTTCTGATATTGTCTAATATTGGTTTATGATCTTCCTGGAAACAAATTGTAATCTGGCAGCATTGACTACCAATATCTTTGGACTTCATGGTATAGTTTCTGCTCTGACATGCATTGTCAACTGTGGGACCTTATATAGAATGTCTGAACAATTGAATTGGCCACAGGTGGACTCCAATCAAGTATTGACATCTCAAGGATGATCAAAGAAAATTGGATGCACCTGAGCTCAATTTGGAGAATCATGGCAAAGGGGTGTGAATACTTACATTACCAGTCAAAAGTTTGGACACACCAACTCATTCAAGAGTTTTTCTTTAGTTTTACTATTTTCTACATTGTATAATAATAGTGATGACATCAAAACTATGAAATAACACATATGGAATCATGTAGTAACCAAAAAAGTGTTAAACAAATCAAAATATATTTTATATTCTTCAAAGTAGCCATCCTTTGCCTTGATGACAGCTTTGCACACTCTTGGCATTCTCTCAACCAGCTTCACCTGGAATTATTTTCCAACGGTCTTGAAGGAGTTCCCACATATGCTGAGCACTTGTTGGCTGCTTTTCCTTCACTCTGCCGTCCAACTCATCCCAAACCATCTCAATTGGGTTGAGGTCGGGGGATTGTGGAGGCCAGGTCATCTGATGCAGCACTCCATCACTCTCCTTGGTCAAATAGCCCTTACATAGCCTGGAGGTGTGTTTTGGGTCATTGTCCTGTGAAAAACAAATGATAGTCCCACTAAGCGCAAACCAGATGGGATGGCGTATCGCTGCAGAATGCTGTGGTAGCCATGCTGGTTAAGTGTGCCTTGAATTCTATATAAATCACAGACAGTGTCACCAGCAAAGCACCCCCACACCATCACACCTCCTCCTCCATGCTTCACGGTGGGAACCACACATGCGGAGATCATCCGTTCACCTACTCTGCGTCTCACAAAGACACAGCGGTTGGAACCAAAAATCGTACATTTGGACTCATCAGACCAAAGGACAGATTTCCACCGGTCTAATGTCCATTGCTCGTGTTTCTTGGCCCAAGCAAGTCTCTTCTTATTATTGGTGTCCTTTAGTAATGGTTTATTTGCAGCAATTCGACCATGAAGGCCTGATTCACACAGTCTCCTCTGAACAGTTGATGTTGAGATGTGTCTGTTAATTGAACTCTGTGAAGCATTTATCTGAGGTGCAGTTAACACTAAATAACCTATCCTCTGCAGCAGAGGTAACTGTAGGTCTTCCTTTCCTGTGGCGTTCCTCATGAGAGCCAGTTTCATCATAGTCACAAAAACCATCAAGCGCTGCACTTGAAGAAACTTTCAAAGTTCTTGAAATTTTCCGGATTGATTGACCTCCATGTCTTAAAGTAATGAAGGACTGTGATTTCTCTTTGCTTATTTGAGCTGTTCTTGCCATAATATGGACTTGGTCTTTTACCGAATAGGGCTATCTTCTGTATACCATGTCACAACACAACTGATTGGCTCAAACAAATTAAGAAGGAAATAAATTCCACAAATTAACTTTTAACAAGGCACACCTGTTAATTGAAATGCATTCCAGGTGACTACCTCATGAAGCTGGTTGAGAGAATGCCAAGAGTGTTCAAAGCTGTCATCAAGGCAAAGGGTGGTGCCTTTAAAGAATCTAAAATATATTTTGATTTGTTTAACACTTTTTTGCTTACTACAAGATTCATATGTGTTATTTAATTGTTTTGATGTCTTCACTATTATTCTGCAATGTAGAAAATAGTAAAAATAAAGAAAAACCCTGGAATGAGTAGGTGTGTCCAAACGTTTCACTTGTACTGTATGTAAATTAGATATTTCTGTATTTCATTTTCAATACATTTGCAAAGATTTCTAAAAACATGTTTTCACTTTGTCATTATGGGGTGTTGTGTGGAGATTGGTGGGGAAAAAATAATTTTAATGCATTTTGAATTCAGGCTGAAACACAACAAAATGTGTAATAAGTCAAGGGGTATGAAGACTTTCTGAAGGCACTGTCTGTCCTATTAAAATTAGGTTCACAAACCATGAGAGGAGAAACATTTAAGATTGTAGGTCTATATTCACACACTCTTTAGATGTTATCTAATTTTAGATTTTGTAGAATTGTATTAATACAGCCTGATATAAAGTATTATTTTCATTTAGCATCTTCAGATTTAGAGCATTATGATGGTAGTTTTGGTATGTTTTTCACATGTGGTATGCAATATTTAAATAGCAACTAATATAAGAGCATCTGCTGGTGCTCAGACTGCAATAATATTCTACAAAATTGTTTTATTTTACAATTTATTCCAATACTGTTATTTTTTCAGGTAAAGGAATGGCTATGTCTGACCTGCCAGATGCAGAGAGCACTTGGAGGAATGGAGCCCCCAGGACCTCCCATGATGAAACCCCAACCCTTGCCCACCATAGTCTCTACACCTGTTGCACCTCAAAAGGAGAATGTCACACCTGCTGCATCTCAAAAGCCGCACCCAGCTCCAGCTAAATCCCAGAAGGAGGAGATCCCAGTACCTGTGGCTGCCCAAAATGAGATCACTCCACCCACTGTACCTCAGGAGACACCAATTCCCACTGGAACCACAGCACCAACTGCAGTCCAAAATAAGGAGACCATAGAACCAGGATCCATACAAAATAAACAGGCTCCATCTGCTGTGGCTGCGAAGGAGAACCAGGAATCTATAATTGTTCCGAAACCAGTGGACCAACCAATTCCAGCCAGACCCAAACCAAGTGGAGCTGCTACACCTGCACAGCAACCAGAAAAGCAAACTCCTTCACTGCAACAGCCTGCTACAAAGCAACCACCACAAGTACAACCCCAGCCAGCTCCAAAGCCAGACCCCAAAACTGCTCCCCTAATGGAGCCAATGACTCCTTCTTCAGAGAAAGAGAAGAAGACCCCAGTACCAGGGTCACCACAGAAGGAGGTATCTCCAGCAGTGGCTTTACAGCAGGACCATAAGCCAGTGGACAAACCGACTCCAACACTTGTCCAACAACCTCCACAACTGAAGAGTTCACAACAACATGGACAGCCTCCGCAGCCCTCAGCAGAGGCACCAAAATCAGAGCCTGATATATCAATAGTTGAAGCTTCTAAATCAGCAGACACTCAAAAACCGGCAAGCCGAATGCCTCCTCAGACGGCACCACAGGGGAACCGGAGAACATCAGAACCTCATAAACCACCACAGCAGCCTAGCCTTGGGCGTAGGCAGAGTAGTGCCATCCCAGCCTCACAGCAACCCCTCAAACAGGAATCAGGAGGCTTATTTGGCTTTGGAGGTCCCAAATCTCAGTCTGCCTCCTCAAAGCCTGAAGAGTCAGTGTCTGGGAAGATGTTTGGTTTTGGCTCATCCATCTTCAGCTCTGCCTCCACTTTGATAACCTCAGTTGTTCAGGATGAGCACCGCACAACACCACCAGCTTCCCCCAAGATGTCTGCACTGGCCCAGACCTCTCCCAAGATGCCCCCTGCAAACGAGACCAAACCACCTGCTGCTCAGAAAGCAGAGGAGAAGAAAGCAGAGCAACTCCAGCAGGCCAAGGTCCCCCCATTAGTACAGGCCAAAGTGGACAAGCCCCAATCCGAGCCTCCAAAGGGAGCAGCATCCTCCCAACCAGCTCCCAAAGCAGGCCAGTCCACCTGTCCACTCTGTAAGGCGGAACTCAACAAGGGCTCCAAGGACCCTCCCAACTACAACACCTGCACTGAATGCAAGAACACTGTCTGCAACCTCTGTGGATTTAACCCCATGCCACATGAAACAGTATGTACAGAGTATATGTTTCCTCAAAGTAATTAGGCTACTCTAACATAACTGATGTGCTTTATTTTAGAACAATTGGTTAAGGACACTAACTATACAAAGACAATATTTATGATCGCCAGTCATGTCTTTCATGGGAAGTGTAAGATAGGATAACAAGATGCTTTGATGGAGTTATTTGTATTAATATAGGCTTTTCAAAAAAATTGTCTAATATTGGTTCCTGATCTTCCTGGAAACCAATTGTAATCTGACAGCATTGTCTTTGAGTATCTTGGCAAGGTTTTGATATTCATGTTCATCTGATAATGATCACATTTAACATATTGTACGTTGCATTACTTTTGTCTGAAGGGGTTTGGAGTACATAGTGCCTCCCAATATTCTACAGAATATGCTAGGGATGTAACGATTCACCGATATGCATCGGTCCCCGATTCAAAGTTGAAGATGCAAGTGCTTCAGTCCACGGACCCCAAACCAATCCAAATGTAGCATGCATCGGTCAAAAAATAGATTATAAAGTTACTAATTGCCGGTTCACAAGCATTTCTTGCTCATATTAAATGTTTTCTACCGTCCGAAAATATCTATTATCTTGTGACAACTGATGCGTCCTCTCTTCTTCAGTGTCGAACTACATATAACTGTGTTGACAGTCATTGGTCTACAAGTCATTTTGCATGCCGAACAACCCCATGCAATATCAGTAGCCTATTCAAACTGCACACTCTATCCAGCTTCGTGCACTGACCAGCACGAGGTAGGCAGTCTGTTCCTGATCTTGCACATATGCGCGGCACCTTCAGCATTCAAATGCTAAAATGGCTTGCGTAATGTTAAGCTTCATTAGTTGAGTGACAACCTATGTAATTTGCTAGGTTATTATCTATGTGCTGTTGAAAATGGTGTTTTACCAGAATAAAAGTAAGCTACATGAGACACAACTCTTATCTGGCTATACCTGCTGAACGGGGCTTAGAATGGATTTGATTTTGATTGTTCAGTTTCCGCACCAGCAATAGTTTTGGTAGTTTTGCTTTAAACAATCAGTTTGGTCATTTTTAGATATACATGGTAAAGTTCATAATTTCATAACGAGGACACCAATCACATTTGCGAGGCATGGCCGAAGTGTGAGGAGAAGCTCACTCAGTAAACACTTCCAAACGGGGTAATCCAAAGTTGTGCTATATATTAAATGGCTATGTCACAGCTAATGTTTCACAATAAATATTAATACATTACTAGCTCAAACACTTAATCTGCAAAAATTACAAGTTAATCGTGGGTGATGGTGATTTCAGAACCAAATTGGGTGGACAGAAAACATATGCTACATTGCCCCGCTGATAGTTTTAGTGGGGTGGTAGATGCCTAGTCTCCCTAATGGCTCAGGTCAGGTGCATACATAGTACATACACCATAGATATACAGAATTTACACACACTCGCGCGCACACACACACAGAAAGAAGTCAGCTTCGACAGATACAGCTCAGAGACTCCCAGCTGTCCATCAGCAGCCAATTTTAATTTAGAATGGAAAATGAATGGGTTTATGCAACAAATGTTAACGCTTCAAATCATATCCAGCGAACCGAATTGCTTTGATTCGTTCTTTAATCAAACCGAATCGCACCGAATCGTTTCAAACTAAAACGTATCGTTCCTGTATCTTATCGGAGCCCATGTATCTAGCTAGATATGTATCGAATCGTCTTGAAAGGTAAAGATGCACATCCCTAGAATATGCACCAGACTTTAAAATTAGGTTCACAAACAATGAGAGGAAAAACAATGAGGATTTTAGGTCTATGAACACACTCACACTCTGTAGATGTTGTTATCTAATTTTAGATCTTGAGGAATTGTATTAATATGCTCTGATATAAATTATTCATTTTATTTAACATCTTCAGATTTAGAGCATTAAGACATTTGTTTTGTCACGTTTAGTATGCATTATTTAAATATCAACTAAAATAAGAGTATTTATAAGTGCTCAGACTACAATAACATTCTAAAATATTCTTTACAAATTATTTTTATCAACGCTGTTATTTTATTTCAGGTAAAGGAATGGCTGTGTCTGACCTGCCAGATGCAGAGAGCACTTGGAGGAATGGAACCCCCAGGACCTCCCATGATGAAACCCCAACCCTTGCCCAGCATAGTCTCTACACCTGTTGCACCTCAAAAGGAGAATGTCACACCTGCTGCATCTCAAAAGCCGCACCCAGCTCCAGCTAAATCCCAGAAGGAGGAGATCCCAGTACCTGTGGCTGCCCAAAAAGAGAACACACCCACTGTACATCAGGAGACACCATTTCCCGCTGGAAACCCAGAATCAACTGCAGTCAAAAAGGAGGAGACCCCAGCACTAGGATCCACACAAAATAAACAGGCTCCACCTGCTGTGTCTGCGAAGGAGAGTGAAGAACCTATAATTGTTCAGAAACCAGTGGACCAACCAATTCCAGCCAGACCCAAACCAAGTGGAGCTGCTACACCTGCACAGCAACCAGAAAAGCAAACTCCTTCACTGCAACAGCCTGCTACAAAGCCACCACCACAAGTACAAACCCAGCCAGCTCCAAAGCCAGACCCCAAAACCGCTCCCCTAATGGAGCCAATGACTCCTTCTTCAGAGAAAGAGAAGAAGACCCCAACTCCAGGGTCACCACAGAAGGAGGTATCTCCAGCAGTGGCTTCACAGCAGGACCAAACACAAGTGGACAAACCAACTCCAACCCCTGTCCAACAACCTCCACACCAGAAGACTCCACAACAACAAGAGCAACCTCCTCAGCCCCTAACAGTGGCACCGAAAGCAGAGGCCGGGAAGCCTCAACAACAGCTTCCAAAAGGTGGACCACCACCACCACCACAGGCCCAGCCCTCCAAGCAGGAGTCAGGAGGCTTCTTTGGATTTGGTGGTGCTAAATCTCAGCCTGCTCAGTCAAAGCCTGAAGACTCAGTGTCTGGGAAGATGCTTGGATTTGGCTCCTCCATATTCAGCTCTGCATCCACTTTGATCACCTCAGCTGTTCAAGATGAGCACCGCACCAGACCTCCAGCTTCCCCCAAGGTGTCTGCAACTGTTGCGCCTCAACAGATGGAGAATCCCAGACCAGCTGGTCCCCAACAAGTGGCCCCTACAACAACCTCACCCAAAAAGGAGTCAATGACTCGTGCTTTAGTGAAAGAGACCCCAGCACCAGGCTCGTCACAGAAGAAGGAGGTATCCTCGACAGTGGTTTGCCAGCAGGACCATAAGCCAGTGGACAAACCGACTCCAACACTTGTCCAACAACCTCCACAACAGAAGACTCCACAACAACAAGGACAGCCTACGCAGCCCTCAGCAGAGGCACCAAAATCAGAGCCTGACATATCAATAGTTGAAGCTGCTAAAGCAGCAGACACTCAAAAACTGGCAAGCCCAGTGCCTGCTCAGAAGGCTCCACTGGAAAACCGGAGAACATCAGAACCTCATAAACCACCACAGCAGCCTAGCCCTGGGCGTAGGCAGAGTAGTGCCATCCCAGCCACACAGCAACCCCCTGAGGAGTCAGGAGGCTTATTTGGCTTTGGAGGTCCCAAATCTCAGTCTGCCTCCTCAAAGCCTGAAGAGTCAGTGTCTGGGAAGATGTTTGGCTTTGGCTCGTCCATTTTCAGCTCTGCCTCCACTTTGATAACCTCAGTTGTTCAGGATGAGCCCCGCACCACACCGCCAGCTTCCCCCAAGATGTCTGCACTGGCCCAGACATCTCCCAAGATGCCCCCTGCAAACGAGACCAAACCACCTGCTGCTCAGAAAGCAGAGGAGAAGAAAGCAGAGCAACTCCAGCAGGCCAAGGTCCCCCCATCAGTACAGGCCAAAGTGGACAAGCCCCAATCCGAGCCTCCAAAGGGAGCAGCATCCTCCCAACCAGCTCCCAAAGCAGGCCAGTCCACCTGTCCACTCTGTAAGGTGGAACTCAACAAGGGCTCCAAGGACCCTCCCAACTATAACACCTGCACTGAATGCAAGAACGCTGTCTGCAACCTCTGTGGATTTAACCCCATGCCACAGGAAACAGTAAGTAAAGAGTATATGTTTCATGAAAGTAATTAGGCTACTCTAACATAACTGTTGTACTTTATTTTAGAACAATTGGTTAAGGATACTAACTATACAGTGGGGGAAAAAAGTATTTAGTCAGCACCCAATTGTGCAAGTTCTCCCACTTAAAAAGATGAGAGAGGCCTGTAATTTTCATCATAGGTACACGTCAACTATGACAGACAAATTGAGAAAAATAAATCCAGAAAATCACATTGTAGGATTTTTTATTAATTTATTTGCAAATTATGGTGGAAAATAAGTATTTGGTCACCTACAAACAAGCAAGATTTCTGGCTCTCACAGACCTGTAACTTCTTCTTTAAGAGGCTCCTCTGTCCTCCACGCGTTACTTGTATTAATAATGGCACCTGTTTGAACTTGTTATCAGTATAAAATACACCTGTCCACAACCTCAAACAGTCACACTCCAAATTCCACTATGGCCAAGACCAAAGAGCTGTCAAAGGACACCAGAAACAAAATTGTAGACCTGCATCAGGCTGGGAAGACTGAATCTGCAATAGGTAAGCAGCTTGGTTTGAAGAAATCAACTGTGGGAGCAATTATTAGGAAATGGAAGACATACAAGACCACTGATAATCTCCCTCGATCTGGGGCTCCACGCAAGATCTCACCCCGTGGGGTCAAAATGATCACAAGAATGGTGAGCAAAAATCCCAAAACCACACGGGGGGACCTAGTGAATGACCTGCAGAGAGCTGGGACCAAAGTAACAAAGCCTACCATCAGTAAAACACTACGCCGCCAGGGACTCAAATCATGCAGTGACAGACGTGTCCCCCTGCTTAAGCCAGTACATGTCCAGGCCCATCTGAAGTTTGCTAAAATGCATTTGGATGATCCAGAAGAGGATTGGGAGAATGTCAGATGAAACCAAAATATAACTTTTTGGTAAAAACTCAACTCGTCGTGTTTGGAGGACAAAGAATGCTGAGTTGCATCCAAAGAACACCATACCTACTGTGAAGCATGGGGGTGGAAACATCATGCTTTGGAGCTGTTTTTCTGCAAAGGGACCAGGATGACTGATCCGTGTAAAGGAAAGAATGAATGGGGCCATGTATCGTGAGATTTTGAGTGAAAACCTCCTTCCATCAGCAAGGGCATTGAAGATGAAACGTGGCTGGGTCTTTCAGCATGACAATGATCCCAAACACACCGCCCGGGCAACGAAGGAGTGGCTTCGTAAGAAGCATTTCAAGGTCCTGGAGTGGCCTAGCCAGTCTCCAGATCTCAACCCCATAGAAAATCTTTGGAGGGAGTTGAAAGTCTGTGTTGCCCAGCGACAGCCCCAAAACATCACTGCTCTAGAGGAGATCTGCATGGAGGAATGGGCCAAAATACCAGCAACAGTGTGTGAAAACCTTGTGAAGACTTACAGAAAACGTTTGACCTGTGTCATTGCCAACAAAGGGTATATAACAAAGTATTGAGAAACTTTTGTTATTGACCAAATACTTATTTTCCACCATAATTTGCAAATAAATTCATTAAAAATCCTACAATGTGATTTTTCTGGATTTTTTTTCTCATTTTGTCTGTCATAGTTGACGTGTACCTATGATGAAAATTACAGGCCTCTCTCATCTTTTTAAGTGTGAGAACTTGCACAATTGGTGGCTGACTAAATACTTTTTTTCCCCACTGTACCTACACAATGTTTATAGTCGGCAGTCACGTCTTTCATGGGAAGTGCAAGATAGGATAAGAATATTCTTTTGATGAAGTTATTTGTATTAATATAGGCTTTTCTAAACAATTGTCTAATATTTGTTCATGATCTTTCTGGAAACCAATTGTAATCTGACACAATTGTCCTTGAGTATCTTGGCAAGGTTTTGACATTCATTTTCATCTGATACTGATCACATTTAACATACTGTACGTTGCATTACTTTTGTCTGAAGGGGTTTGGAGTACATAGTGCCTCCCAATATTCTACAGAATATGCTAGGGATGTAATGATTCACCGATATGCATCGGTCCCCGATTCAAAGTTGAAGATGCAAGTGCTTCAGTCCACGGACCCCAAACCAATCCAAATGTAGCATGCATCGGTCAAAAAATGTATTATAAAGCTACGAATTGCCGATTCACAAGCATTTCTTGCTCATATTACATTTTTTCTACCGTCTGAAAATATCTATTATCTTGTGACAACTGATGTGTCCTCTCTTCTTCAGTGTTGAACTACATGTAACTGTGTTGACAGTCATTGATCTACGTCATTTTGCATGCCCAACAACCCCATGCAATATCAGTAGCCTATTCAAGCTGCACACTCTAACCAGCTTCGTGCACCGACCAGCACGAGGTAGGCAGCCTGTTCCTGATCTTGCACATATGCGTGGCAACTTCAGTATTCAAATGCTAAAATGGCTTGCGTAATGTTAAGCTTCATTAGTTGAGTGACAACCTATGTAATTTGCTAGTTTATTATCTACAGTGGGGAAAAAAAGTATTTAGTCAGCCACCAATTGTGCAAGTTCTCCCACTTAAAAAGACGAGAGAGGCCTGTAATTTTCATCATAGGTACACGTCAACTATGACAGACATATTAAGAAAAAATTTCCAGAAAATCACATTGTAGGATTTTTAATGAATTTATTTGCAAATTATGGTGGAAAATAAGTATTTGGTCAATAACAAAAGTTTCTCAATACTTTGTTATATACCCGTTGTTGGCAATGACACAGGTCAAACGTTTTCTGTAAGTCTTCACAGGGTTTTCACACACTGTTGCTGGTATTTTGGCCCATTCCTCCATGCAGATCTCCTCTAGAGCAGTGATGTTTTGGGGCTGTCGCTGGGCAACACAGACTTTCAACTCCCTCCAAAGATTTTCTATGGGGTTGAGATCTGGAGACTGGCTAGGCCACTCCAGGACCTTGAAATGCTTCTTACGAAGCCACTCCTTCGTTGCCCGGGCGGTGTGTTTGGGATCATTGTCATGCTGAAAGACCCAGCCACATTTAATCTTCAATGCCCTTGCTGATGGAAGGAGGTTTTCACTCAAAATCTCACGATACATGGCCCCATTCATTCTTTCCTTTACACGGATCAGTCGTCCTGGTCCCTTTGCAGAAAAACAGCCCCAAAGCATGATGTTTCCACCCCCATGCTTCACAGTAGGTATGGTGTTCTTTGGATTCAACTCAGCATTCTTTGTCCTCCAAACACAACGAGTTGAGTTTTTACCAAAAAGTTTAATCTGACCATATGACATTCTCCCAATCCTCTTCTGGATCATCCAAATGCACTCTAGCAAACTTCAGATGGGCCTGGACATGTACTGGCTTAAGCAGGGGGACACGTCTGGCACTGCAGGATTTGGGTCCCTGGTGGCGTAGTGTGTTACTGATGGTAGGCTTTGTTACTTTGGTCCCAGCTCTCTGCAGGTCATTCACTAGGTCCCCCTTGTGGTTCTGGGATTTTTGCTCACCGTTCTTGTGATCATTTTGACCCCACGGGGTGAGATCTTGCGTGGAGCCCCAGATCGAGGGAGATTATCAGTGGTCTTGTATGTCTTCCATTTCCTAATAATTGCTCCCACAGTTGATTTCTTCAAACCAAGCTGCTTACCTATTGCAGATTCAGTCTTCCCAGCCTGGTGCAGGTCTACACTTTTGTTTCTGGTGTCCTTTGACAGCTCTTTGGTCTTGGCCATAGTGGAGTTTGGAGTGTGACTGTTTGAGGTTGTGGACAGGTGTCTTTTATACTGATAACAAGTTCAAACAGGTGCCATTAATACAGGTAACGAGTGGAGGACAGAGGAGCCTCTTAAAGAAGAAGTTACAGGTCTGTGAGAGCCAGAAATCTTGCTTGTTTGTAGGTGACCAAATACTTATTTTCCACCATAATTTGCAAATAAATTCATAAAAAATCCTACAATGTGATTTTCTGGATTTTTTTTTCTCAATTTGTCTGTCATAGTTGACGTGTACCTATGATTAAAATTACAGGCCTCTCTCATCTTTTTAAGTGGGAGAACTTGCACAATTGGTGGCTGACTAAATACTTTTTTTCCCCACTGTATGTGCTGTTGAAAATGGTGTTTTACCAGAATAAAAGTAAGCTACAGGAGACACAACTCTTATCTGGCTATACCTGCTGAACAGGGCTTAGAATGGATTTGATTTTGATTGTTCAGTTTCCCCACCAGCAATAGTTTTGGTAGTTTTGCTTTAAACAATCAGTATGGTAATTTTTAGATATACATGGTAAAGTTCATAATTTCATAACGAGGACACCAATCACATTTAATAATAATATTCCATTTAGCAGACGCTTTTATCCAAAGCGACTTACAGTCATGCTTGCATACATTTTTGTGTATGGGATGGTCCTGGCGATCGAACCCACTACCCTGGCATTACAAGCGCCGTGCTCTACCAGCTGAGCTACAGAGGACCACATTTGCGCGCACACACACACACACAAACAGAGAGAGAAGTCAGCTTCGACAGATCCAGTTCAGAGAGGCCCAGCTCTCCATCAGCAGCCGATTTTAATTTAGAATGGAAAATGAATGGGTTTATGCAACAAATGTTAACGCATCGAATCGAATCCAGCAAACCGAATTGCGTCGATTCGTTCTCTAATCAAGAAGAATCAAAACCGAATCATTTCAAACTAAAACGTATCATTCCTTTATCGTATCGGAGCCCATGTATATAGTTCGATACGTATCGAATCGTGTTGAAACTGAAAGATTCACATCCCTAGAATATGCAGCAGACTTAAAAAATTTGGTTCACAAACAATGAGAGTACATTTTAGTTCTATGAACACACTCACATTCTATGTAGATGTTGTTATCTAATTTTAGATATTGACGAATTGTATTAATACTCTGATATACATTATTAATTGTATTTAGCATCTTGAGATTTAGAGCATTAAGACTGTAGTTTTGTATGTTTGTCACATGCAGTATGCAGTATTTATATACAGTGGGGAAAAAAAGTATTTAGTCAGCCACCAATTGTGCAAGTTCTCCCACTTAAAAAGATGAGAGAGGCCTGTAATTTTCACCATAGGTACACGTCAACTATGACAGACAAATTGAGAGAAAAAAATTCCAGAAAATCACATTGTAGGATTTTTAATGAATTTATTTTCAAATTATGGTGGAAAATAAGTATAAGTACACTGTAGCAACTAAGATAAGAGCATCTGTATGTGCTCAGACTACAATAACATTCTAAAACATATATAGATATATATATTCTTTTTTATCAACACTGTTATTTTTTCAGGTAAAGGAATGGCTGTGTCTGACCTGCCAGATGCAGAGAGCACTTGGAGGAATGGAACCCCCAGGACCTCCCATGATGAAACCCCATCCCTTGCCCACCATAGTCTCTACACCTGTTGCACCTCAAAAGCCGTACCCAGCTCCAGCTAAATCCCAGAAGGAGGAGATCCCAGTACCTGTGGCTGCCCAAAATGAGATCACTCCACCCACTGTACCTCAGGAGACACCAATTCCCACTGGAACCCCAGCACCAACTGCAGTCCAAAATAAGGAGACCCCAGAACCAAGATCCATACAAAATAAACAGGCTCCATCTGCTGTGGCTGCGAAGGAGAACCAGGAATCTATAATTGTTCCGAAACCAGTGGACCAACCAATTCCAGCCAGACCCAAACCCAGTAGAGCTGTTATACCTGCACAGCAGCCAGAAAAGCAAACTCCTTCACTGCAACAACCTGCTACAAAGCAACCACCACAAGTACAAACCCAGCCAGCTCCAAAGCCAGACCCCAAAACTGCTCCCCTCAAGCAGGAGCCTGGAAAGCTTCCACAACAGCTTCCAAAAGGAGTTACCTCTCCTGCCAAAGCTGTACCAGAACCACATGCCCAGCCCACCAAGCAGTCAGGGGGCTTCTTTGGCTTTGGTGGTGCTAAATCTCAGCCAAAGCCTGAAGAATCAGTGTCTGGGAAGATGTTTGGCTTTGGCTCCTCTATCTTCAGCTCTGCATCTACTTTGATCACCTCAGCTGTTGAGGACAAACCACTCACCCCACCGCCAGCTTCCCCCAAGGTGTCTGCAGCAGCCCAGGCCTCTCCCAAGATGCCCCCTGCAAAGGAGACCAAACCACCTACTGCTCAGAAAGCAGAGGAGAAGAAAGCAGAGCAACTCCAGCAGGCCAAGGTCCCCCCATCAGTACAGGCCAAAGTGGACAAGCCCCAATCCGAGCCTCCAAAGGGAGCAGCATCCTCCCAACCAGCTCCCAAAGCAGGCCAGTCCACCTGTCCACTCTGTAAGGTGGAACTCAACAAGGGATCCAAGGACCCTCCCAACTACAACACCTGCACTGAATGCAAGAACACTGTCTGTAATCTCTGTGGATTTAACCCCATGACACATGAAACAGAGGTAAGACTGCGAAATATGTTCATTACATTTGATTATGTGTGTATTAAACAGACTCTCAGATTTGCTATGCATGTTTAAAAGGACTCTGTCAGAGAAAATACCAAATCCTCTGTGATCCCCAATACTATGTTGAGGAGGTGCAATTTCTCTTGGATTATTCAGAAGATGTTAACCCCATAGGCACGTGGCAGAGGCAATGACTGAATGTTGATGGCAATTTGCTCACTAACCTGTTGTATTTTCCAGCCTCAGACTAGTTATGTTGCTTGTCTAGAGAAAACAGGTGTTATAGTTTTGAATGGGTTTCAGCTCAAATAAGGTACATTCTTTCCAGTCCAATATTTGATTCACATTTGCAACAGAGGTCTTTTATTGTCTTACATTGAATGCAGATGAGTCAGAGGTTGTAGCACATCATTGTTTGATATTGCTCCCTTTGCTTGTACTGTGATAACACGCTGGGCACAGACGTCAATTCAACATCTATCCCAAGTTGGTTCAAGGTCATTTCATTGAAATGACGTGGAAACAGCGTTGATTCAACCAGTGTGTGCCCAGTGGGAAGTGATTTGAGAGGCTGTAGTCTACTCAATCTCTTGTTTCAGTGTAGGAACAGTGTAGGTCACTACAAGGCATTTGTGGTGATTTCATCTACTGATGTCTAATAATAACATGCCTGCTCAGACAGCTCACAGCAGGGCTAGGGCTGGCTCTCCGCTCTGTGAAGTCAACCTCCATTATAACAGCCCATAATCCACCCTGTGTTCTCAGTGCTGCTGTGTTTCACTCAATACTTTCTGGTAATGGGAGTCTAAAAGGATCAAGCTACAGGTAACTGCCAAAATAAAGGAAGCACTTGAGTAACTGAGGGATACAAAGTACACAAAAGTATGTGGACATCCCTTAAAAGTAGTGGATTTGGCTATTTCTAATCTCTATAGACAAACTTTGGCAGTAGAATGGCCTTACTGAAGAGCTCAGTGACTTTCAGCGTGGCACCGTCATAGGATGCCACCTTTCCAACAAGTCAGTTCATCAAATTTCAGCCCTGCTAGAGCTGCCCCGGTCAACTGTAAGTGCTGTTACTGTGAAGTGGAAACGTCTAGGAGCAACAACGGCTCAGCCGCAAAGTGGTAGGCCACACAAGTTCACAGAACGGGACTGCCAAGTGCTGTAGTGCGTAGCGAGTAAAAATTGTCTGTCCTTGGTTGCAACACTCACTATTGAGCTCCAAACTGCCTCTGGAAGTAACGTGAGCCCAAGAACTGTTCGTCTGGAGTTTCATGAAATGGGTTTCCATGGCCGAGCAGCCGCACACAAGCCTAAGATCACCATGCGCAATGCCAAGTGTCGGCTGGAGTGGTGTAAAGCTTGCCGTCATTGGACTCTGGAGCAGTGGAAATGCGTTCTCTGGAGTGATGAATCACGCTTCACCATCTGGCAGTCCGACGGACGAATCTGGGTTTGGCGGATGCCAGGAGAACGCTACATGCCCCAATGAATAGTGCCAACTGTAAAGTTTGGTGGAGGAGAAATAATGCTCTGGGGCTGTTTGTCATGGTTCGGGCAAGGCCCCTTAGTTTCAGTGAAGGGAAATCTTTAATATTACAGCATACAATGACATTCTAGACGATTCTGTGCATCCAACTGTTGTGGCAACAGTTTGGAGAAGGCCCTTTCCTGTATCAGCATGACAATGCCCCCGTGCACAATGCGAGGTCCATACTGAAATGGTTTGTCGAGATAGGTGTGGAAGAACTTGACTGGCCTGCACAGAGCCCTGACATCGACCCAATTGAAGACCTTTGGGATGAATTGGAACGCCGACTGCGAGCCAGGCCTAATCGCCCAAAATCAGTGCCCGACCTCACTAATGCTCTTGTGGCTGAATGGAAGCAAGTCCCCGCAGCAATGTTCCAACATCTAGTGGAAAGCCTTCCCAGAAGAGTGGAGGATGTTATAGCAGCAAAGGGGGGACCAACTCCATATTAATGCCCATGATTTTGGAATGAGATGTTTGACGAGCAGGTGTCCACATACTTTTGGTTCCTGAGCTAATTAAGCAATTAACATTCCATCATGCTTAGGGTCATGTATACAAATGCCCAGTTGCCCATTATTTTGTCTACCATGGCTAAAAGAAAGAGATATCAGTGACTTTGAAAGAGGGGTCACAAATGAGCATAGGGGGTTTAAAGTAACTGTCCAGTGTTTCCAGATTTCTATGAAATATGACCTATACTTACTTACAATATGAGCTAAATAGTTTTCCTTCCAAATTTGTTTTATTAAGTATGTTAAAAAACAGCTTTTCTGTGTTGGAATGGTGTGGGCGTACCCCAACAACAGAGTGGTGTGGGAATATACCATTCATAAAAAATATTAATGTGAGTAGACCGCTGACTGGCCAGCTAAACCTGCTCTAGACTGCTGATTGGCCAGCCCATCCTCCTCAGGAGTATGACATCATATTCTATGAAGAAATAGCAAACATTTTTTAAAGTTTAATGTGGGCTAAGTGTTTTTTCTCCAATTAATGCTTTGGCCATAAATACGAGTATAGGATAGTATAGTCAACAACATTATTTCGGTATGAGTTAACAGAATATTAACTTTTAAAAGTGAGATTTTCACTGGACAGTTACTTTAAAATGCTAAGTGAATGGCACCCGTTCCAGCCAATAATAGACCCTCCGGGGCAGAACAGTTTAGAATTTACAAAATATAGCATTTTTACCTCCTGGACCTTGACATGTTTTGAGAAACTGAGATGGATTGCAAAGCATGAGACCTCTATAGATGAGAGACTGAAATGTGTGGAGAGAGATTGCCTGGAGAGCTGCCCAGATTATGCATTAGAACTGTGCAATGGCTCTATGTAACCTTTATGAATATAATTACTTTTTTGAGGGGCCTCAAACAGTATTAAAACCATACTCTAATGCACTCTGTGTCGGACAGCTGCCTGCCTCTTCCTGGGACATCCCTCTCATGGTAAGGTCTCAGTGGATGTGACATAATGGCTCATGCGAGGAGCGCCTCAACCTTGGCGGTCCAGCAGCAATAAAACTTTATTAAAGTGATTGAGAGTTGTGCAACAGCATTAGTGAGATGGGATCTGCTTCTGTGGCTGGCTGGGGACTTTCCATTCTCCATGAGAGATGGCAGGGCCCTGTAATATGCCAATGAGCAGAGGTGAGCTGGAATAATTCCAACACAACACAGCAGCCTGCAGCAGCACGTTTCCCATGCAGCCATCACTGGCTCTCTGTACTTCAACAGTTCTCTTTTTAAATTATATTGCTCAGAGCCCCACACATGCGTGTTGGCTGCTAATAGTGGTACGTGTGTTGACTTTCTGTCACCAACACACTGACGCGGGCTGGCTAAGGGCTGTAACGTTGGGTGCTGCTCTCACCTCGGTCACCTCTGGGTTAACTAAAGTAGGCTAGTGTTCATTAGGGAACTCCCCATTTCCAGGCAGGTAATGAAGAGTACTTCCATTACAGCTTCCATTACAGTGTTTCTCATTGGTTGTTTATTCTCAGGTGTGTGAGCATGCGATAGCCTATGTGATTGAATGACTGGGTCAAACCCCAACACTTAACATGAGTAAACATGACTAAAGTAATGAGGTATTATTTTTGATTCCTCATATTATATCCATATAATTTCAACAATGATAAACTACTCTCCTCATGAGAGTATAGCACTGCTCTGATGTCAGTGTTCATACTGTGAGCTAGCTAGCCGATTCACCAGGGTTCCAATGTAATAACTTGTCATTTCTCAGGCCTCTCTTAGTCACACAACTGGAGGCCTTTTCTAAAGGTCATCTTTTGATGCTAATGCCTTTATAATGAGATGGTGGGTTATTTGCACTAGCCTCAACAGGCAGGACCAAAATGCCACCAGATTAAACCTGAAAGCAGCTAGCATTTAATGGAAACTCAAAGTTACTGCTGCGTTATTTTTATTTATTTATGTAGCCCATTGAATATTTTTTTACAATGGTTGCATTTTAGATAATAGATAATCATCAATAATTGTCAGTATTTGTTGCAAGTGACGTACTGCATTAGCCACATACAGTATTAGTATTTGTGTGCTAGTTGGTAGCCTGTTCCCTCATGCCCCTGGATGTTGAATCTCACTAACAGGGCTATGATAGTAGACCTCTCTGTTGTGTCTGAGCTGTGATGCTGTGGAGATTTACAACAAGGCTCAGCCTAACTCACACGTCATAATGGAGGAATAATGCTTCATCTGATCGACTTTCCTCTTACATAATCGACTTTGCTCCTTGGGTCTTTCATGGAGAGCAGACCATTCAGCTTGAGGTGGCGGTTGGGAGAGGGGATACACGGACAATGCTTACTTAGTACATCATCAACCCACGTCTGTGTAAAGGCAGAGTGGCATAAATTGAAGGACGATGGCTGGGAATTTGTGTAACTGCAGGGGCAGCTGACATCCACATTGTCATACTGCATTGTGCTTTTCATGAGCTTCAGATCTTTCCCTGCTTTATAATATATATATTTTTTGAATTGACAGAGATGCTGTCAACGCCTTTTTATTCTCTACAGAAGAGTAAAAAGCAGTGGTATGGTTGGAGAGGAGAGGAGAGGGGGAGGCGTGGGAAGTAGAGGGGGCAAACGCCAGCAGCAAGTCTGTCCATTTCCCCTCCTCTCTCTTTCTACTCCAGCTGATCTTCTCAAAAGCCTGAGTGGATGTTTTCTGTTATGTAAGACACTGGTGTTCCCTCCCAGCTGTTTTCTATTGGACCACTACTGGCTGCCTAGTTAGAATGTTCCATACAGGGTAATAATGAGCAAAGAAGTATTGCTGGTTAGCAGTCTCATAGTTGCTACAGATGTGCTGGCACCACCAATAGCCTTTGTATAAAAGGACAATACTATGACTTTTTCTTTTCCGAAGGAAAAAGGGACTTCAAAAGATGTAAACAACAACAAAAATATGTCAGTCGTGGTATCGCGAGTCATGGTCCACAGCTACCATCCATGATGAGAAATCACACACCTCATAATCTATAGGCCTAGCTGTAGGCATCAATCATCACACGCACATCCAAGGTTATGAAGCAAAGTTTTTAGCTTTAACTGTGGTACATTTTCTGTACTCTCTGCTAGGCCTGTGTAAATGTTGAAATGTGCTCCTCTGTAGGCCCTGCCCTGGCCCAGGCTGTTGCTGCGGTGATAAGGAGAAACCCCTTGGTGCACCGAGTGACGGTGTTAAAAATAGTCCCTCAGAGGCGAGACCAAACACAGCTTACCTACTCCCGCCTCCCTCCCTCCTTTCAACTCTTCTTCACAGGCTGTGTGTTTCACATGGTTCTAGCCAAGCTCTTTTATGTAGGGTTTTAACCATTGCAATTTTTTGCTGCGTGTTTGTCTCGAAGATCAAGACTTGCAATATTATTTTATTTTGACTTCTGAGGCTGTATGTTTCAAATGAGCAAGCTGATTTAAATGTGTGATCTTACTCATGTCTTGGAACAGGTCTTCCCTGTAAAATAAGGTCTATGTCAATGAGACTAACCTTGATAGGCCTACAGTTAGGGCTAAGTAGGATTTCAACACTGCTGTACTTTCCACCTCAATTGATTCAGACTAAAATCTCAGTTATTTGTAGGGCAGTTGATGGGTGTATTGTGCTTAGGAGCAGTTCCTAGCTGTGACGTGCAACCCTCAAGCTAAAATATTCCTTCAAAATGGGAGAGTGGTGCTGCTTGCTATTTTGACGGTGGGCTTGGCTGTCAGTCGGAGGAGAGGGAATAGAATCTCCCCCTAGAGACCTGTCCCCATTAATGCACTCATAGTGCATCTCTCTCTCTCTCTTTCTCTCTCCCTCTCTCTCTCTCTCTCTCTCTCTCTCTCTCTTTCTCTCTATCAATCTTCTCTATGTTTACCCCTCTCTCTCTCTGCTTCCATTCCTTTTCTCTCTCTCTCCCTCTCTCATTCTCCCCCTCTCTCCCTCTCTCCCTCTCTGTCTTCAAAGGAAAGTTTGTTGACGTGTCATCCGTCAGATTTGAGAGAGAAAGCAGGGCCTGGGCCCCTCGTCTTCAGAATGAAGCACTCTGCTTATTGCAGATTAGTGGGTCAACACGCTCTATTATCAGAGGGCCAGATTGATGAGGAGTGGGAGCACTGCGGGTGCTGCTGAAAGCACACTATATTAGCCAGCTACAGACGTTGCCAAAGGCAGCTGCCAGGAAATCAATAAGGAACCTACCAGCATGAGCTTCTGCAAGAATAGAGGTTCTCTGACAGCCTAAAATATATAGCTACTAACACAACCCATTGGCCTTTTATTCAATTCACCTCACAGATGGCATGATATCAGATGTAAATCTCCAGTATTTCTGTATGCATTTTACATTTTAGTCATTTAGCAGACGCTCTTATCCAGAGCAACTTACAGCTAGTGAGTGCATACATTTTCATACTGGCCCCCAGTGGGAAACGAACCCACAACCCTGGCGTTGCAAGCGCCATGCTCTACCAACTGAGCTACAGGGGCCTTGGTTGGCACACTGTGTGCTTGTGAACAGAATAACGCAACCAAGCTATTGATATTGTTGTGTTAATGCTGACAAGTTTAAGAAAATAGTATATGCTTGGTAACAGCAGCAGGGTGTTGGGGTTACAGGCTCTGATGTCACTGATGCTGTAAAGATTGTTGTCACACACTGTAAAATATGCAGAGGGGGCAAAACATAATTGTTTCAGCTGGTTGATTAATGGTCCAAGTTTGTTGGAGGTTTTCCCATACAGCTTTGTGTGTGTGTGTGTGGGGGGGGGGGGGTGGTATAGAGTTGTGTGGCTTTTTCTCTGAGACGTGCCATCACATTGAATCTACATTGAACAGAAAAGTTTTTCCCATTTTTCATTTGCAAAGATAATCCATCCACTTGACAGGGGTGGCATATCAAGAAGCTGATTAAACAGCATGATCATTACACAGGTGCACCTTGTGCTGGGGACAATAAAAGGCCACTCTAAAATGTGCAGTTTTGTTACACAACACAATGCCACAGATGTCTCAAGTTTTGAGGGACGTGCAATTGGCATGCTGACTGCAGGAATGTCCATCAGAGCTGTTGCCAGAGAATTGAATGTTCATTTCTCTACCATAAGCCACCTCCAACGTCGTTTTATAGAATTTGGCAGTATGTTCAACCGGCCTCACAACCGCAGACCACGTGTATGACGTCTTGTGGGCGAGCGGTTTGCTGATGTCAACGTTGTGAACAGAGTGCCCTATGGTGGCGGTGGGGTTATGGTATGGGCAGGCGTAAGCCACGGGCAACAAACCAAATTATATTTTATCGATGGCAATTTGAATGCACAAAAATACCATGACGAGTCCCTGAGGCCCATTGTGAGGCCCATTTTTTAAAAACGTTATCTGTGACCAACAGATGTATATCTGTATTCCTAGTCATGTGAAATCCATAGATTAGGGCCTAATGAATGTATTACAATTGACTGATTTCCTCATATGAACTGTACCCCCATATAATCAATGAAATTGTTGCATGTTGCATTTATATTTTTGTTCAGTATAGAAGAATAAAAGAGAATGTGTTATTTAGTGTAGAGTTCAGCAGATACACGGTGGTGGTGTTATAGCTTCAGCTGGCATGGGGTCCATGTGTGTCAGCATAGCAGTTTCCTGAGAGCTGTCACTGTGAAGGCCTTGTGAATCCAGCTCTTGAGACTAATCACAGTCAATGCCTGCCTCCCCTGCTCCCCCTTCACAGCTCCCCTGCTTCCCCTGTTTTCAGCACAGAGCTCCTGCTCAAACATATTTAATTAAAGGAATTGATGATGGTAGGCCCAGGACTCAGAGGTCTCTGCTGGAGTGGAAATCTAGTAACAACCATATCATTACAAAGTTGACCTCTGGAAACATTGTGTCTTCGACTCTGACACACATGTAGCATGATCCTTCTAGACTTCCATTACTAGTATGTGTTGACATGATCTGCTGCCGAGGTGAAATGGTAGTTGAAAAGCATTACAACTTTACCTCATTTTACAGATACAAGTAATCTGTAATATATTGGAGGCTTCAGCTTGGACTGAGGCCAGCATGCCACCTGGAGAGATGTGGGAGACTGGTCCATATTTAGCCAGGGAGAGAGGAGAGGGACTGGAAGACAGGGTAATGTAGAGAGAGGAGAGGGACAGGGTAGTGTAGAGAGAGGAGAGGGACAGGGGGACAGGGTACTGCAGAGAGAGGAGAGGGACAGGGGGACAGGGTACTGCAGAGAGAGGAGAGGGACAGGGGGACAGGGTACTGCAGAGAGAGGAGAGGGACAGGGGGACAGGGTAATGTAGAGAGAGGAGAGGGACAGGGGGACAGGGTACTGCAGAGAGAGGAGAGGGACAGGGTAATGTAGAGAGAGGAGAGGGACAGGGGGACAGGGTACTGCAGAGAGAGGAGAGGGACAGGGGGACAGGATACTGCAGAGAGAGGAGAGGGACAGGGTAATGTAGAGAGAGGAGAGGGACAGGGGGACAGGATACTGCAGAGAGAGGAGAGGGATTTGTATACAGGGTAATGTAGATATGCTGTTCAGGTACACAGAGGCTTGGCTCAGCCCTCTGAGTGAGCTGTTGTTTCATCTTCCTCCACTATTTCCTTCTCCAACCCTCCCAAGTGTGTTCTGTCACAAAGCAACGGAAGGTTGAATGTTGAAGAAAACAGAAAATTGAACCTTGTCTGTTTTTAATGAATTATGCAAATGAGGTTGTGGTGTAGTTAATTTACAATCCAAGGACATTTCAATCTAAGATGTCATTTTGTGTGGGGGGGTAAAATGAGTAAGCATTACATGATGATTTCACCTTGAGTTTAATCATGTTGTTGGTGAAGACAGTGCTGTGGTAATTTAAAAGGGGAAGATACTATTTTAACGTGATGAGAGACAGTGATTCAGTGATGATTATGTTGTTATTTATGAGCCACTGATTTTCATGTAATCAAAAGAGCACAGTCAATTATCTTTATAAAATATATTATGAAATGTAACTGCTAGCTTCTCCATTCATATTCAGTGACAAGCTCCTCCATTGCCAGATATGAATTCAGCTACACTTACACATCAATAGGATAGCTCTTTCACAAGTGGTTGATTCATGCGTATTGCGTTAGTCTATTTCTATTAATAATTTCCTGCGTCACCCCAGCACCACTCTACCGGTCCTGTGTCTCTAATGAGGCCATTGTGTTGGCGTAAGAGGTGATCAGAGAACCAGGAAGTGTCAGAGCTTCTGATTAGCAATTAATCGCCTGATGGGTCCCACTGGTGACATGGCTCCTCTGATTAGCATATGTATGAGCTCGAAGCCGCTTGCTTGTTAGTGCTGATTACATCCTCACACAGACCAATGGAGGATGGAGAGAAGAGGGGAGGAGTGGAGTAGGGGGGTGCCATTCAGTGATGACTTAGACAGGATATTCAAACTGTCAGTTTAGTCTTTTAAACCATATTATGAGTTCTTAGTTTACAGATCTACAAAAAAGACTGATTATGATTGCTGTCTGAATACTTTGAGAGAAGGATGGTATGAAGATATGAAAATCCAGATACCGCCCAACCCTAGGCAGAGAGAACATTTAGCAATTCTAGAACAAATTTAATGCAATTCTATAAATTTTGCCATGGGACAGAGAGACATTATTGCAGTTTAAAAGCACGTTTCCTGCAGTTCTACACATTTTGCCATGGGCCGGAGAGCAAAATGTTGCAATTTTATAACAAATGTCATGCAATTCTACACATTTTGCCATGACCAAATTTTGAACTTGCACTTTGTGTATTCTACTATTCTAACTCTCAACAGTAAGTTGAGACCCCGAATGAGTTAAAAATATATATATTTGGTCGGGGGCCCCCTAAGCGACCGCTTATGTCGTTTATGCCTGGAGCCGGCCATGAGCTTGAGCTATTGTCTTGCAGTGAAGATGGCCACAACGTGAGGTCAGAAAGAGAGCATTTCCATTTAAGTATCTGACAAAAGCACCTAATGGATCTGCTGCTATCATAATTAACTGACCTTGCTCTGTGACCACGTGCTTTCTGAAGTATTGAATCGCTTTGTCACCCCTGTTTGGCTCAGGGATGAAATAGCCTACTGGTGGTTACAATGAGATTTTATGGTAACACTTGTAAACCCTTTATAAAGTATAAATCATGTTTTCTGATATTGGAGTGCATATGGAGAGATTAGGATATGTGGGTCATTCCACGAAATGAGTGCCCTTTGCGTCCCTTTGATATTTTAAGTAGACATTGTGCACCAATGTTGTATTTTAGAAGCCTGTTATATTAATTGAAGTGCATTAAATCTGGAGAATTCATTAAATCAGATTTTTGTACATGAATAAAGACTTGCTAAAGTGCCAAAATTCAGCATTTTTACACGTCCCTCCCGGCCCCTTCTGTGACTTCTAGGAAGATTTTAACCCACTAAATCCCAACATTTCTCAAAATGTTCACCATCATTGTAAAGCCCTACTTATTATTGTTGCTTTGACAAAGTCATTTCTGAAGATTGTTATTTATTTCATGTGATCAGTGATTCACTTACCTTTGTCCCTCATTTTAAGATCAACCCTGTTACATGAACTGAACTCTCGTTTAATGTGGTGAAACTATTCCTTTAAAAAAATAATCCTTCAAAATAAGCATTGAACATCTAATAGTCAAACCATAGAGTAAAAGCAGGTGAGCTGGTTCTACTCTTTTTGGCCATTTTCTGGTGTTTTGTGGTGGAAAAGTGAGTGGGTCGAACATAACATGTCAACCCTGTTACTCATACACAGCAAAAAGTCCAGTGTTGAATTTACTCCCACAGAGTTGATTTCAACACTTTTTGAGGGTTTATATAGGTCCACACTCTCCAGAGTTAAATTAACACTTTCAAAATAGTTAGACATTTAACACTCTGCCAGAGTTCCTTTTTTAACTAGCAAAACAGAGTTAAAGTAACACTAAGGGATTAGACAAGTAACACTGCTACAAGTTAATTTTTTAAAACTATTTGTGTAGTGTTAATTTCACTCCCTAAAGTGTAAATTATCTACACTGAAAAAATGTTAAAATTAATTGTTAATTTATTCAATATTATTTATTAATTAATTTTATATATACTTATATTAATAAGAATTAATCACAATAAACAATCATTGTCAAAAACATTTATTTTTGCAATTTCTCCCTTGCAGTCAGATGAATTAAAACATTGTGAATGAAGGTATAATGTACATACTGTCAGAAGGCGACGGTGAAATGCGGTAGGCGAAGTCAAACGCAGGACACAGAGCTTACTGGAAACGTACTTTACTTGAAAGTAACCAGAGAAGAAAACCATCTCCATACAAGGAGGAAAACAACCCGCTCACTAACACTGCCGAAGACGAATACAATGACACACAACACACAATGCACGACAGAGGGTTAAATAGGGAATACAATACAACATAATGGGGAACAGGTGTACACAATCAGGACAAAACAAGTCAAACACCGAAACATAGATCGGTGGCAGCTAGTACTCCGGCAAGGAGGAGCAGCCTCGGCTGATTCCGTGACAGTACCCCCCCCCCCCCCCCCCCTTGACGGCCAGGAGGACGCAGAGCAGGGCGAGTCGGATGACTCCGGTGGACTTCCCTCAACATGGAGGGATCTAGAATGTCCCTCCTGGGGACCCAGCACCGTTCCTCCGGACCGTACCCCTCCCACTCCACGAGATACTGCAGGCCCCCCGTCCGACGCCTCGAATCCAAGATGGAACGGACTGAGTACGCCGGAGCCCCCTCGATGTCCAACGGGGGCGGAGGAGCCTCTCGTACCTCATTCTCCTGGAGTGGACCAGCCACCACCGGCCTGTGGAGAGACACATGGAACGAGGGGTTAATGCGATAATTAATGGGCAGTTGTAACCTATAACATACCTCGTTCAATCTCCTCAGGACTTTAAAGGGCCCCACAAACCGCCGACCCAGCTTCCGGCAGGGCAGGCGAAGGGGCAGGTTTCGGGTCGAGAGCCAGACCCGGTCTCCTGGTGCATACACCGGTGGCGATCAGCGCTCGCCTTTTGCCGCCTGATGGCACGCTGCAGATGGACATGCGGAGCGTTCCAAGTCTCCTCCGAGCGCCGAAACCACTCGTCCACCGCAGGGGCTTCGGTCTGGCTCTGATGCCAAGGTGCCAGAACCGGCTGATAACCTAACACACACTGGAAAGGCGTAAGGTTAGTGGACGAATGGCGGAGGGAGTTTTGGGCTATCTCTGCCCAGGGAATATATCCCGACCACTCCTCTTGCCGGTCCTGGCAATATGACCTCAGAAACCTACCCACATCCTGGTTAACTCTCTCCACCTGCCCATTACTTTCGGGGTGAAAACCTGAGGTAAGGCTAATCGAGACCCCCAGACGTTCCATAAATGCCCTCCAGACTCTAGAGGTGAACTGGGGACCCCGATCAGACACTATATCCTCAGGCACCCCATAGTGCCGGAAGACGTGTGTAAACAGGGCCTCAGCAGTTTGTAGGGCAGTAGGGAGACCTGGCAGGGGAATGAGACGGCAGGCTTTAGAAAACCGATCCACAACGACCAAGATCGTAGTGTTCCCCTGGGAGGGGGGAAGGTCCGTGACAAAATCCACCGATAGGTGAGACCACGGCCGTTGTGGAACGGGTAGGGGTTGTAACTTCCCCCTGGGCAGGTGTCTAGGTGCCTTACACTGGGCGCACACCGAGCAGGAGGAAACATAAACCCTCACGTCCTTAGCTAAGGTTGGCCACCAGTACTTCTCACTAAGGCAGTGCACTGTCCGACCAATACCTGGATGACCAGAGGAGGCTGACGTGTGAGCCCAGTATATCAAACGGTCGCGAACCTCGAGCGGCACGTACCTCCGACCCTCTGGACACTGTGGAGGAGTAGGGTCGGAACGTAACGCCCGCTCGATTTCCGCATCCACCTCCCACACCACCGGTGCCACTAAACAAGACTCCGGGAGTATGGGAGTGGGCTCAATGGACCTCTCCTCTGTGTCATATAGTCGGGACAGGGCGTCTACCTTAGCGTTCTGGGACCCTGGTATATAGGTGAGCTTAAATACAAAGCGGGAAAGAAACATTGACCACCTTGCCTGGCGAGGATTCAGCCTCCTCGCTGCCCGGATGTACTCCAGGTTATGATGGTCAGTCAGAATGAGAAAAGGGTGTTTAGCCCCCTCAAGCCAATGTCTCCACACCTTCAGGGCTTGAACCACAGCCAGCAGCTCCCTATCCCCTACGTCATAATTGCGCTCCGCCGGACTGAGCTTCTTAGATTAGAAAGCACAGGGGCGGAGTTTAAGTGGCGTACCCGAGCGCTGAGACAGCACAGTGCCGATCCCAGCTTCGGAAGCGTCCACCTCCACCTGGAATGCCAAAGAGGGATCCGGATGCGCCAGCACCGGAGCCGAGGTAAACAGGTCCTTCAGACATTTAAACGCCCTGTCCGCCTCAGCTGACCACTAGAGGCGCACCGGACCCCCCTTTAGCAGAGAGGTAATGGGAGCTGCTACAGTGGGGGAAAAAAAAAGTTTTTAGTCAGCCACCAATTGTGCAAGTTCTCCCACTTAAAAAGATGAGAGAGGCCTGTAATTTTCATCATAGGTACACGTCAACTATGACAGACAAATTGAGAGAAAAAAATCCAGAAAATCACATTGTAGGATTTTTAATGAATTTATTTGCAAATTATGGTGGAAAATAAGTATTTGGTCACCTACAAACAAGCAAGATTTCTGGCTCTCACAGACCTGTAACTTCTTCTTTAAGAGGCTCCTCTGTCCTCCACTCTTACCTGTATTAATGGCACCTGTTTGAACTTGTTATCAGTATAAAAGACACCTGTCCACAACCTCAAACAGTCACACTCCAAACTCCACTATGGCCAAGACCAAAGAGCTGTCAAAGGACACCAGAAACAAAATTGTAGACCTGCACCAGGCTGGGAAGACTGAATCTGCAATAGGTAAGCAGCTTGGTTTGAAGAAATCAACTGTGGGAGCAATTATTAGGAAATGGAAGACATACAAGACCACTGATAATCTCCCTCGATCTGGGGCTCCACGCAAGATCTCACCCCGTGGGGTCAAAATGATCACAAGAACGGTGAGCAAAAATCCCAGAACCACACGGGGGGACCTAGTGAATGACCTGCAGAGAGCTGGGACCAAAGTAACAAACACTACCATCAGTAACACACTACGCCGCCAGGGACTCAAATCCTGCAGTGCCAGACGTGTCCCCCTGCTTAAGCCAGTACATGTCCAGGCCCGTCTGAAGTTTGCTAGAGTGCATTTGGATGATCCAGAAGAGGATTGGGAGAATGTCATATGGTCAGATGAAACCAAAATATAACTTTTTGGTAAAAACTCAACTCGTTGTGTTTGGAGGACAAAGAATGCTGAGTTGCATCCAAAGAACACCATACCTACTGTGAAGCATGGGGGTGGAAACATGCTTTGGGGCTGTTTTTCTGCAAAGGGACCAGGACGACTGATCCGTGTAAAGGAAAGAATGAATGGGGCCATGTATCGTGAGATTTTGAGTGAAAACCTCCTTCCATCAGCAAGGGCATTGAAGATGAAATGTGGCTGGGTCTTTCAGCATGACAATGATCCCAAACACACCGCCCGGGCAACGAAGGAGTGGCTTCGTAAGAAGCATTTCAAGGTCCTGGAGTGGCCTAGCCAGTCTCCAGATCTCAAACCCATAGAAAATCTTTGGAGGGAGTTGAAAATCCGTGTTGCCCAGCGACAGCCCCAAAACATCACTGCTCTAGAGGAGATCTGCATGGAGGAATGGGCCAAAATACCAGCAACAGTGTGTGAAAACCTTGTGAAGACTTACAGAAAACATTTGACCTGTGTCATTGCCAACAAAGGGTATATAACAAAGTATTGAGAAACTTTTGTTATTGACCAAATACTTATTTTCCACCATAATTTGCAAATAAATTCATTAAAAATCCTACAATGTGATTTTCTGGATTTTTTTTCTCATTTTGTCTGTCATAGTTGACGTGTACCTATGATGAAAATTATAGGCCTCTCTCATCTTTTTAAGTAGGAGAACTTGCACAATTGGTGGCTGACTAAATACTTTTTTTCCCCACTGTACCTGTCCAAAGCCCCGGATAAACCTCCGGTAGTAATTGGCAAAACCCAAGAAGCGCTGCACCTCCTTTACCGTGGTGGGAGTCTGCCAATTACGCACGGAAGAAACGCGGTCAATTTCCATCTCTACCCCTGACGTGGACAACCGATGTCCCAGGAATGAGATGGACTCCTTGAAGAACAGACATTTCTCCGCCTTCGCATACAGGTCATGCTCCAACAGTCTACCAAGCACTCGACGCACCAGGGACACATGCTCGGCTCGTGTAGCGGAATATATTAGAATGTAATCAATATATACCACAACACCCTGTCCATGCAAGTCCCGGAAAATCTTGTCCACAAATGATTGGAAGACTGAAGGAGCATTCATTAACCCGTATGGCATGACGAGGTACTCATAGTGACCCGAGGTGGTACTGAATGCTGTCTTCCACTCATCTCCCTCCCTAATGCGCACCAGGTTGTACGCGCTCCTGAGATCAAATTTTGTGAAGAATCGCGCCCCGTGTAATGACTCCGTCATACTAGCAATCAGAGGGAGAGGATAGCTGTATTTGATGGTGATCTGATTCAGACCACGGTAATCAATACACGGGCGTAAACCCCCATCCTTCTTCTTCACAAAAAAGAAACTTGAGGAAGCAGGGGAAGTAGACGGCCGTATGTAACCCTGTCTCAAATATTCGGTGACGTAGGTTTCCATAGCGGCCGTCTCCTCCTGAGACAGAGGATACACGTGACTACGTGGAAGCGCAGCGCCCACCTGGAGTTCTATCGCACAATCCCCCTGTCGATGAGGTTGTAATTGAGTCACCTTCTTCTTACTGAAGGCGAGAGCCAAATCGGCATACTCAGGTGGAATATGCAAGGTGGGAACTTGGTTCGGGCTTTCCACCGTCGTTGCCCCTACGGAAACGCCTACACACCGCCCAGTACACTGATCAGACCATCCCTGGAGAGCTCTCAGCTGCCATGAAATGTTGGGGTCATGAGCTGTTAACCAGGGAAGCCCCAACACCACAGGAAACGCAGGAGAATCAATCAAATACAAACATACTATCTCCTCATGACCCTCCTGCGTTTTCATCCGGAGAGGCGCCGTGACCTCCCTAATCAACCCCAACCCCAATGGGCGGCTATCTAGGGCATGAATGGGGAAGGGAAAATCAACAGGTACGATAGGAATCCCTAACTTATAGGTGAACTGGCGATCAATGAAATTCCCAGCTGCGCCTGAATCTACTAGCGCCTTATGCTGGGAGTGAGGAGAAACCTCGGGAAACACCACTTTAATACACATATGATCAGCAGAGAGCTCTGGGTGAGTTGGGTGCCTACTCACCTGGAATGACTCATCAGTGCGTCGCCCACTGCCTCGATTCCTAGGAGACCCTCCCCAGCACCGACCAGCAGTGTGTCCTCTGCGGCACAGTTGGTGCAGGGGACGGCCTCCCTCCTGGTCTCCCTAGCACCAGCACCCCCGAGCTCCATAGGGGTCGGCTCGGAAGTGCTGGGGGATGGAATGGACGGCCCCGAATCCGGACGTCCGCGGGTAGCCAACAGGGTATCCAGGCGAATCGACATGTCCACCAGTTGGTCAAAGCTGAGGTTGGTGTCCCTGCAGGCTAATTCCCGACGCACGTCCTCCCTCAGGCTGCATCTGTAGTGGTCGATGAGGGCCCTCTCATTCCATCCCGTGTTGGCTGCTAGCGTCCGGAAGTCCAGCGCGAACTCCTGCGCGCTCCTCCTCCCCTGTCTAAGGTGGAATAGACGCTCACCTGCCGCTTTACCCTCTGGGGGATGATCGAATACTGCCCGGAAGCGGCGGGTGAACTCCGCATAGCTGACCGTAGCGGCGTCTATCCCACCCCATTTGGCGTTGGCCCATTCCAGCGCCTTGCCGGACAGACAGGAGATGAGGGCGGACACGCTCTCGTATCCCGAGGGCGCCGGGTGAATGGTTGCTAGGTAGAGTTCAACCTGGAGTAGGAAACCCTGACACCCGGCCGCGGTGCCATCATAAGCCTTCGGGAGCGAGAGCCGAATCCCACTGGGCTCCGGAGATGGACCGATGGGTAAGGCTGATGGTGGTGGTATCGTAGGATGAGGTGTGGGCAAACCTCCACTCTCCCATCGCCTCAAGGTGTCCATCACCCCTTGGATGGTGGTGCCCAGGTGCTGGATCACGGCCTCTTGTTGGGTTACACGCTCCTCCAGTGCTCCCCTGAGCGCGGACGATCCTGCTGACTCCATCGGAAAGGTGTGTTATTCTGTCAGAAGGCGACGGTGAAATGCGGTAGGCGAAGTCAAACGCAGGACACAGAGCTTACTGGAAACGTACTTTACTTTAAATTAACCAGAGAAGAAAACCATCTCCATACAAGGAGGAAAACAACCCGCTCACTAACACTGCCGAAGACGAATACAATAACACACAACACACAATGCACGACAGAGGGTTAAATAGGGAATACAATACAACATAATGGGGAACAGGTGTACACAATCAGGACAAAACAAGTCAAACACCAAAACATAAATCGGTGGCAGCTAGTACTCCGGGGACGACGAACGCCGAAGCCTGCCCGAGCAAGGAGGAGGAGCAGCCTCGGCTGATTCCGTGACACATACTTTCATCTGAAACATTGTATGAGCTTTGAATATCAAACGGTTTATGAAATTTAAGCTCAGACATTTTTAGTAGCCATATTTCCGCACTTCGTAATACTCTGAATGCATGATGATGGTCATCAAAATTCTCTGTAAATAGCTTGTTTGTGAGAAGAAAAAAAAAAGTTATCTTCAACCAAAAGTACATCACTTATTTGACAAAAGACTGGCATGTCTTCTTCCATTGCACTGCAAATAACTAGTCCAGCTTTATACTCTACACCATCAACTTTAACCCAACTAGTTGAGAAAACATATTTTGACAAGATCGTTTCAAGCATTTCATTGTTGACGACATTCTCATCTCTGAAGAGAAAATATTTAATTGGCCCATACTCATTTTGTTTGAGGGTGAAGGTTTCCCAGTGATAAGCAATGGCCATCTGATGCTTTTTAGCAAGCGATTTGGTTATGTTTTTGAAATAAATTTTTACATTTTTGATCACATACTGAACCACACCCTCAAGAAGATCATGCATGATATCAAATGAATAGTTATTACAAACATGGACATACTTCAATGAATTAAGTGACTTCAATTGTGGGTTTTCCTGGAGAGACTGGCAATGCATTTCAAACATATCTTTTCCACAAAGGATCACCTTAGGATCATCCTCACTGTATACCGTTTGACAATCATTCCTCTCAATCAAACAAAGGCGACAGAAATGACGGCTACTGAATGACTCATTAAAACCAATAATTGTGTGCATCCCTAGATTATCTCCAGTGATCTGACAGATTGTACCATATACCTGCTCATCTGAAAATGGAAGACTTAGCCCTTGGCTTTCTAGTTTTTTCAAATAATTTATCAACAGTTCTAGCATAACATCAAAACCATACTTGTGCAGATCTTGTGTGTGAAAAAGTGTTACCAAATGAATTTTCATCAAAACCAAATTAAATTTTGGGGGAAAGTTTCTTACAACAAAATAAAGAGAGCCAATTTTGTGAATTCCACGTTTGGAGTCAAGGGGATTGGCTGTTTCAAAATCATCATAGTAGAGTTGGATTTGTAATGCATGTCTATTAGCTGTAAACAAAGGGTGGGTTTTAAAATAACTTCCATCAAAAAAGTCAGTAGAAGTCTCAGGCTCTGATCTACACTCTTTCTTTAGCAAAACACAAATGTCTGGATTTCTGCACATGAACTTCAATGTTTCTAAAATTGGCACATATATAAAAGTATCCTTCACAGGTACTTGATCATAAGTACCGGATTTCTGATTTCGCCTGTTGTCATATCTCACTCCCAGTGTTATTTCTACTGGCTCGACATCTCCCCACTTTTGGTGGAAGTATTTATTTCGTTTCCATTCTGTATTTAGATTTGTGAACGGGTTTTCATAATCTTCAAAAGATTCATTTATCACAGATATGTTGGGGTCAGTTATAGGTAAAGCAGAAATAGCTGTATGCTTTGCTTGTGAGCGAATCTCACTTGTTAGTTCTTCCAAATCTCCTACAATTGAGGATACCAAACTGTTGGAAATCCCACTCCCCTGTAATTTGGCCACGATGGAAGCACACATTTATTTAGTTGGATCTTTAGTAAGTCCTAAATCATTGCTCTCAGAATAAACACTGGAAGAGCTACATTGATTTTGTGGAATAAATGTGTCCTCCAAAGCATGTGCCTGAGATGAAGTTGCAACTGGCTCACTAGATGAACATGCAACAGTTGAAGTTTGAGCAATTTGCTGAACATTACTATCAACACTATTAAGGTGCTTCCGAAAACCTGTATATGTTAGGAACTGATGCCTACAGCCTTGCTGAGAACAAAACAATTTGAACTTGGGTCCAGGATAGTAACCATGTTCAACTCTTAAATGTGAAATCAACTGTTGACTGCTGGGATAATATTTCTGACACATGAAACAGGTCAACATTGTTATAGCTTTTTACTCACAGGGTGAGAGTGCTACTGGCTGGTTAAGCAGTCTCACTCTCAAGTCTTTAACTCTGGGTGACTCCTTCATTTTCCCCACATCAATGTCATACACTGTTGTCTGCAGGAATGTGTAAAAATTCACAAGTGCCACATCGTAAGACAAATTAAACACAAAATGTGCTTTGAAAAGTTCATCACATGCCCGAGGGAGCGGTTTGCCTTGCATGGGATGAGATGCTTATCCATTGTGATGTAGAAGCTCTCAATCTTGCTCTTCTGACGCCCAACAGCGAGGAGGTACGGCTGCCGACCCTGCTGGTTGCGGAGATGCTCCTCCAAACTGCAGCATGACTAGGTTTGAGATCAAAAAACTGAAAATTAGACACAAGAATAATGTGCAGCCACAGAGAAAACTACATTATAGAAGTGATTATTCAAACATCTTTTCATTGGCTAGTGCAAGATGGGAATGAAGACTTTAATTACAATTCCATCCACTTTTTAACAACCCTCATTTACATATGTGGCTAAGAAGGTGACGTGACAAATTATTATCACCTTAATAATATAATTACCTTATGAAAGACAACAAGTCTCTCAACTGCATCACATGCACTAATTTCTGGAGACTTCAGTCCCCCTGGAGGTGGTGGAAGGAGAAGTAACAGCAACAACAGGGAAGCCATTTCTTGGTCGTAGGCTGAGGACAAAGAGTCACAAGAATTAAACCGTCATCCATCTATTAGTCACATTTATCCCCAAAATCAGATCAACGTTCAGAGATACACAGAATAAACAAATGAAATATTATTGCAGTTATAGTTTATCTGCAATTATAGCAGATTTATGAAAAAAACAAAAAAACTCACTTGTTGCCTCATCAAGATCACTTCCTGGGGGACTTTCTGCTGACTGCACCAAGCGACGCAACTCTGGTGTTGAGGTGAGCCGCTTAGCCTCTTTTATGACATTTGGCTTGAAGAACAAATCCCATTTCTGAAGAAGCCTGGAGGATGTGTCGTCATCAAATAGGAGAGTGAAGTCTTGGTCCAAGAAAGAAGATTATTTAACTACTACTACTACTACTACTTCAGGAAATACTTTCAAATTTCAAGCCATTCTAAACATCTCATCCCAAACTTACCAATCCTTTTGTATCCAGGAATCTTGGGAAGCTGGAGAGGATATCAACACTTCTGCCTGGGTCATTAACGAGCTTCTGACAGTGCTGAAAGGTCTCTCTCATCTTCTGGAAAATCAGGGAATTGTCTGTGGTATGGTTGAGCAAAGACATGGCCTCTTGGCAAGCATCACCATCAAGCTGCCTTTCAACATTAACAGTCCTTTGGAAATTTGGGCCCCCTGGAGAAAAGTCAATTGGGCTATTTGGTGGCAGTGCAGATCCTCGATGAATCTTCCTCTGGACTGTTTTCAGACGCCAAGAAATGTATCCTGTGCTGCTTGCAGCATCATAGAAGTGTTCCTGAAATGAAAAAAATTAAATAAATGCGTTGTCATACCAGGCTCATGAGAAATCTCACGGAATTCAAATATCAATGTCGTCCACACAGTTTTGTGTCACAACATGACATGAAAGAGTTAACAATAATAATGCAGATTACATAGCCCTTCTTGGAGTATGGATCCTTGAGGGAAGGGAACAACATCACTATCCCACGTGCATAATCTTCTCTGATTGCTTTAGTGGGGCGGTGCCTGAGAGGAGATATTAAATTAGTACATTTATGCAATGGCCATGCAGTTATTTGGCACAAATAAAAACAATGTGAAACAAACATGATGACAAACCCATGATTAAAAAACCCATGATTGTCAATCATGTGAGCCACCAGGATGTTAACCATTTTTCTTCTTGCAGCATCTGTTAGGGTTTCTGTTTTTTGGTACTCCTGTAGTACTTCTTCACCCCCAGACTTGCCTCTTAGCACAACTTCAATCAACTAATAAAAAACAAAAACATTAGAATACAAAACATGGTGATAAATAGCTTGTCTAGAGACTCAGAGTGAAAAAATGTGAAAGCATTAAGAAACCTGTTCATCAGACACAGCATCACGTGTATCCTCAGTTCTTTGCCTCTTGCTAGGGACATCATCTAGGATTATAGTTGATGCACTTGAGCTGAAGCTTGAGTCAGACGTCTCGGAAGCAGAAGACAAGGAGAAATCAGAGAATTCTAAAGGAATAGAAAAAATGCAAATCATTATATTATGTAAGGTGTAAAGTGCTTTATTATACCTGCCTTGATATCTCACCCTGATCTGAGAATACTGTCAGCACCACATTGCCTTGTCCAACGAGGTCGCTGACTATTTCTGCATCAACTTCTGTCCCTGTTGCATCCTTGTATATAACTTTTGCATCAGGTGGCAGGCAAAATCTCTCGATGACTGGAAAAGATAGTAAGGTCAAACTGAATGTGCCTTTGAAGTCAGCACTGTTTCTTGCCTCACAGCCAATAACTGTTCACGTTAAATACATACATCCACCACTGTATAATCCTTAAATAGACCTAGAGCATTTTCCCTCACATAACCCATTCCCTCTTAAGTCCAAATTTAAAAATTGATGATTGGCTTTTTTTATTGACTGTTTTGGTGTATATTAATACTTTACACTCTATGAAACACACAAATTCTACAGCTGCACCATCGAGAGCATCCTGACTGGTTGCATCACCGCCTGGTATGGCAACTGCTTGGCCTCTGACCGCAAGGCACTACAGAGGGTAGTGCGTACGGCCCAGTACATCACTGGGGCAAAGCTCCCTGCCATCCAGGACCTCTATACCAGGCGGTGTCAGAGGAAGGCCCTCAAAATTGTCAAAGACTCCAGTCACCCTAGTCATAGACTGTTCTCTCTGCTACCGCACGGCAAGCGGTACCGGAGTGCCAAGTCTAGGTCCAAAAGACTTCTCAACAGCTTCTACCCCCAAGCCATAAGACTCCTGAACAGCTAATCATGGCTACCCGGACTATTTGCACTGCCCCCCCACCCCATCCTTTTTACGCTGCTGCTACTCTGTTAAGTATTTATGCATAGTCACTTTAACTCTACCCACATGTACATATTGCCTCAACTGCCTCAACTGGCCGGTGCCCCCGCACATTGACTATGCAACGGTACCCCCCTGTATATATAGCCTCCCTACTGTCACTTTATTCTATTGTATATATAGCCTCCCTACTGTCACTTTATTTTTTACTTCTGCTCTTTTTTTCTCAACACTTTTTTGTTGTTGTTTTATTCTTACTTTTTTGTTTAAAATAAATGCACTGTTGGTTAAGGGCTGTAAGTAAGCATTTCACTGTAATGTCTGCACCTGTTGTATTCGGCGCATGTGACCAATAAAATTTGATTTGATTTGATTTGATTTGACATTACAGAACTAAAAATGATTAGCAATTTAACCCCATTTACCGTATAAAAGAGTCTGATAAAGGCATGTAAAGAAATCAGAATCGACAACATTAAGGAGCTTGCACAATGAGCTTTTAAAAGAACATGGGTGTGGTTTAAAACCTTTTTCCTAAACCATGCTAACCGTTTTCATGGAATTGCATAAAGTCAAACTGTCCTTCATCCTCATCCAGCTTCACATATTTCTGCTGTTGGCTGTACTTCACCTGGACCAGCATTTTGACTGAGACATGCAAGGAAGTTTGACAAAGTAAATAAACATTTAAAGGAAGAACGGTAAAGATTAAAGCTAAGTCGACAGTGTTACACCATTTTTGGTGACCCATCAGATTCTGTGACCTGCACTGTTGGAAAAAGTACACATTTTCAGAAAATCGCGCTGTGACTGAGATATTAAAATGCTGCTTATGCATTGACTCATCAGTATTTAATGATGCATTTAATTGTTTAATAAATGTTTAATATATCAGTCACAGCCCGATTTTCTGCTAATTTTGTACTTTAGCTTTAACTTAGTAATTTCAGTACAATTAACTGGTCATACTTATATACTTCTACTTAAGTAAATGATCTGAGTACTTTTTCCAACACTGCAGGTCATAGAATCTGATGGGTCACCAAATACAGTGGTATGCTGGTCACACAGATAACTAAACACGTGAAACACCGTCTGCATGTTGGGACATGTTTTTTTGCGGCCCCTTTGATGTTCAAAGTGAAGCGGGGAAAAAAGACGTTAGCTCCAGCCTCAAACAAGATTTTATACAGTAAAAAAACATAACGCTTAGTTTTTCCTTTATTAAATCATCATTGATAAAGTTGGAGACGGTTTAAATAACAAACTGTTAGCTAGCTTACCATACACTTCTAGCTAGCTAATCACCAGGACAAATTTGCTGCTCAGTCCTGGCAACAAACACAGTTTTTTTAGGCATATGTGTCTCCAACCGAAGTGAAATGCATGGGCGAAGCTTAATTACATCTCTGCGGAGTTGGGTTAACACTGACCGGATCAACTCTGTCAAATAACTCCAACACTGAACACCATTTAAATCAGAACGTGTTAAAATTACAGTCTGGGAGTGAAAATCAACTCGGAAATGTTCAACCCTGAAATTTCAACACTCCAATTTTTGCTGTGTAGATAGACAGGCTATTTTTTTGTGTGTGAAGTTTACTTCCAATTGCCCCTCCCTGTTGCACACATTTCCATTTGCCCTGTCACAAGGGGATTCAGGGCTGTTTTAATATTAAATCTTACAGTCAACCCAGTTACAGATGTCAGCTCTTAACTTGATCAGTCTTTTGTTGGGGAGAATTTACCTGCTGCATCAGGAAATTGAACTTAACCTTGTGAGTCCCTGAAAATTAGCAGAATTTTGTTGTCCAGTTTCTGAGGCAGCAAAGCCTCGCCAAACCATCACACTACCTCCACCATGCTTGACCGTAGGTATGAGGTTCTTACTGTGGAATGCAATGTTTGGTTTTCGCCAGAGATAATGGGACCCATCTCGTCCAAAAAGTTGACTCAAGTTTGCCAAAAAACAACTGGAAGCACCTGGATGATCATCAAGACTCTTGGAAGAATGTTCTATGGACAGCCGAAAACCAAACACTGCATTCCACAGTAAGAACCTTAAACAAGTGTCAAGCATGGTGGTGGTAGTGTGATGGTTTGGGGATGCTTTGTTGCCTCAGGACCTGGATGACTTGCCTTAATAGAAGGAACCATGAATTCTGCTCAGTATCAGAGAATTCAACAGGAGAATGTGAAGCCATCCGTCTGTGAGATGAAGCTGAAGCACAGCTGGGTCATGCAGCAAGACAATGATCCAAAACACACAATCAAGTCTACATGAAAATGGCTAAAATGCAAAACATTTGAAGTTTTATAATGGCCTAATCAAAGTCCAGACCTAATCCCAATTGAGATGTTGTGGCAGGACTTGAAATTAGCAGTTTATACTTGAAAACCCACAAATGTCGCTGAGAAGTAGAATGGCGCCGGAGAAGATGGCTGCCGTTTTACAGCCCTCTAACCAATTGTACTATTATGTGTGTTTTTCCGCGTTATTTGTAATTTATTTTGTACATAATTGTTTCTGCCAATGTTTCTGCCATCGTCTCTTATAACCAAAAAGAGCTTCTGGATATCAGGACAGCGATTACTCACCTCGTATTGGACAAATATTTTTTCTTCAACGAGGCGGCAGCGAAGGATATCCTACAGACACCCGACAAGGCCCAAAATATTGTGGACGTAGGTCGGGGTGCCTTGTAAGGATCCGACGGCGAGCGAGTAAACTGCCTCTCCCATCAATCCTATTAGCCAATCTTCAATCATTTGATAATAAATTGGATGACCTAAGATTACGGTTATCCTACCAACGGGACATTAAAAACTGTAACATCTTATGTTTCACCGAGTCGTGGCTGAACGACAACATGGACAACATACAGCTAGCGGGCTATACGCTACATCGGCAGGATAGAACGGCTGACTCCAGTAAGACAAGAGGTGGCTGTCTGTGGATATTTGTAAACAACAGCTGGTGCACAAAATCAAATACTAAGGAAGTCTCGAGGTTTTGCTCGCCTGAGGTAGAGTATCTTATGAGAAGCTGTAGACCACACTATTTACCAAGATAGTTTTCATCTATATTTTTCATAGCTGTCTATTTACCACCACAAACCAATGCTGGCATTAAGATTGCACTGAATGAGCTGTATAAGGCCATAAGTGAACAGGAAAACGCTCATCCAGAGGCAGCGCTCCTAGTGGCCAGGGACTTTAATGCAGGGAAACTTAAATCCGTTCTACCTAATTTCTACCAGCATGTTAAATGTGCAACCAGAGGGAAAAAAAACTCTAGACCACCTTTACTCCACACACAGAGACGCATACAAAGCTCTCCCTCGCCCTCCATTTGGCAAATCTGACCATAACTCTATCCTCCTGATTCCTGCTTATAAGCAAAAACTATAGCAGGAAGCACCAGTGACTCGGTTAATAAAAAAGTGGTCAGATGACGCAGATGCTAAGCTACAGGACTGTTTTGCTAGCACAGACTGGAACATGTTCCGGGATTCTTCAGATAGCATTGAGGAGTACACCACATCAGTCACTGGCTTCATCAATAAGTGCATCGATGATGTCGTCCCCACAGTGACCGTACGTACATACCCCAACCAGAAGCCATGGATTACAGGAAACATCCGCACTGAGCTAAAGAGTAGAGCTGCCGCTTTCAAGGAGCGGGACTCTAACCCGGACGCTTATAAGAAATCCCGCTATGCCCTCCGACGAACCATCAAACAGGCAAAGCGTCAATACAGGACTAAGATTGAATCGTACCACACCGGCTCTGACGCTCGTCGGATGTGGCAGGGCTTGAAAACTATTACAGACTACAAAGGGAAGCACAGCCGCGAGCTGCCCAGTGACACAAGACTTCCAGACGAGCTAAACCACTTCTATGCTCGCTTCGAGGCAAGCAACACTGAAGCATGCATGAGAGCACCAGCTGTTCCGGATGACTATGTGATCACGCTCTCTGTAGCCGATGTGAGTAAGACTTTTAAGCAGGTCAACATTCACAATGTTAGGCTATGGTTCAACCCAGCACTCAGAGAAACAACACGACAAAGGGAGTGGAAGAAACAAAAATATTTAATAAAAGTAAAAATTGTCTTAGTCCAAAAACAACTGAAGTAAAGGAACAGAGTGGGCTAGTCGGCTCCGGAGGAAGGAGAGGCTGAGGCAGGCAGGCAGGCAGGCAGGCAGACCAACAGGCAGGAAGGCAGGCAGGTTGGGAGGTATGTCCGAAACTAAAGACAAAACAAATGACAGGTTAAGGAGAGTGGAGAGCCAGGCTGAAGACAAAGACAAAATAACTTTACTGGTGAGCCAAGTTACCGCTCTGGTAAGAACAACGATCTGGCGCCGGTGGAGAGCCATGCCCAGGAATAAGTAGTGCAGGTTGATGAGAGAATAGGATGCAGCTGCGTAGGCAGGAATCACTGGAAACAACCCGCAGCTGCACAGGAGAGGCAGATCCTGAGCACGCCCCCTGATCCACTCCAGACACACCCACATAAAGGGGACAAACACACATACAACAGAAAAAGAGGGGACAAAACAAGGAGGAAGGGAAACAGAAAAGGGAGAGACAAGCTGCCCACATAACACACAAGGCCGCAGGGCCAGACGGATTACCAGGATGTGTACTCCAAGCATGTGCTGACCAACTGGCAAGTGTCTTGACTGACATTTTCAACATGTCCCTGACTAAGTCTGTAATACCAACATGTTTCAAGCAAACCACCATAGTCCCCGTGCCCAAGGACACTAAGATAACCTGCCTAAATGACTACCGACCCGTAGCACTGACGTCTGTAGCCATGAAGTGCTTTGAAAGGCTGGTCATGGCTCACATCAACACCATTATCCCAGAAACCCTAGACCCACTCCAATTTGCATACCGCCCCAACAGATCCACAGATGAATCAATCTCTATTGCACTCCACACTGCCCTTTCCCACCTGGAAAAGAGGAACACCTACGTGAGAATGCTATTCATTGAGTACAGCTCAGCATTCAACACCATATTGCCCTCAAAGTTCATCACTAAGCTAAGGACCCTGGGACTAAACACCTCCCTCTGCAACTGGATCCTGGACTTCCTGACGGGCCGCCCCCAGGTGGTAAGGGTAGGTAACAACACATCTGCCACACTGATCATCAACACGGGGGCCCCTCAGGGGTGCGTGCTCAGTCCCCTCCTGTACTCCCTGTTCACCCATGACTGCATGGCCAGGCACGACTCCAACACCATCATTAAGTTTGCCGACGACACAACAGTGGTAGGCCTGATCACCGACAACGATGAGACAGCCTATAGGGAGGAGGTCAGAGACCTGGCCGTGTGGTGCCAGGATAACAACTTCTCCCTCAACGTGACCAAGACAAAGGAGATGATTGTGGACTACAGGAAAAAAAAAAGAGGGCTGAGCACGCCCCCATTCTCATCGACAGAGCTATAGTGGAACAGACTGAGAGCTTCAAGTTCCTTGGTGTCCACATCACCAACGAACTATCATGGTCCAAACACACCAAGACAGTCTTGAAGAGGGCACGACAAAGCCTATTCCCCCTCAGGAGACTGAAAAGATTTTGCATGGGTCCTCAGATCCACTAAGTCGCTTTGGATAAAAGCGTCTGCTAAATGGCATATTATATTATATATTATATTTATATTGCTAAATAAATAAATCCCCCTTAGTCTGTTCAAAAAGGACTACATTTTTCCGGTTACAATACCAACCAGAGGGCAAACATATCTTGAAAGACTGGTGGCAAGCAGGACTAACGTTAAGGTAACACCGACATAATCTTTTAGGGAGTGGTAATGAGGTGGCCAATAATGGTTGCAAATGAGATCAGCTGTGCAGGTGAATTTAGCATATTTATTGTTTAACGAAACATCAGCTGGTGATAATCTAGTGTAATCGATGGTTGCAATAGGCCCCTTGTTCTTTTATTATATTCCAATAGGCTACATTATGTAGGCTACCCGTTAGCCCATCCATTGTCACATAATGAAAGGTGTGAAAACCGATAATAGACTAGCCTACTGTTTTGAGTTAATGATCTGATTTGGGCCATCAACTGATTGACAGATGTAGGCCTACTGTAGAACGATAATTTGTCAATATAGTTATAGTCTTTGGTGTGGATTGAAAGCCTGTATTATGTGTGTTTGGGTCAGTGGCTGTAACCACAAGACCACACAGGCACTGAGGCTACCAAAATAATGTATTCTGCCTATTGCTTGACTTCAACATATAATAAAACAATTGATTTAAAAAATAACAGGTTTTCCTTAACGAGAATTACATCTACCCCCTACAAATATATAAATATAATATAATTCACACAAGACGCGCTGTAGCCTGCACGAATATGCCATTTAGCAGACACTTTTATCCAAAGCGACTTACAGTCATGTTTGCATACATTTTTACGTATGGGTGGTCCCGGGGATCGAACCCACTACCCTGGCGTTACAAGCGCCATGCTCTACCAATTGAGCTACAGAGGACTACATAAGGTACAATGTAGGTATGGTACTGCATTGTATGCAAACAAGCTTCCAGCTGCCCCCTGGCCGCAATTCTAAATATTTCTTCAGATATAAAAATCCTCCTGCTGCAGGATTATTTTCCTCCTGGGGATAAAGGGGTCAAATTAAGATCTGACATCTGTACTTTAGTTGGCTATTAAAGGGGGCTGAACTTCCTGATTTGGCTTCGTTTTTCATATTGCTAGCGGTCATAACTGAAGCCATAGCAAAGCTAAGCTAGCTTTGCTATGGAGATAAGTTTTGAAGTCGAGGACTTCTCCCCTCCTGACTGACTTGCCATCTCGATGGTCAGCTAATTCAATTCTAAGTGTAGGATAAAGCCTGCGCTGACCTTGTGTTTAGCCAAGCTGACATCAGCTAGCTAGCATAGCTTGGGGATAGCTGCAGCTGGATAGCCTATCTAGCTAGCTGATTAGAGCTCTGCTACCTGACCCGAGTCCGACGGGCCCCGACATTATACATTGGGTTAGGGCCGGGTAGGGCCTGTTTTCTCATCAATAACTAGAGTACAGGCAGGGCTCAGGTATCACTAAATTGATCACTAACATTTTGAAGCTGAGCCATTTGCTCATGCTCAGTTGTGCAGTACAGTCATATCTGACTAAGGTGATAACATGGTGTCAGAAGTGCTTCAACCTTGTCAAATATATGACAGGAGAGATTATTTCACAGAAAATAACAATGTTCCTTGAGTTTTGTCGAAGTTTGGAGTGATGAAAAGTAGCAAACAGCTAACTGCTCTCTCATGTCTCTGCATTGAGCAGAGCAGCCGAAGCGGTACCGTTGCTTTGGTTACTCACAGACTTAGAGCCGCCATGAGCAGAGCACATGCAGAGCGAGCTGAGTGCAGGGAGCGAGTGACAGACAGAGAGGAGCAGCTAATGGATTTACTAATTGAGGAAGCTATTTCTGATTTCTGGTTTCGGTAGGGCCTTAAATTTGGCAGAAGCAATCAGGCCTGGGTAGGTTAGGGCCTGAACGTCACGGACATAGGCAGGGCTCTGGCTTAAAATTCATGCCTGTGCAGGGCTCTATAGCTAATATTTCTCTGTCAAATCACAGTTATGCCAAGATAGCAAGAACCAGAGTCTGGGATCTGTTTCATAAGACACTCGTTCTACAATACCTTGCTTCGAAAGTAGCTTGCACCTTAGCTAGTTTCAAAGTTTCATCACATCATGTAAAGACATGTTACCGTTGAAACAATATCAACTGCAAGTTGAATGCCTGTGGTCTTCAGTCAGCTCAGCTGTCCTACAACAAAATATTCTATAACTGGCTAGTTTTGTCTGGCCTCATCTCTCCTTATGTCCACTGTTAGATCTTTCCCGGGGGACAAATCTCAGAACCATAACATCCCTACAGGTGTAGGCTACATGTGGACATTGTACAAACATTGCCCAGCTTGAGTGTAGATACATTTATCAACTACAAATCAATGGGTGTGTTCGTGTTACAAAGACAAAAAAAGATTCTGAAAATATCATATTGATGTGCTTATAAAGACATTATGCCTACACTTACCTAGAAAATAAAAATAAGTTGGGTATAGAGTACAACTTCAGCTGTCTAACCAGAACTAGAATGGCTTTCTATTTGTCTATTTGGCCAAATCTAAGGATTTAGCTGTCTAACCACACACTGACATGCACAGCTCTCTGGGTGAGGTTCTGTCTTCAAGTCTCCAGTGCAGGGGTGTCCAACATTTTCTAGCATGAGAGCTACTTTAAAAATAGCTACATTTTTTAAACAGCTTTCAAAATGGCACATTATTCTCCTCTCTTCCCCGGGTCCTTTGTGTACAAGAGATGTATGTCATGTTGATATACCTGGTAAAATAACAACTCTTAAGGGGACCTCAAAACATGTTATTTTGTATTGTAGCGACCCTCCTGGTCAGTTATGTGTAACTGTTTATGAGTTTATGGTCATGTTTATGAGTTTTGCAGGGTTTCACGGGGTGTTTCGTCCTTGTGGTTGGTGGACAGGGTGGGGGTGGAGGGTCTGGGTAGGGGGTTGTACACCACAAGTTATAAAACCAGGCTTTTTATTTGTTCTCTCTCTTTTCTTATCCCGTCAGCGCGTTACATTTACGTTTACATTTACGTCATTTAGCAGACACTCTTATCCAGAGCAACTTACAGTTAGTGCATACATTATTATTTTCATACTGGCCCCCCGTGGGAAACGAACCCACAACCCTGGCGTTGCAAACGCCATGCTCTATCAACTGAGCTACCTCCCTGCCTGCCATTCCCTCCCCTACCCTGGACGACACTGGGCCAATTGTGCGCCGCCCCATTGGTCTCCCGGCTGCGGCCGGCTACAGCAGAGCCTGGATTTACTTGTCGCTGTTTCTTTAGGGTTTTGTTTGGCGTGGCCTACGGCCAGACAGTAGCCTATGAGAGTTTGGGTTCAATAAACCGTTTTCATTCAAGAACTCCAGAAGAGTTGTGGACATTCGCTCATTTGTGATTTATCGAGATCATTACTGTATTTTTCAGAATTCTGTTGTGTCTGTTTAATTTGTCCTGGTTTAGCATTTTTAAAAATCATTTTTTACTCTCAATATTACAATTATTCATAGAAAAACAATGGAAATGGATGTTCTGAGTCCATGTCAATGGTTAAATCACATCAGAAGACAATTTCTGAGGTCTGGAAAAAATATTAACACATTTTAGTGTAATTCCCCTGTAATTGCGCATCTAGCAAGAGATGAATGTGTTGTTCTAGCGATATGTTTGCTGTTAGGCCTACTGCTGCAGCACATGTCATGGCAGAGTTTGCAAAACAATGGCCACCCAACAGATACAAATAATAATGATATAGATCTGTCAGGTAAGGCTACTTTGTAGTTAACATTTAATTGAAAAGTTTGTTTTGGAAAGTCTCGGTCTACCACCCACAAGACGGTTATTATTAGCATCGCTAACTGGCTACATACGGAGTCATCGATAAACGCGCGCACCAAACAGACAGACAGGGGCAATATTGCTGGAAATTAATTGGCAGATATTGTGTTACATTTGGCTTTTTAAGCCAATAGTGGCTAACCAGGGGTGGGATAATATTTGTTAAAATGTTTTTTTTTTTTTTTTGTCATTTAGCAGACGCTCTTATCCAGAGCGACTTACAGTTAGTGAATACATATTTTTATTTTTTTTATACTGCCCCCCCGTGGGAATCGAACCCACAACCCTGGCATTGTAAACGCCATGCTCTATCAACTGAGCTACATCCCTGCCGGCCATTCCCTCCCCTACCCTGGGCAAATTGTGCGCCGCCCATGAGTCTCCCGGTCACGGCCGGCTGCGACAGAGCCTGGATTCGAACCAGGATCTCTAGTGGCACAGTTAGCACTGCGATGCGGCGCCTTAGACCACTGCGCCACTCAGGAGACGAATATCAATGTGGCTTTGATTCGATAGTAGCCAGGAGCTGTATGTTTATGACGGTTAGCATGTAACACAATAAAAAATGCATGTACTTTCATAATTGATTGGCAAGCTACTCATAGGCGGGCAGCGAGTTACTGGTAGCTTGCAATCTACCTGTTGGAGACCCCTGCTCCAGTTGGTGATGAAGTCCCTTCCATCTATGTAATGTATTATAGGTTATTGACAGGTACAATCAGGTGGCAGGAAGGGTGGAGTGCATGACACTCCATCCTGGATATGACAGTTTACCTCAACCCATGGGTCCAGCAGGCAGAGTTCAATAACTACAGGCAGATGAGAGATGCAGGAGGATGGCACTCTTCTCATACTACTCTGTAGGCTACTGACCAATTCAAAGCTTCCTCCAGGAGGAAGCTTTGCTTCAGTCATTAGCTACAGAGTAATATGAGTGCAATTGCTGAACTTACAGTATGAAGATTTTCTAAACAAAGTGTTTTGATAACTTTCAATTGTAACAGTTCCATGTAGAATAAACCAAACGTCACATAATACTGTAGAAGCAGTATTCTGCTAATATAACAATGTGCAATTATTACACTTGTCTTTTATCGACTATTGTCATTCAAGCCAATACAGAGACTGTACCTATCAGCATGTTGTCGACTGGTGCTGGGGATACCTTGACAAACGTCAGTCGTCATACCTTCCTGTATGGTGTCCTGTATAAGACAGGAGTTCCCTGACATGCTTGAAGAATACACAGGTCAATTTGGACACTAGAATAAATGTTTCTGACTCATATTGATGCCACATAGGCCATTTTTAAAAGGACACGTTGGTAATTAGGGGCAATTGCTCTTTAATAGGCACTTAACATTTTTATTGAACCTCTTGAGATGGGAAAACATGTGTTTTATGAAGTTGAAAATGTGCTCTTTATGACAGGTTTTATTGACCAAGTTACAATACTCAAAAGGCACCCAGTTGGTTGAGCAACTCATGTAGCAAAGGCTTTTGTTAGTTCTGACCCCTGGGCCCTGACCCCAGATGCTCACACGGCAAGGATGTGGAAGTAGAGGTATTTTGGGTTTGTTTCTGGGAACACACAGGGGATCCCTGGCATAGCTGGATGTGGTGTGGACTACAGGCCTAAGCCTGGCCATGACAGAGGGTGTGTTACATCACTCACTAAAGCTCCTGTCAGCACGTGACGTTCCCATGAAATATTATTCATTTACGTCACTAGTCTCTGGAACCAGCACTAATCCCCTTGAGAAAGAGTGTGTGTGTACAGCTTGAATTCAAAATGGATTAAATGTAATATTTTTCTCACCCATCTACACACAATACCTCATAATTACAAAGTGAAAACATGTCTTTAAAAATGTTTGAAAATTCATTTAAAAAGAATACAGCAATATCTAATTTACATAAATATTCACACCCCTGAGTCAATACATTTTAGATTCACCTTTGGCAGCAACTACAGCTGTGAGTCTCTCTGAGTAACTCTCTAAGAGCTTTGCACACCTGGATTGTACAATATATGCCATTATTCTTTTCAAAATTATTCATTGGTTGTTGATCATAGCTAGAGAACCATTTTTAAGTCTTGCCATAGATTTTCAAATATATTTAAGTCAAAACTGTAACTCGGCCACTCAAGAACATTCACTGTCTTCTTGGGAAGCAACTCCAGTGTAGATTTGACATTGTGTTTTAGGTTATTTTCCTGCTAAAATATGAATTCATCTCCCAGTGTCTGGTGGAAAGAAGTCTGAACCAGGTTTTCCTCTAGGAAAATAACATGACGCAGCCACCACTGTGCTTGAAAATATGAAGAGTGGTACTCAGTAATGTGTTTTGAATTTGCCCCAAACAAAACACTTTGTATTCAGGACAAAAAGTTAATTGCTTTCCACATTTTTTGCAGTATTACTTTAGAATAGTTTTATTCTGTACCTGCATCCTTCTTTTCACTCTGTCAATTAGGTTAGTATTGTGGAGTAACTACAATGTTGTTGATCCATCCTCAGTTTTCTCCTATCACAGCCATTAAACTCTGTAATTGTTTTGTCACCATTGGCCTCATGGTGAAATCCCTGAGTGGTCTCCTTCCTCTCCGGCAACTGGGTTAGGATGGATGCCCGTATCTTTGTAGTGAATAGGTGTATTGATACACCATCCAAAGTGTAATTAATAGCTCAAAGGGATATTCAATGTCTGCCCTTTTTTTTTTGCCCATCTACCAATAGGTGCCCTTCTTTCCGAGGCATTGGAAAACCTCCCTGGTCTTTGTGGTTGAATCTGTTTGAAATTCACTGCTCAACTGAGGGACCTTACAGATAATTATATGTGTGGGATACAGCGATGAGGTAGTCATTCAAAAATCATGTTAAACACTATTATTGCACACAGAGTTAGTCCATGGAACTTATTATGTGACTTGTTAAGCACATTTTTACCCCTGAACTTATATAGGCTGGCCATAAAAGGGGTTGAATATTTATTGACTCAAGACATTTCAGCTTTTCAATTGTAATTAATTTGTTTATAAAAATTCAAACCTAATTACACCTTGACATTATGGGGTATTGTGTGTAGTCCAGTGACAAAAAATCTAAATGTAATCCATTTTAAATTCATGCTGTAAAACAACATAATGTGGAAAAAGTCAAGAGGTGTGAATACTTTCTGAAGGCACTGTATACATATTTGAATATGTGCACTAATGTCAACATTTCAACATGTGTTTCTACGTATCCTATAAGTTTTGTGTGCACAGTGTTCAGTGCACATGGGTTGTCTGTCCATGCGTATGGAATATCCCCATATCTCACACATGCATGTAGGGCTGGCACAATTACCGTATAACCTTGTAAACGACAGATATGGATGAAGACCGTCATGAAAATAAAATAACCATCATAACTAGTAATAAAAAAATATATACAGTATACACTGAGTATACAAAACATTAAGAACACCTGCTCTTTCCATGACATAGACTGATTATGTGAATCCAGGTGAAAGCTATGATCCCTTATTGATGTCACTTGTTAAGTCCACTTCAATCAGTGTAGATGAAGGAGAATGATTTTTAAGCCTTGAGACAATTGAGACATGGATTGTGTACGAAACAAAAGTATGAAAATACTACTTTAAGTCGCTCTGGATAAGAGCGTCTGCTGAATGACTAAAACGTAAATGTAAAAATGTGTATTTTTGCCATTCAGAGGGTGAATAGGCCTTTGAACGGAGTATGGTAGTAGGTGCCAGGCGCACCGGTTTGTGTCATGAACTGCAACGCTGCTGGGTTTTTCATGCTCAACAGTTTCCTGTGTGTATCAAGAATGGTCCACCACACAAAGGACATCCAGCCAACTTGACACAACTGTGGGAAGCATTGGAGTCAACATGGGCCAGCATCCCTGTGGAACGCTTTCGACACAGTGTAGAGTCCATGCCCTGATGAATTTAGGCTTTTCTGAGGGCAAAGGGGGGTGGGGGGAGGGTTTCTGCTGTAACATGGACTCTACAACGTGATGACACTTAGTTGCGCCTTGCTGAAACAAGCAAAGTGTTGTAGCAAACAAGTCTTTGGTTGCCTAGGGAATGTCCCATCCCTGCAAAAAAACACGACAAATTTTCAAACAAACAAACAAATATATATTTCATTTTTTTTGCTATTCGTACAGTTATTACGGTGACCACGGTCATTTGGCTGAACAATAACCATCACCCAAATTCCATGACCGTCACAGCTCTACACACATGGTGATTGAAAGTGAGAGGCGGTTAATAAAAAGAATGGCAACATCTCCTGCTCTGCCCCGAGTATCACAATCCCACACCGTCTCTGCAGAGGTAGTAGTCGCAATGCTGTGATCCTGTCTAATAGCTCACCGCTGGTGCTCTCTGCTCTACCAGTTTACTGAAAATGTTTTTTTCCTCAACTGGCCCAAAATAAATGGAGCAAAAAGATCATGCTGCTGTGATGAGAGATTTAATGTAAATAGCAATAAGATTGCCTGTAAGATATGATTTGTTTTCTGGCAAGGTAAGCAATTTTTATATGCTACCTGACAAGCGCTTGATACTCTTCAGCCTAACATTGTTATGGAGGGTATCTTTGCTCGATGCTTAGGAATTCTATAAGCTAATTAATTTATCTGGTGTAATTTGGACCTGATGTAGAATATATAAAACACTGGTTGAATACATTAAACTACTGTATGGATGGTGTTAGGGTTCACTATGACTTCTAGTGTTTGTAATTTTTTTTACATTTTAGTAATTTAGCAGACGCTCTTATCCAGAGCGACTTACAGTTAGTGACTGCATAAATTGTTCATACTGTAACTGCGTAATGCACTTCACTGACTGTACCAGTGTACATTGTCCATCATTGTTATCCACATATGGCCTCAGGAGTTAAATTAAGATGCATAATAACATTCCACTACAGTACACTTCACAGTTCCCCTGAGTGTGAAGTAACATTTTGTTGTTTTTGTATCGCTGATGAATGCAGTTGAAAAATCTATATTATGAAAGATAAATTATTTTTCTTCCATTGTATTTGGAATTCCTCTTGGAATAGAGCCATGTGTTGGCTTGGAATGAAGCCAACATGGTCTGTACTAAGCACTAACCACCTGTGTGTTGTCCCCTCTGTGACAGAAGTAATAACTGTCTGAACTGACCACTAACCACTGTGTGTTGTTCTCTGTGTTGACAGAAGGAATGGCTGTGTCTGAACTGCCAGACCCAGAGGGCTCTGTCTGGACAACTTGGAGACATGGGAAAGATGGCCCAGCCTCAACCCACCAAGACCCAGGCCCAGCCCACACCACTCCCTGCAGTCGCAACCACCAAGACAGAGCCCCAGCCACCAGCAGCAGCAAGAACCAAGGCCCAGCCTTTCCCTAAAACACAGCCCCCATCCCAGACTGTGCCTCTCACCTCAGTGCCCACTCTACCTACACCAACACCTGCCCTTGCACATAAGGAGCTGGAACCAAAGGTGAAAGTACCCAAGGCTGAAGCTCCCGTAACGGTCGCCAAGGCTGAGGCTCCTGAGACGGAAGTCCCTAAGGTGGAGATCGCCAAGACAGAGGCACCAAAAATGGAGCCTTCTGTGGCAGAGGGTCCTAAGGCTGTGCTGCCTAAACATGTACCACCTAAATATGAACCACCCAAAACTGAGGCTCCAGCAGTAGCTGCTCCTGTTGCCTCTGTCCTAGTGACTGAGACCATGACTGCTCCTGCTCCTCGATCCACCACAGTGGCTACGGCCGTTGCTGTCACTCCAGCCACTGTGGAGGAGAAACCAGAGGCTGAGGCTCAACCAGCAGAGCTACCTAAACCAGCAGAGGAGATGGTTGAGAAGCCACAGAAACAACAGGAACCACTGCCTGTTGCAGAGGCCGAGAGGGTAACTCCACAACTAGTCCAAACTGATACTATCAAGGAAGTGGCCACTCCATTGGTTGACAAGATGGATGATGTCCTTCCTGAACCTCAGCAGATACTCACTGAGAAGAAGACTGTGAAGGCAAGTTTTTGTTTAACAGATGAATCAATGTATTGTTGTTATCATATTCCCTATTCAAGATTGTGATCCCATACAAATATAGATCGCTGCCATAGTTGTTAACTGTTCACACAAATATAATTAGCTCCATAAACAAAATTGACAACAAAGCTTTCAGACCCCTTCCCTTTTTCAACATTTTCTTATGTTACAGCCTTATTCTAAAATTGATTAAATTAAATGTTTTCCTCATCAATCTACACACAATACCACATAGTGACAAAGCGAAAACAGGTTTTTAGAATTTTTTGCAAATGTATTAAAAATAAGAAACTGAAATACCTTATTGACATAAGTATTCAGTCCCTTTGCTATGAGACTTGAAATTGAGCTCAGGTGCATCCTGTTTCCATTGATCAACTTGATTGGAGTCCACCTGTGGTAAATTCAAATGATTGGACATGAAAGGCTCACACCTGTCCCACAGTTGACAGTGCATGTCAGAGCAAAAACCAAGCCATGCGGTCGAAGGAATTGTCCGTAGAGCTCTGAGACAGGATTGTGTCGAGGCACAAATCTTGAAGGTTTGAAGGTCCCCTAGAACACAGTGGCCTCCATCATTCTTAAATAGAAGAAGTTTGGAACCACCAAGGCTCTTCCTACAGTTGGCCGCCTGGCCAAACTGAGCAATACGGGAGGTGACCAAGAACCCGATGGTCACTCTGTCAGAGCTCAAGAGTTCCTCTGTGGAGATGGGAGAACCTTCCAGAAGGACAACCACCTCTGCAGCGCCACCAATCTGACCTCAGTAAAAGGTACATGACAGCCCGCTTACAGTTTGCCAAAAGGCACCTAAAGGACTCTCAGACCATGAGAAACAAGATTCTCTGGTCTGATGAAACCAAGATTGAACTCTTTGGCCTGAATGCCAAACGTCACGTCTGGAGGAAACCTGGCACCATCCATACAGTGAAGCATGGCTTGTGGCAGCATCATGCTGTAGGGATATTTTTCAGCGGCAGGGACAGGGAGACTAGTCAGGCTTGATGGAAAGATGAATGGAGCAAAGTACAGAGAGATCCTTGATTTAAAAAAATATGCTCCAGAGCGCTCAGGACCTCAGACTGGGGTGAAGGTTCACCTTCTAACAGGACAACGACGTAAGCACACAGCCAAGACAACGCAGGAGTGGCTTTGGGACAAGTCTATGCATGACCTTGAGTGGCCCAGCCAGAGCCCGGTCTTGAACCTGATCGAACATCTCTGGAGAGGCCTGAAAATAGCTGTGCAGCGACGCTCCCCATCCAACGTGAGAGCATGAGTGGATCTGCAGAGAAGAATGGGAGAAACTCACCAAATACAGGTGTGCCAAGCTTTTAGCGCCATACCCAAGAAGACGTGAGGCTGTAATCGCTGCCAACGGTGCTTCAATAAAGTACTGAGTAAAGGGTCTGAATACTTATGTTTAAAAAAAAAATGTTGTTTGTTTTGCAAAAATGTCTAAAAACCTTTTTTTTTGTTGTCATTATGGGGTATTGTGTGTAGATTGATGTAAAAAAAAACTAACAATTTAATCAATTTTAGAATAAGGCTGTAACGTAAGAAAATGTGGAAAAAGTCAAGGGGTCTGAATACTTTCCCGAAGGCACTGTATGTTTTGATTTATCTATAGGACAAGCACATTTTCATCTGATGCTTTTTTTATTTTCAGAAGAAGGAGAAGGAGCCGACTGCAGCCTCCCTCCTAACAGACCAGGTAGTAGTTGAGGTACCATCCAGCCCAGCCAGTCCATTTGAGTCTGACATCAAGCCTGAGGACAATAGTGACAAGTCCCAGGATGGACCATACATACTTCCCATCTCACAGGGCTCCTACACCTCTGAGGGCGAGCTGAAGGAGGTGCAGATAGTCAGAGATGTCCCTATGATGGACACAATCCCTGACACAGCCATCCCTGCCAAGGAGGAGGTGAATGGGGCAAAGAGGCGTCTGAGTTATGTTCCGATGGAGGAGAGCAGCGGGAGCGAACCCTCTCCCTCGCCCAAGCTCCAGAGACGGAAGTTAAGTGCGATAGCGGTCAGCACGGCAGCCTCGTCCAGCAGCGAGGACTACAAAGATGAAAGCCCTGCAGACAGCCCTCCAGACAGCCCAGACTCATTTGTGAACGAGGAGGAGTTAATCCGCAGGCAGATCATGGGAATGATGGGAGAGGAGGAGATGTCTCTCTCAGAGGAGGAGGAAAAAGAGGAGAAAGGGAGCAGAGAGGAGGAGACCAATGATGTTGTGGTGGATAACGCATCATGTAAAGCCAAGCCTCTGTTAAAAAAAGGCAGTATGGATGATGAAGACAGCCCAGCCAGGAGACAATCTCTCCCAGGGTCTGAGCCAAAATCCATTGTAGAGAGTGCTGAACTCACTGAGCAAACCACTGTGTATAAGAAAGCCATGACACCGCAGAGAACAAAGAGCATGGACGATGGGGATTCAGAGGTGGAGAGCATCACATATTCTCTGGAGGACAGGTCCAAAGGTGAGGGGTCATCCAGCGTCCAGGTGTCCAGCTTCACCCCTGGAACCTCCCCCACCTCAGCCTCTTCTCTGGAGGAGGACAGCGACAGCAGCCCCAGCCACAAGAGGAGCGGGGAGGGGAAACAGCCCCGCAAGGCCAAGCACAGGCATGCCGGCCAGCCATTCCCCACCATCGAGGACTCGTCAGAGGAGGAGGAGCTCAGGGAGGAGGAGGATCACCTCAGGGAGCAGGACAAACCGAAGGAATCGGACCAGCAGCAGGGGAAGAGGAGCTCCAAGAAGTCCAAGAGGGAAAAAGATGATCTCCGGGCTCAGAGGAGAAGGGATCTGCCTCTAACCTCACCCAGTAACCTGTCTCCCATTGAGGATGCCTCGCCCACTGAGGAGGCAAGGCATACTAGAGAGATGGAAGCGCTTCACAGGACCTCAGTTTCTGACTATTTTCCTAGCATGGAGTCTGATTCAGACGCCTTTCATATGGAGACCAGGATAGTTGTCCCTAAAGAACAGAAGTTCAGTTCTGCAAAGCCACAAAAGAGTGCAGAGGATGAATATGAGGAGATGCTTCAGATAGCTAGATCTCCTAAAGGAGAGACAGAGCCATTCCCTGAGATAGAGCTACTTTACGAAGGCATGGCCATAGAGGACTACCTCTACGAATCCCTAGTGGAGGAGCCTGAAGCTAAACGTAGTTCAGCCCTACCGGAGCAGCCCAGTAAAGACCCTGCTAAAGAGCCAGGGAAGAAAGGTTTGAGGTCTCCTGAAGAGGTGTATGAGGAGATGATGCTGAAGAAGAAGGAACTGATGTTGATAGAGCAGGAGTTTCAGAAGGTTCAGTCAGCTATCAACACTCCTAATCCTGCGATACATGTTACTGCACCATCCTCTGCTGCAGCTGAGAGCTGCAAAGTTGGTGAGGCCAAGGGGGAGAAGCCTATGTTAGATGCTGGTTCTACCTACGTTAAGAGGAAGAAACGTCCTGCTCCACCACGGCCCTCTGAACCTCCTAAACGGCCAACAGTTCCTCAGGATATGACTATGAGGAGGGCTCTTTTCCCCATACCGGACTTGAAGATCACCCAGTGTTCCTCTGGAGAGGATGAGACGGATGATAGTCTAATAGAGGAGTATGGAGTGGGAGTGTCCTCTGATATTACCCCTAGTGATGAGTCTGAGACACCAACAACAGAGGTAGCTGACATTGAACCCATCACTTTGTTGTGTGAGGTTTCCTCGGCTAAAGCTACTTCAGCTCCTCTCTTTGCCCCTGAGAAAGTTCTAGCCCCCAGTACGACCACCACACCATCACAGGTCTCTCCAGTATCCCTGCCAACCTCACCAGCGACTCCAGACTCAAGTCTAGGCTCCAACGCTACGTCCTCCACCTCGTTCCAAGCTCAAAGTCCTCTCTCTTCTGACTCTACTGCAGTGTGTACTCCGACACCAGACCTGGCCAAAGCAGCAGCTCCCTTTGCAGCTCAGCCGCCTGCTGATATCGCCCCTCCTTCTATCGCTCCCATTATGGCTGTTTCTCCAAGCACAGTTTTGGTCACAATACCAGATCTGGTGACAGATCCAACCCAAGCACCAACACCAGCTACAACTACAGCCGATGCTACAGCTTCTCCAGCCCAAGCCCCAGCTCCTGCCTCAACCCCTGTCTCAGCACCTGCCTCAGTGATAGTACAGATACCTGATCCAGTTGTAGTCCAAATGCCAGACCTGGTTACATCTCCATCCCAGATGTCTGCTCAGGTTCTACCTTCTGTGCAGGTCACAGCACCAACTCCAGTACCATACCCAGTACCTTCTCAAGCCCCATCTCCAGTCTCAGCTGCTCCCAGTGCAGTGCCAACTCCGGCTTCAGTCTCTGCTCCAACTCCTGCCCCAGCTCCAGTTGTAGTCCAAATGCCAGACCTGCTTACCATCACCTCTCCAGTTTCACCCCAAGGCCCACTACCTGTGTTAGCCTCAGCTCCTGCCCAGGCTACAGTGGTGCATTCAGTCCCTGTCCAGGCTGCAGCTCCAACCCCAGTAGTAGTCCCAGCTGCAGGGACACGCCGAATCCAGAGACAAGCCTCCACCAAAAAAGCCCCACCTCCTCCTCCACCTCGCTCTACGTCAGTCTCCTTGCCCCAGACCTCAGCAGAGCCTACGTCAATCAGGGCTGTCCAACATGTCTCCCCGACCATGACCACCGCTATAGCCATTGGAGCAGGTCTGCCTAGCCAGCCCATACAGTCTGTGGTGGTGGATATACAGCCGCGGGTGGAGCAGATCGTGTCAGAGGGTGGTGCTGGCCCTCAGGTCATGATGACCCCAACCAGACAGGGGCATGTGGTCATCATAGTTCCGAACGTGGAGAACATGCCGGTGATCAGCCAGACGACCCAAGACCCTGTGGCATACTCAGTGGCAATAACTACCACCTCTGCTGTTGATAAAGGCAGAAGTCAGATGGCAGCAGGGCCTGTGGTTGTGAGTGTTGCTCCTTTCCCTACTGCTCCCTCTGTTCCTGCTGTACCCAGCTCAGACACATGTATACCTGTGGCAGATACACCACCACCTCCACCTCCTCCCACTGCTCCACCACCTCCTGCCACCTTACCCAAGCCAGTGGTTTATCCCAAAAAGCCTTCAGTTTCCATCCCACCTTCAGTCCCAACTACAGTGCCAGTCTCAACTGCTGTTACAATAGCACAGGCAACTGTAACAACCACAGGCCCCAGTCCGGTACACAAGGCCTCTGCACCCCCTCCAGTCCCCCCCAAGCCTGTGTCCATCCCTGCAGGGCTGGTGTTCAGCCACCGTCCAGGGGAGAGCATCAAACCTCCAGTGGTTCCCACCACTAGCCGTACACTTCCCAGGACCAGAGAAGTGGTACCAAACGCCAGCATAGCACAGCCATTCACAGCCACAACACTGCCCAGGACCAGAGAACCTCCCAATGCCCTGTATTTGAGTCTGACCACCCCAGTGGAGCCCAAGATGAGTGCTACCTCGCCCAGATCCCCTCTGTCTCCGAGGTACGCCAATTGTCTGGAAACATATGTGGTGATAACACTTCCCTCAGAGCCTGGCACACCCACAGAGGGCATCACTGTCCAAGCCCCCATCAGGAGAGGGTCCATCCCCTCCACTATGCAGACAGGCCCAAGGGTTAGGACCACACCATCAGAACAACAGTCACCCATTGAGGCCTTCTCAGCCCAGACCACTGTCAGGAGAGCATCAGTTCCCTCATTGAGGCAGCCACCACCACCAACAGCAGCAATAGTACCAGTCGAAGTAGCAACACCCCTAGAGGGAGTCACTGCAACAGCAAGGCGGCCTTCCATACCATCAGCTATGCAGCCTCCACACGGTGTGGCTGAGGTGGTGACCATTTCAGCAGGGTCGGAGAGGCCTATTCAGGTACACAGTGTCCCAGCTCCAATCAAGAAACCGTATATACCTCCAACAGACCAGTCACCACAGAAAGTGTCTGAGGTTAGGACAATGCCATCAGAGCCACAGGTTTCTGTAGAAGTGTCTGCAGCTCAAGCTTATGGTAGAAGGGCATCAATACCTGCTGTACCTCAGCAGCCACAATATGTGGCTGAAGTAATGGCTTTACCAGCAGAGCAGGACATACCTACAGAGGTGGTTTCAACTGAGGCCATGTCTGGAAGAGCATCAATACCATCAGAAATGCAGCAACCACAAACCATGGGAGAGTTAATAGCAATGCCCTTAGAAGCTATGCCCCCAACCATCCATCAGTCAGCATCACTGACAGAGGTGGTTTCAACTGAGGCTATCTCTAGAACAGCATCAATACCATCAGAAATGCAGCAACCACAAACCATGGCAGAGGTAATGCCATTGCAGCAGGAGATACCTATCGAAGCTCTCGCCAGCCAAGTCTATGTAGAAGCTACACCCTCAACCATGCATCAGTCACCATCACTGATAGAGGTGGTTTCAACTGAGGCCATCTTTAGAACAGCATCAATACCATCAGAAATGCAACAACCACAAATCATGGGAGAGGTAATGCCATTACAGCAGGATATACATACCGAAGCTATCGCCAGCCAAGTCCATGTAGAAGCTACACCCTCAACCATGCATCAGTCACCATCACTGATAGAAGTGGTTTCAACTGAGGCCATCTCTAGGAGAGCATCAATACCATCACCAATGCAGCAGGCACAAACCATGGCAGAGGTAGCAGCAATTCCCTTACAGCAGGAGATACCTATCGAAGCTATCGCCAGCCAAGTCCATATAGAAGCTTCACCCTCAACCATGCATCAATCCCCATCACTGATAGAGGTGGTTTCAACTGAGGCCATCTTTAGAACAGCATCAATACCATCAGAAATGCAGCAACCACAAATCATGGGAGAGGTAATGCCATTACAGCAGGATAAACATACCGAAGCTATCGCCAGCCAGGTCCATGTAGAAGCTACACCCTCAACCATGCATCAGTCACCATCACTGATAGAAGTGGTTTCAACTGAGGCCATCTCTAGGAGAGCATCAATACCATCACCAATGCAGCAGTCACAAACCATGGCAGAGGTAGCAGCAATTCCCTTACAGCAGGAGATACCTATCGAAGCTATCGCCAGCCAAGTCCATATAGAAGCTTCACCCTCAACCATGCATCAGTCCCCATCACTGATAGAGGTGGTTTCAACTGAGGCCATCTTTAGAACAGCATCAATACCATCAGAAATGCAACAACCACAAATCATGGGAGAGGTAATGCCATTACAGCAGGAAATACATACCGAAGCTATCGCCAGCCAGGTCCATGTAGAAGCTACACCCTCAACCATGCATCAGTCACCATCACTGATAGAAGTGGTTTCAACTGAGGCCATCTCTAGGAGAGCATCAATACCATCACCAATGCAGCAGGCACAAACCATGGCAGGGGTAGCAGCAATGCCCTTACAGCAGGAGATATCATCAATACCATCAGCTGCACCGCAACCACAAGCAGTGGCCGAAGTGATGACTTTGCCTTCAGAGTATGAAATGCCTACGGAAGTTATAACAACTGAGGCCACTACCACTAGAAGGACATCCATATACTCTGTAGCACAACAACCATACACTGTTGCTGAAGTAACGGCTTACCCATCAGAATATGAAACACCCATCCAGGTGGTTACAACTGAGGCTATTTCCACTACAAGAAGAGCGTCTATAACCATGCAGCAACCCCTAAGTATGGCCCATGTTATCACAATACCTGCAGAGACAGAGATACCTGTAGAGGCATATGCTGCCCAAGTCCCATACAGGAGAGGATCCATCCTCTCAGCAGTGCAACCACCACAGGCAGTATCAGAAGTGCTGACTTATTCATCAGAGTATGAGACCCCCCTGGAGTTCATTACAACTGAAGCCTACACCAGGAGAATGTCAGTTCCATCTATCCAGGAAATTCCCCAGACCGTCCCGGTGGCTCCAGTCACCATCACCAGGAAGTTCCACCAGGAGTCAATCGAGAGCCAGGAGATCCGTGGGCCTGAGAAGGTGGTGTCCAGCCTGAGCCACATGTACTCCTCATCTATCTCCACCTCAGCCCAGCCCCCAGAGTGCCTGCCCAGCCTGGTCACTCAGGTGGTCACCACTGAGGTTCAGAGAACCACTGTGTCTGTGGTCCATGAGAGGCTGGCCCAGGTTCCTGCATCCAATGGAGTGGCCATCACCATCCAGCCAGACCTGGTTAAAGTCCAGCCCTCTCCCAAACAGAACGGGAAGATCTACTCCGGTGATGCCATTGACCTCCGCACCATTAAGGTCGGTGTGAAGATGACCGATTCAGGGATGGATTTGACACCCCAGGAATCGAGTCGCCAATCCATCTGTAGCGACTCTAGTGGCCGACATACGGCAGTGCAGCCAGAGATAGTAAACCTGAGTGCTGAGATCACCCCTTCCACCACGCTGTCTGTTGTCACTGATAGCATCACTATCGTCACCTGTTCAGCCACCATTGCCTCCTACACCAACGAGCCAGCAGAAAAGCCTTTAGATCTGCAGGGTTATGTTGCCTCCATGCCTCTCCCTCTTACCACATACAAACCATTCGAGCCTCTGGCACAAATAGTGTACAGACGGGTGGACTCTTCGCCTATCGTCAACACGGTGGCAGCCACAGACACAGAGACACCAATCAACCTGTCCTATGGAGCCTTCATGGTAAATAGCAGGCTTCCAGTGACCATGGCCCCAGCTATCACCAACGTGGGGGCCATGCTCTCAGAGCCAGCTGGAGCTGTGGATCTGTCCTCCTCCAGACCCCTCAGGGCTATGGTGGCTGTGTCCGGCAAGAGCCCTGGTGTAGTGACCACGGTCATAGAGGATGATGGGACACCCATAGATCTGACAGCTGGGAGGAATATGTGCTGTGATGTCATCTACAAGCTACCTTTCACAGGGAGCTGTAGGACCCAGCCGCCAGTTATTACCCAGCCTGACAATCGCTTTGGCTACAGAGACGACCACTACCAGTATGATCATGCTGGGGTTTATGGCATCAAGGGCCTGAACGGCAAATCCATGTCTGAGACCAACCTGGCTGATGCAGGACTGTTCCTCTATGATGGAATGACCAGATATGACTATAACGGAGCCTCGGACAGTGCAATAGACCTGACAGCTGCTAATATGTCTGCAGGTTGGTATGGTCGAAATATAGCACGTTTGCTAGGTTTTGGGTTCATTTAAACTTTTTACCTGCATGAAGTTTATTTCTGAATGGTAACCTATTTCTCTAGACATTGTTTTACCTCAGTTATCATTATGTTAATTTTCTATTATGATTAAAATGTGCATTTACTGTACTTTTGCATGATTTGTGAAACTATCTTGATTTTAATAAATGTTCTGTTCCTTTTGTCTTTTCTTTCTTTTACACAGATGCATGTGTATGCCTGCGTGTTCTCCCACAATATTTTGGCTTTGCATCATGCTAGCTGGACAGACTGAAGATACTTGCATGCTTAGTGTTATTATCTCCCCAAATCGAATCTGCATGGCCTTTTTTTGTAACGTTATGATGTTATAATCATTGACTTAAACCTACATTTCTGGACCCATCATGACAGGTGAAGCTCTAGACTACACCAGTAAAGCTGCTGGGGCGTATACGGGAATATCCACTGCTCCATATTCCCAGGTCCCTGCTTATAGTGTCTTTAGATCCTCAGATGGAATGGTATACTCCTCCATAGCAGCCCCTGTTCCTTCTACATACACCATCACCACCCAGCCACGGTCCATCTTCAGCACCACCCTACCTCCTACCACAACCCTCCAGGAGCAGCCAGCGCCAGCTCCACACCCCTATGGCTTTATCCCCACCAGTGACCCTGGCCAACAGATCATCAGCCTGGACACTGGCCTGCCCAAGGACCTGCTGCCCAGCGCTCTGGCTGACATCATGACTGGCTTCCCTGACCTGTACTCTGACCAGACCCTGGAGGCCATAGCAGCCTCTCTGGACGCCCTGGCTTCATCGCCTATGTTCCCAGGTCTGGATGACAGCAAGATCACCCAGTACCAGATGGAGAGGGAGTTCCTGGAGCTGGAGAAGCTGAAGCAGCTGTGTCTGGCTGAGGAGCTGGAGTGGGAGAGACAGGAGATCCAGCGCTACCGTGAACAGGAGCAGATCATGGTGCAGAGGGAGCTGGAAGAGCTACAGGTATGAATGTGTGTGTACTGTATATGTCTCCTGTGTCGTGGTCACTGCTCATGCTCACTGTTTTTAATATGTTTGTATCAGATACTGTAAGGTGATGGACGATAACGTTAATCTAATCTATTATATTCTACAGGCTCTGAAAAAGCAGCTGTTAATGCAACAGGAAGAGGAGCACCAGGCCCAACTTGTAGCCCAGCAAGAGACCTACAACCAGCAGAGGCAACAGCTAGAGCAGATCCAACAGCTCCAGGTGCAGCTACAGCACCAATTAGAGGAGCACTACAGTACTACAGGGTCAGACAACCTGCAATTAGAGGAGCAGTATGCAGGGGTTGGGGATAACGGCCAATACTGGCCTGTTAGGGATGAGTCCACCACCTCATCCACTGTCACCCAGCTAGAGGGTGGGGTGCAGTATGGGACCAGCGAGGGTCAGAGAGAGGTTGGAGGTCAGGACCAGCTGCAGCTCAGTAGGAAACAACTAGCAGGGTCTAACCAGCCTGGTGACCAGGGGTATGGTACAGGAGTGGTAGGGAAGAGGATAGTGGACAGTGGGGTCCAGACAGACGATGAGGACTCAGTAGACAGGATGTATGTAGGGAGGAGGAAGAGGAACAACAGGAGGGGTGTAGACAGCAGTGTTCAGACTGATGATGAGGAGGACCAGGAGGATGAGTGGGACATGCCAGCCAGGTCGCGGCGGCGCTCCCGCTCCAGTAAGCACAGCGGTGAGGGGAAACACGGCGGCTCTAAGGTCTCCAGCATTGCCATACAGACTGTGGCAGAGATCTCTGTCCAGACCGACCACTCCGGGAGCATCAAACGCCCCAGCATCCAGATGGACACTAAGGTGGAGATCATCAAACACATCTCAGCCCCAGAGAACTCTCAGAGAGGAGGCAGTCTCAGCTGCCAGACAGACACAGACCGGAGGCGCTACTCACCGGTAGAGGTGGGCTACAGTGCCTACCTGAAGGCAGACATCGCCCCCAAGTCCCCCAAGGAGCTCTACACCCCTGTGTCCCCCGTCTCCTCCAGTAAGGCCATAGAGGGAGGGCAGAAGATGCTGACCGCTGACCCGACCAGGTTTTCCTCCAGCCCTAGGATGCTGAAGCCTGGACAATATTCTATGTCTGACCCTAAGTCTGTCAGCCACACAACCGAGGACAGGATAGGCTACCACTACTCAGACAGCTACTCTGTAAGTCATTGTAGTAAGAATACTGGGAATATAAAATAGTGTTAAATATGACCATGTTAAAGGCATAGTAAAACACATTGATTGCATGCTGTTGAAATGTTTGTTGAAAGTAAAAACCAGAACTTTTGTATAATTTCAACCAGTGGTTTTGAAAGTGTTGCTCACAAGCCAAAGCGGGTCCCCGTTCTTTGTGTACTATGTCATCCTGATATGTACAAATGTTCTGTGCTTAAGATCCCGGACTGCATCTTTAAGTACTCTTATCTTATCTATTGTCTTATTGATTTTTCCTCTGTCTGTCCTAGGGCCAGGGCTCTTCGTCAGGCACGGGAAAGAAGGTGAAGAGGACCCTTCCCAACCCACCCCCTGAAGATGACCTTCTGACTGGCCCGTCAGGTTACAGCACCAACTCAGCCCGTCGCCGGCTTGGCCGTCACACCACCATGGCCCGGGCCAAGATCCTGCAGGACATTGACAAGGAGCTGGACCTGGTGGAGAGAGAGTCATCCAAGCTCCGCAGGAAACAGGCCGAGCTAGATGAGGAGGAGAAAGAGATTGATGCCAAGCTGAGGTAATTTATTAATTTTTACATTTGTGAAAGAGGCAAGTCAATTAAGAAGCAGTTATGATTTACAATACAATAACATACTTTAGATGAGTAGAACACATTGGTGTGTATGAAGTGATCCCCCCCCACACACACACACTCCCCCAGGCATAATAGGACCCATATCGTCCAGAAATATATACTTTTGACTCATCTGTCCATAGAACATTCTTCCAAGAGTCGTGATGATCATCCAGGTGCTTCCAGGTGATTTTTGGCAAATTTGAGTCAACTTTTTGGACGAGATGGGTCCCATTATGTCTGGCGAAAACCAAACATTGCATTCTACAGTAAGAACCTCATACCAACGCATACCAATGGTTAAGCATGGTGGTGGTAGTGTGATGGTTTGGGGATAGTTTGCTGCCTCAGGACCTGGACGACTTGCCTTAATAGAAGGAGCAATGAATTCTGCTCTGTATCAGAGAATTCTACGGGAGAATGTCAGGCCATCCGTCTGTGAGCTGAAGCTGAAGCACAGCTGGACAATGATCCAAAACACATAATCAAGTATACATGAAAATGGTTAAAAAGCAACACATTTGAAGTTTTGTAATGGCCTAGTCAAAGTCCAGACCTAATCCCAATTGAGATGTTGTGGCAGGACTTAAAACAAACAGTTCATGCTTGAAAACCCACAAGTGTCGCTGAGTTAAGTCAGTTCTGTCATTGCAGCTAAAGGTGGCACAACCAGTTATTGAGTGTAAGGGGGCAATTACTTTTTCACACAGGGGAATTGGTGTTGCATAACTTTTTAATTAAATAAATAAAATAAGTATATTTTTGTTATTTGTAAACTCAGGTTCCCTTTATCTAATATTAGGTTTTGGTTGAAGATCTGATAACATTCAGTATCAAAAATATGCAAAAATAGAGAAAACAGAAAGGGGGCAAATACTTTTTCATGGCTCTGTAAATCCAATCCCATCTTCTCCTTCTAACAGGTACCTTGAGATGGGCATCAACCGTCGTAAGGATGCCCTACTGCAGGAGAGGGAGAAGAGGGAGAGGGCCTACCTGCAGGGTGTGGCTGAGGAGAGAGACTACATGTCGGACAGTGAGGTCAGCAACATCAGGGAGACCAGAGGGAGCAACCTCGGCCTGGAGAGACCCAGGACAGCTCCCCAGTCAGAGTTTGACCAGTTCATCCCCCCTCAGACTGAGGCTGACTCTCAGTACTCCACTCTGACCAGTCCCTACTCCCACTACACCCAGTATGCCCCCCAGACCCAGGCCACCAGCCAGTACCCCCAGAAGACCCTGTACCAGCAGCAGGCCCTGTACCAGCAGCACCCCTACCAGAGTCAGTCAGTCTACTCCTCTGTGCCCAGCCTGTCCTACCCCCAGGCCTCCCACTCCCACCAGCAGGCGCAGTCCTCAGGCTACCAGTCCAAGAACACCACCAACTACGAGGTGATCCGGAACCAGCCCATCATCATTGTACCCTCCTCCAGCGAGGTTGGGTATGGGGTGGGGAAGTACGACAGCCTGGAACTAAGGATGGGCCTGGAGGAGAGGAGCATGGCCTCCAGCCCCATGTCTAATATATCTACTGAGTCCTTCTACGCTGACATCGACCACCACAACGCCAGGAACTATGTTCTGATAGAGGACATAGAGCAGCTGACTAAAGGCTCTGCAGGACTTGGGTCAGGGTTCAGTCTGCCTGATAAGGACCTGTCCAAGGCTGACAGGCTGCTCCGGGCCGCTGAGGCCAGGCGCACTGCAGAGGTAACTGTTATGTATTTAAAGCAGTGGCAGTCAGTGCTGTTTAAGATTAGGGAGGACACATTGTTTTTTGATTAGCCTTATTTTTATTACAGCATATTGGATGACTGTCATTCATATTCCATTCACCCAGCTCAATGTAACATCGAAAGGTTTAGTCTACTATATGATACTCTAATTTTCCCTATACCCTTTATGAGGTTGCTACAACCTAGCCTACGAATTAAAGTTTATAATGTAGGTGCACAGGTCGAGAGAAAAATTAAAGTAATCAAGGTGACAGACAGTGACACTTTCAATACCGCCTCGTACACTCTTGCCTGCATCTAGCAGATCTAGGGTGTAATCATTAGTCCAAACAGTTGCAAACGAAAGTTTCTATTGAACAAATTCAGGTAAGTTTATCCACGTTTCGTTCCGTTTGTTGCCGTTTAAGAAAAGTTTTTCAACAGAATCGGCGGAATGAATACACCTGATCAACCGCACACACAGTTCACCTTCATAGCAGCCACAAACATACAGCAACATCACTTTGCTCGTTCTATAATTCCTTCTCGCAGCTACGCACTCTCCTCCTCTCACCTTTTCCCTTCGCTTGTGGACTTCAGTGCACAACACAACAGCTGTCTGTGACCAGGCGAAAAAACATTTCCAAGCCAAACCTTCATATCATAACTGTTAATCGCTACACACAGCCTACATCGTTGTCACCATATTAGCTAACGTCATAGTCAACATAGCTACTAGAACTAATGCGTTAGTAAACCCGCTACAATCACGCAGTACAGTGTACAGCAAGCAGTTTAGCAGTTACACCAGCGGGCCCCAGTGGCAATAAAAAAACAAAAAAACAAAGCTTACCTTGACTTGGAAAGTTCCAGTGTTGGGTAGCCTTAGCTAGCATAATTAGCATTCCTCTCTGTTTGAGTTGGGTGTTTGAGTAGGCTAAATTAGCTAGCTGGATTAGCTAGCTAAGTAAGTGAAAGTGGAAAAGAAATACGACGAAACATAGCTAGCTCTCTTTTTCTCTTTCTCTCTCTCTCTCTCTCTCTCTCTCTCTCTCTCTCTCTCTCTCTCTCTCTCTCTCCCTCTCTCCCTCTCTGCTGCTTCTCCTTAGTTTTTGAAGGAATTAATTTGTTCAAAACTGTTCAACTATGGTCTTGCTGTCTCTTTGCGTCAACTACTCACCACATTTTATGCACTGCAGTGCTAGCTAGCTATAGCTTATGCTTTCAATACTAAATTAATTATCTGATCATTTGTGTGGACAACATGTCAGTTCATGCTGCAAGGGCTCAGATAGGTTGGAGGACGTCCTCCGGAAGTTGTCATAATTACTCTGTAAGTCTATTGAAGGGGGTGAGAACCATGAGCCTCCTAGGTTTTGTATTGAAGTAAATGTACCCAGAGGAGGACGGAAAATAGCAGTCCTCCGGCTACACCATGGTGCTACCCCAGAGAGTGCTGTTGAGGCTACTGTAGACCTTCATTGCAAAATAGTTTGTTTTAATCAGTTATTTGGTGACGTGAATGTATGTAGTATAGTTTTATCTAAAAAGGATACCCTTTTTAATGTTTAACAATATCCTCTGAGGAGCCTCCACTGATTTAAAGTATACAGTGAGGGAAAAAAGTATTTGATCCCCTGCTGATTTTGTACGTTTGCCCACTGACAAAGAGATGATCAGTCTATAATTTGAATGGTAGGTTTATTTGAACAGTGAGAGACAGAATAACAAAACAAAAATCCAGAAAAACCCATGTCAAAAATGTTATAAATTGATTTGCTTTTTAATGAGGGAAATAAGTATTTGACCCCTCTGCAAAACAAGACTTAGTACTTGGTGGCAAAACCCTTGTTTGCAATCACAGAGGTCAGACGTTTCTTGTAGTTGGCCACCAGGTTTGCACACATCTCAGGAGGGATTTTGTCCCACTCCTCTTTACAGATCTTCTCCAAGTCATTAAGGTTTCGAGGCTGACGTTTGGCAACTCGAACCTTCATCTCCCTCCACATATTTTCTATGGGATTAAGGTCTGGAGACTGGCTAGGCCACTCCAGGACCTTAATGTGCTTCAGCTTGAGCCACTCCTTTGTTGCCTTGGCCGTGTGTTTTGGGTCATTGTCATGCTGGAATACCCAACCACTACTCATTTTCAATGCCCTGGCTTAGGGAAGGAGGTTCTCACCCAAGATTTGACGGTACATGGCCCCGTCCATCGTCCCTTTGATGCGGTGAAGTTGTCCTGTCCCCTTAGCAGAAAAACACCCCCAAAGCATAATGTTTCCACCTCCATGTTTGACGGTGGGGATGGTGTTCTTGGGGTCATAGGCAGCATTCCTCCTCCTCCAAACACGGCGAGTTGAGTTGATGGCAAAGAGCTCGATTTTGGTCTCATCTGACCACAACACTTTCTCCAGTTCTCCTCTGAATCATTCAGATGTTCATTGGCAAACTTCAGACGGGCATGTATATGTGCTTTCTTGAGCAGGGGGACCTTGCGGGCGATGCAGGATTTCAGTCCTTCACGGCCTAGTGTGTTACCAATTGTTTTCTTGGTGAATATGTTCCCAGCTGCCTTGAGATCATTGACAAGATCCTCCAGTGTAGTTCTGGGCTAATTCCTCACCGTTTCCATGATCATTGCAACTCCACGAGGTGAGATATTGCATGGAGCCCCAGGCTGAGGGAGATTGACAGTTATTTTGTGTTTCTTCCATTTGCGAATAATCACACCAACTGTTGTCACCTTCTCACCAAGCTGCCTGGCGATGGTCTTGTAGCCCATTCGAGCCTTGTGTAGGTCTACAATCTTGTCCCTGACATCCTTGGAGAGCTCTTTGGTCTTGGCCATGGTGGAGAGTTTGGAATCTGATTGATTGATTGCTTCTGTGGACAGGTGTCTTTTATACAGGTAACAAACTGAGATTAGGGGCACTCCCTTTAAGAGTGTGCTCCTAATCTCAGCTCATTACCTGTATAAAAGACACCTGGGAGCCAGAACTCTTTCTGATTGAGAGGGGGTCAAATACTTATTTCCCTCATTAAAATGCAAATAAATTTATAACATTTTTTACATGCATTTTAGGATTTTTTTGTTGTTATTCTGTCTCTCACTGTTCAAATAAACCTACCATTAAAATTATAGACTGATCATTTCTTTGTCAGTTGGCAAACGTACAAAATCAGCAGGGGATCAAATACTTTTTTCCCTGACTGTATGCTCTTCCTGTGATATGTGGGTTTTGTTATATATTCTGTTTCAATGTGCCTTGTGCTGGTTTTGCTGAAAGTTGCTTAAAATTAAATGTAATATGATGATGATTTTATTTTCTTTATTTAGGTGGCTGCGTTCCTGGGTAACTCACGTCTCCACAGTTACGGTAAAGTAGAGGAGGACTCTATGGAAGAGCCCTATGAACTGAAGCTCCTGAAGCAACAGATAAAGCAGGAGTTTAGACGAGGGACGGAGGGTCTGGAGCACCTCTCAGGCCTGGGAATGCCTCAGTACCTCTCCACTGACCCAACCTTCAGACACTTCCCTAAGGCTGAGAAGTACAGCATCAGCCGGCTGACCCTGGAGAAACAGGCTGCCAAGCAGCTTCCTGCTGCCGTGCTCTACCAGAAACAGATCAAGAACCAGAAGAAGGCAGCCCTGATGGACCCCAAGATAACCAAGTTCTCCCCCATCCAGGAGAGCAGAGACCTGGAGCCAGACTACAGCAGCTTCCTGGGCTCTGGAGCCTCATCAGTCACCAACCTGTCCACACGAGCCAGACTGCTCCAGGATGAGATCAACTTTGGCCTGAAGAAGAACCTGTCTGACCAGCAGAAGTACCTGGGCTCCTCCCTGGGAGCTAACCTTGCTGGCTCTCTGAGCCAGTCCCTTGGCCTGGGGGGACCCACCATGAGGTCCACCCTACAGGATGACACCACCTACCCCAGCTGCACGCGCTCTCGCCCCTCCTCACGACCCAACTCCCGCCCCACTTCTGTCTACGGCCTGGATCTGTCCATCAAACGGGATCTGTCCAGCTCCTCTCTCAGGCTGAGGAGCGAGGGAGAAGCCCTGGATGCAGCGTTCGGCTCCGGGGTGGCCAGGACCAAGCCCACCAGCCTGCCCATCGGGCGCATCCCCATCGTGGCTCAGAACTCGGAAGAGGAGAGCCCTCTGAGCCCGGTGGGAGAGCCCATGGGCATGGCCAGAGCCTCAGCCGGCCCTCTACCACCTATCTCAGCTGACTCCAGAGACCAGTTTGGCTCCAGCCACTCCCTTCCGGAGGTCCAGCAGCACATGAGGGAGGAGTCCAGGGCTACACGAGGACATAGTGGGGTCTATGACAGAGACATAGCCTTCATCATGGACGATCTGGGGGGAGCGATGTCTGACAGCGAAGGTAAATGGCTCCTGAGGCTTTCACAGCACCCTGAGTCTCTGAACATGCTGCAATGCTCCTGACTGTGTTTATGTCTGAGAAGGCTTTGACTCTGTCTCTGTTGTCCTCATCACTTATTATTTCACATGGTTTTATCATCATGCTGTCTTTGTCTTTTATTCTGGTTTATGTTTCTGTCTTGTTTGATCTCTGCATGCAACACTATTTGTTCTATTGTCTTCTTCACCGATACGTAATACTGTTGATGTTATGTATGAGACCGCCTTGTGTGTCTGTGTTGTTATTAGCATGCTCCAGGTCTCTTCTCTTCTTTTACATGTTGGCTTCCTGCTTTCATCACTGACCAAATTTATTATGGGATGGATACAGGGCTTCTTTTAACCATACAGAACAGTGAAGTAAAAATAGTGTATTATATGTGATCATAAATAGCACACACTTTAAGTGCCTCTGTGGACTGCTTTTGAAGAGGGTGATAGCCTATTTAAATGAGTGGGAGACTAATGAATATGCAACAGTAGCTGGTAAACTGTCGCTACAATCTGGGTGCTATCTATAGTCTATACAGGCTGTTAGATTCATGATAGGATGACAGAGAGAAATACCCTGGGACTACATGCCCTGTCGTCTACTGTACACCACTCCTCCTCCTCTCTCCTCTCCTTTCCTTTTCTTCTCCTGACAGAAAATGGTGTCTGGTTTTTGTAGGAAGTAGGTCAGGCCTTTAGACAGACATATATTTACTTTTCCAAGCACCCTTGCAGCTATTGTGGAGCTTGGCCTGCTGTCAGCATCCATTTTAAAGGCATAATGCTGAATCACTATGTGTGGGTCTGGGTCTACTTACTGTAATTGTTCAGACGATGCAGTCAGCCATTTATATAGTACCTGCTTCACTCACTTTGTCTCTTTACCAGAAATGCACACAAACTATTACAGCAGTAATAATACAGAGAGCTTATGCTCACTTTTATATTGCAATGCAATTACATTGTTTCCCTAGGGATTATATAGATTATTTGTTTGTGTATTTGAGTTTTAGATATGGACCCATAGTAGACATATACACTGAGTATACAAAACATTAAGAACACTTGCTCTTTCCCTGACATAGACTGACCAGGTGAAAGCTATGATCCCTTATTAATGTCAGTTGTTAAATCCACTTCAATCAGTGTAGATGAAGGGGAGAAGACAGGTTAAATAAGGATTTTCAAGCCTTGAGACAATTGAGACATGGATTGTGTATGTGTGCCATTCAGAGGGTGAATGGGCAAGACAAAACATTTAAGTGCCTTTGAACGGGGTATGGTAGTAGGTGCCAGGCTCACCGGTTTGAGTGAGTCAAGAACTGCAATGCTCCTGGGTTTTTCACGCTCAACAGTTTCCCGTGTGTATTAAGAATGGTCCACCTCCCAAAGGACATCCAGCCAACTTGGCACAACTGTGGGAAGCATTGGAGTCAACATGGGCCAGCATCCCTGTGGAGCTCTTTTGACACCTTGTAGAGTCCATGCCCCAACGAATTGAGGCTGTTCTGAGGGCAAAAGGGGGTGCAACTCAATATTAGGAAGGTGTTCCTAATGTTTTGTACACTCAGTGTATGTTATGATACTCACACTACACAGTTATTTATAGCATATTCATCCCTGCCCATCTTGAGTATTTCCATTTTGTATTCATGCATGTCGCTGTGAGATAAAATGTGTTTGAGTTTCCATTTCAATAAAGCTTGAAATCGTCTTTTGCATGATGTTGGATGCTTTAAATGTTTCTAAGCGACTAATGTGCATGCTCTCTTCTGATTGGTAGCATATTAATGTGTTCTCTCCCTATCTCCTCCTGTGGAGTAAGTGTGAAATTACAGCTGTCCTTCTAGCATCTCTGTTTTCTAACCAGGACCACACTCCTAAACATGCCCCAATGCTTCTGCCCTATGTTTCTATTGGCCCGGCATAGTGTAGTTACTGATATTTAGTTTCAGAATGCACACCATTGACTCTACATATTTGAAAATATATTTTTGAAAAAACAAGCAGAAACACACAGACACACGCACATGCTAATAAACATATATGCAAGTTGATTATTTTTACATAGCATTTTTATTTGAATAGCATGTAAAACAGTTTTACATTTACTATAAAACTGACCCCAATGACAGGTCAGTTAGTAGCTGATAAGCAGCAGAATGCTCTATTTCTGACCCTACATAAATAAGAGTGTCTATCTGCCTTGGTTCCAGCCCTAAATGACTCCATGCTGACACTGAACAGAGATGATCCCCGAATCTTTCATGAGAGTATCAGACACGGTAGAGTATTATAGTTTAGTTCCTCCCCACTGGCCCTGCTGCCTGCCCTCCACTAATACAGCAGCACCATGTTAAAGGGACACTCCGCAATATGACATCATCATACCCAGCCATGCCTCAACGAAGGGCGCAAATTGGCAAGAGCAAATAAGTCGCCCCACTGTGATGTCATATAGTTGAGTCTACCTTTTGATGTTTAGAATGCTTTAGTCCCCATGTGACTTTACAGTATCTAAGTCAATGCTATGCATTTGATATATTTTAGTAAATACCCATGTATTTGTAGGTAGATAATTTTACAATTATTCTACAATTGCTGTATTATGACATACATCTTTCATGCACTTCTCTTCAGAAATGCAAACTCCCTGCAAGACTATAATGTTATAAGATGTATTTATTTGCTTTCAAAGCATGTGCTACACTTATATTTAGTTCAGTGCATGTGATATACAGTGTAAGTGGATGGAGACATAGTCCACTGAATAAGTCTTAGATTAATTGACGTTGTGTTGTAGCCGTTTCTAAAACATATAACTTTACACCCCAGCCGGAGGCCCCAACTGGAACATAGAAGGTGAGAGCTGCAGTGTGAACGGTCTAATCCAGACCACATCCCAACCCCATGTAGCTTAGACAATGTCTGCCTCCACCCCACAACACCCATGCCCCATGATGCTCAATGACCTGATGTCGATGGTATCACACACACAAACATTTTAGACCCATTTCTGGAATGACCCATATTTGAATGGTACTTTACACATATCAAACTCATAATGGAATGACCCATATCTTGATGTTAATGTACTGTAAACATATATTATACTGTAGTGGTTACCCAATCCATTTCTGGAATGACCCACATTTAAATGGTTCTGTACATATATCAAACCCATTTCTGGAATTCATGTTCATGCACTATTGCAAGGTCGTTCAGATACGGCTCCACATTTGCATGACATACATTACCACAGCAATGGTATGTCTGAATACCACGTCAGTATTTGTCAAGTGTCTCTCACACGATGATAGATGCAACACTGATCATAATGTTAGATCACCCTGATAACAACACCAGCTAACAATGTCCCACCTCACTGTCTCAGGGCAAAGGGAACTGTAATGTACTTGTGACTGTGGAAGACACTCACCTTCAGTCTGTCCCTTGGGGTGGGAGCTAGGTGGCAATGTGGAATTGGGCATGAGTAGCACCCCCTTAAAATACTTTATAAACACATCCTTCGCTCCATGTCTACTGCTTCTAGGTGATCACTGATCTAAACAGCTGGGGATGGGACAGAGCAAGGTTTCCACCACTCTGCCTTCACCTCTCCAGACAGCTCAGATCGCTGATCACCTAGAAGCAGTAGACATGGAGCGAAGGATGTGTTTATAAAGTATTTTAAGGGGGTTCCACATTGCCACCTAGATCCCACCCCAAGGCACTTGTGTAGATCTGATCATTCACATAGACTCTGCCAAGCCTAGCAGAGTGTGATTTAGAGTTATTACAATATTGCTAATACCTTCAGATCTACATGTAGGGTCAGGGGCTAGAGGCTAGTGGTTGATTTGGAGTTGGGCATCTATCCTGCTTGTAAAGGGTTTGACCATTGAGTATCCCCTCTCTGTCTGTGTCCCTGTCCCCCTTTCTCCACCCCTGTCTCCTCCTCCCCATGTCTCTGTCCCTGTGTAGCATACCACCTGAGGAGGGAGGACACTGACTGGTTTGACAAGCCTGCAGAGAGACAACATCGGGTAAACGGACAAGCTCTGGACAGGAGACAGGTTAGAGGAGCTGGATAGATATACATTTGTTGACTACATTTAATAAACAACATTATAAACCGGTTGGTTTGAGCCCTGAATGCTGATTGGCTCAGACTATACCACGGGTATGAGAAAAAAATAAATGTTTACTGTTCTAATGACGTTGGTAGCCAGTTTATAATAGCAATAAGGCACCTCTGGGGAGTGTGGTATATGGCTAATATACCACGGCTAAGGGCTGTATCCAGACACTCAGTGTTGCGTCATGCTAAGAACAGCCCTTAGCCGTGGTATATTGGCCATATACATATACCACACCCCCTCGTACCTTATTGCTTAAATATCCTATATTTTCTCATAATTTAATGTACATCGGTAGTGACTGTTGTTCATGTTGTCTTTAGCTGAGTTGTATTGGTGTGCTGCCATATTGTTGTTGTTGTTGTTGTAATCAATGTACTGTACCTTGACTGTTCTGATGTCCCTGTCCCTCCCACAGATGAAGTTGATTCCCTATGTGTACCCTCATACCCGGATCAAAGTTCAGAGAGACCCCAAGGACACCAGCGTTTCAGGTAGAGCACCCAAACGTACAGCAAACATTCTATAATGTACAAATATATGCCTATTCAACTGTAATAATAGGATTTCAAACTCTGGAATTCCAATATGAAATTTCAGGCCATAATGTTTCATTGGTGTGTGTGTGTTCCCTGCAGGGAATGGCCTGGGGATCCGTGTGGTGGGAGGGAAAGAGATTCCTGGGAGTCGTGGTGAGATAGGAGCTTACATTGCCAAGGTTACGCTCGGAGGAGTGGCCGAACAGACAGGGAAAGTGGTGGAAGGTAAGTGTATGTGCACATGTGCGTGTGTAAGGTATAAGTGGAGCAAGAGAAGGAGGAGAGAACAAGAGATGAGTCATCTTCTCTGGCCATACAGGGACACACACTCTGATTTAAGGTTGAGAAAGTACTGTGGGTTATAGCCGATGGGAACGTCATTATACTGATATCAAAATCAAATCAAATGTTATTTGTCACATACACAGTTTACAGCAGGCATAACAGGTGCAGAGAAATGCTTGTGTGCTAGCTCCCTCAAAGATAATACAATAATAAGAGTTAAATAAAAAATAACAAGTAATAGAAGAGATACTATGCTTAGTAATAATATACTATATTTACAAATATAAAGTAGGTATGTTAATCCGTGCAGAATGACACAATTTAAGTGACATCTGGAAAAATCTATGATTAACATTCTTATCGGGGTATATCATAACTCCTAAGTGCATGTTATATTAATTTAAATTTGTCCTAGTTAAGCTGGATGAGGTATATTGATAATTTCACAAGTGTTCTGGAGGAGATAGACTTCTCAATGTCAGATTTCAGCTCAGAGCAGATAAGCTAATGTTTTAAGCAGGAATCTATTATTATATTAATAATACCAGACCAATGTCAGCTCACTATGAATATCTTTGCCAAACTCTCTGAGCGCCAGAGAGAGATGAGAGGGTATGTGTGTGTACAGTATATGTGTGTTTGCATGCGCATGAGTGTGAGCGTGCATTTGCATCTGTCATGTCTCATTCTCTGAGATGTCAGATATCCAGAAAAAAAGCTCTGTCAACTCACTCTGCCCCTTCGCAACGCACCACAGGATTAGTCATTATGCTGTATTTAGTACACACACACAGTCACACACACGCACACACACACTGTCACACACAGGCACACACACACACTGTCACACATGCGCACACACACACACTGTCACACACACGCACACACACACACACAGTCACACACACGCACACACACACGGTTACACACGCACACACACACACACACACACACACTGTCACTGACATGCACACACACACACACACAGTCGCACACACACACACTGTCACGCCCACACACACTGTCACACACACGCACACACACACACTGTCACACACATGCACACACACACACAGTCACACGCACACACACACTGTCACACACACACAGTTACACACACACACACACACACACACTGTCACACACACACACTGTCACACACATGCACACACACACACACACACACACACTGTCACACACACACAGTCACACACACGCACACACACTGTCACACACACGCACATACACACTGTCACACACATGCACACACACACAGTCACACACACACACACACACACACACACACACACTGTCACACACACTGTCACACACACACACACACACACACACATTGTCACACACACACACACACACACACACTGTCACATTAGAAACTGTATTTAGCTCTCTATCTTTCTGTTTCTGTCCTGTGCTGCGTTGTGAAGGGGCAGAGTGAGTTGACAGAGCTTTTTTTCTGGATATCTGACATCTCAGAGAATGATACATGACAGATGCAAACGCACGCTCATGCGCACTCAAACACACATATTACTGTAAAACTCCTCTTTCTGAAGCACAGAGATTAGTACAGGCTGAAGATAATAACATAGAAGAGACTTCAGAACACCACTCTAACTACCAGACATCCTGAACAATGTGACAGTAGATCTCTCCCACTGATAGATTTTCGGGGGGGATTTACTCTGACATGTAGTACATGTTTGAGCATCCAGCCCTCCTGCGTTGAACCAGAGGGAAAGCCTCGTTCTTTATGGTTCTATAGCATAATCCACTGCAGTTAGGGATGTGAGGGTTCATCTACTCCCTCTTTCTGTCACACTCAGTTCAGACGTGGTGACGTCACACCCTGGCGGTGACACTAGCGATATGTGACAGCCTTTGCTGAGAGAGGAAGGAGGAGTTTGAAGGACACACACACACACACATACAAACGAACAGATGTACACACACACACACACACACACACACAACTGTCTCTCTCTGCATATCCCATCTCCCTACAATCCCCTACAGTTTATAATTGTATTTAGCTTCATACAAATTGTGGAGATAATTATGTGTACAGATTAATTAGAGAGTGGCGCTGCGGTCTAAGGCACTGCCTCTCAGTGCTAGAGGCATCACTACAGACCCTGGTTTGATCCCGGGCTGTATCACATCCGGCCATGATCGGGAGTCCCATAGGATGGCGCACAATTGACCCAGCGTCGTCCGGGTTAAGGGAGGGTTTGGCCGGGGTAGGCCGTCATTATAAATAAGAATATGATCATAACTGACTTGCCTAGTTAAATAAAAGGTTCAGATTATTGTATGGGACACCTTTAAATGTGCCTTTAGAGGCCATGCAATTCAGTACTCATCTCGAAAACAAAAGCAATTTAGGTCAAAAGAGTTTATACTAACAAAGGAAATAGAAAGTCTAACAGAATAGATAGATGGCAATAAAAACATAGACGAAAAACAAAATGAAATGGAGAAACTTATTCAAGAAAGATCAAGTGTAATATATTATAAAAATAAAGCAAACTGGATTGATTATGGGGAAAAATGCACCAAATTCTTTTTTAATCTTCAACATAGGAATGCTACCAAAAATAATTTTATGAAACTGGTTACAATTGACTGAGTCACCCAAGATTCACCAAATTATATTTTGAAGGAGGAAACAAAGTACTTTAAGCATATGTTTTCGTTTCAGTCACCTCTGTCTCCTCTAACTGAAGCTAATTATAGAGATGTTTTTTCTATTGATAATGTAAAATTAACAGCCATACAGAAAGACTCATGAGAAGGTGAAATTACAGAGGAGGAACTTCTGGATACAATTAAATACTTTAAGTCCGGGAAAACTCCAGGGTTGGATGGCATACCAGTCGAGGTATACCAAACCTTTTTTGATATACTAAGAGGACCGTTATTAGTATGTTTTAACCACTCCTATGTAAATGGTAGATTATCTGACACTCAAGAAGAAGATCTCATTATTACTGAAACAGGATACAAGTGGAAAATATAAAGATCCAGTCCATTAAAAAAATTGGAGGCCCCTTACACTTCAGTGTTGTGATGCAAAAATTCTAGCAAAATGTATTGCGCATATAATTAAAAAGGTATTGTCGGATATTATTCATTCTAATCAGACAGGTTTTTTACATGGAAGATACATTGGAGATAATATAAGGCAAGTATTGGAAACAATAGAACACTATGGAAAATCTGGGAAACCAGGCCTGCTATTCATAGCAGACTTCGAAAAGGCATTTGATAAAGTACGACTGGGGTTTATATATAAATGCCTGGAGCATTTCAATTTTGGAGAATCTCTTATAAAATGGGTCAAAATCATGTATAATAACCCTAGGTGTAAAATAGTAAATAATGTCTTGTTCTCAGAAAGTTTTAAACTGTCAAGAGGACTGAAACAATGTTGTCGACTATCGGCATATCTATTTATTGTGGCCATTGAGATATTAGCTATTAAAATCAGATCCAACAATAATATCAGGGGATTAGAAATCCAGGGCTTAAAAACAAAGGTGTCATTGTACGCTGATGATTCATGTTTTCTTTTAAATCCACAACTAGAATCCCTCCACAGCCTCATAGAGGATCTAGATACATTTTACATTTTACATTTACATTACATTTACGTCATTTAGCAGACGCTCTTATCCAGAGCGACTTACAAATTGGTGCATTCACCTTATGATAGCCAGTGGGACAACCACTTTACAAATTTTTTATTCTTAATTTTTTGAGTATATTTTTAATTTTAATTTGTTTTATATATATATATATATATATATATATATATATATATATATATATATATATATATATATATATTTGTTGTATTTTTTAATTATTTTTCCCAAAAATGTTTTGTGACTTTCTACTATTTTTTAAATATTAATTATTTTATCCTTGTATATATATATATATTATTTTTTGTGGGGGGGGTAGAAGGATTACTTTTATACTATCCCAGATATTCCTTAAAGAGGTAGGGTTTCAAGTGTCTCCGGAAGTTGGTCAGTGGCTCCGCTGTCCTGGCGTCGTGAGGGAGCTTGTCCCAACATTGGGGTGCCAGAGCAGCGAACAGTTTTGACTGGGCTGAGTGGGAACTGTGCTTCCGCAGAGGTAGGGGGACCAGCAGGCCAGAGGTGGAAGAACGCAATGCCCTCGTTTGGGTGTAGGGACTGATCAGAGCCTGAAGGTAAGGAGGTGCCGTTCCCCTCACAGCTCCGTAGGCAAGCACCATGGTCTTGTAGCAGATGCAAGCTTCAACTGGAAGCCAGTGGAGTGTGCGGAGGAGCGGGGTGACGTGAGAGAACTTGGGAAGGTTGAACACCAGACGGGCTGCAGCGTTCTGGATGAGTTGTAGGGGTTTAATGGCACAGGCAGGGAGCCCAGCCAACAGCGAGTTGCAGTAATCCAGACGGGAGATGACAAGTGCCTGGATTAGGACCTGTGCCGCTTCCTGTGTAAGGTAGGGTCGTACTCTGCGAATGTTGTAGAGCATGAACCTACAGGATCGGGTCACTGCTTTGATGTTAGCGGAGAAGGACAGGGTGTTGTCCAGGGTCACGCCAAGGTTATTTGCACTCTGGGAGGAGGATACAACGGAATTGTCAACCGTGATGGCGAGATCATGGAGCGGGCAGTCCTTCCCCGGGAGGAAGAGCAGCTCCGTCTTGCCGAGGTTCAGCTTGAGGTGGTGATCCGACATCCACACTGATATGTCTGCCAGACATGCAGACGTGATTCGCCACCTGGTTATCAGAAGGGGGAAAGGAGAAGATTAATTGTGTGTCGTCTGCGTAGCAATGATAGGAGAGACCATGTGAGGATATGACAGAGCCAAGTGACTTGGTGTATAGAGAGAATAGGAGAGGGCCTAGAACTGAGCCCTGGGGGACACCAGTGGTGAGAGCACGTGGTGCAGAGACAGATTCTCGCCACGCCACCTGGTAGGAGCGACCTGTCAGGTTGGACGCAATCCAAGAGTTAGCCGCGCCGGAGATGCCCAACTCGGAGAGGGTGGAGAGGAGGATCTGATGGTTCACAGTATCAAAGGCAGCAGATAGGTCTAGAAGGATGAGAGCAGAGGAGAGAGAGTTAGCTTTAGCAGTGCGGAGAGCCTCCGTGACACTGAGAAGAGCAGTCTCAGTTGAATGACCAGTCTTGAAACCTGACTGGTTTGGATCAAGAAGGTCATTCTGAGAGAGATAGCAGGAGAGTCTAACCTCTCTGGATTACAACCAAATTATGACAAATGTACTATATTACGGATTGGATCACTAAAAAATACAATTTTTACATTACCATGTAGTTTACCAATAAAATGGTCTGATGGTGAAGTGGATATACTCAGCATACATATCCCAAATGAAATAAATTATCTCACTTCAATACATTTTAATAGAAAATTAGCAAAAATAGATAAGATCTTGCTACCATGGAAAGGTAAATACCTGTCAATTTGTGGAAAAATCACCCTGATTAACTCTTTTGTATTATCCCAGTTTACCTATTTGCTTATGGTCTTGCCTACGCCTAGCGAACAGTTTTTTAAATTATATGAGAAAAAAATATTCCATTTTATTTGGAACGGCAAGCCAGACAAAATTAAACGGGCCTATTTATATAATGAATATGAATTCGGAGGACATAAATTATTAAATATTAAAGCATTAGACCTATCACTAAAAGCTTCAGTCATACAAAAGTTATACATAAATCCGAACTGGTTCTCTAGCAAATTAGTAAGATTGTCTCACCCAACATTCAAGAATGGCCTTTTTCCCTTTATTCAGATTACAACCACTCACTTTCAGTTATTTGAAAAGGAAATAATCTCCCAAATATCACTATTTCTAAAACAAGCCATAGAA